>NC_141535.1:55464166-55812500 GCF_021556685.1 Rattus norvegicus
ATCTTGATACATTTTCTAAAAACAATGCATGTGTAATAACCATTTGCTGAGCTCACTCCCGTTGTCCCACAGCTCTATAGGGTATGCAATTAGAACATGCAAACCCAGAGGAAAAAGTAATGATTCATTGTAAACTATAGCAGTATCTGAGAGCTCCAAAGGTAAAAGTCCAATATAGACCAATATGGTAAAGATCTCTTGTTCACGTTTTATTCATGAATTAAGAATTCAGGGTCAGGACAGTGACACAACAGGTAAAGTCACTTGCTCTCAAGCATGGCAGCCTAAGTTTGATCCTTGGAACTCATATCGTGGAAGGAGAGAGCAATTCCCATAGGTTATCCTCTGACCTCCATAGGCACACTGTGGCACACGCATATGCAAACAACACACATGAGTACATTGAAGCAGACTTAAGAATTCATCCTAGTTTCTTTGGTCATTTTCTACCACACCTGCTTGTATTCGAGATATCTACTTTGGTAAATTAGATGGCCACAGACCTTTGATGGATGCCACCATGCCTTTTTTGACTCTTCTTTCTGCTTTCTTTCTCAGAGCTCTCCCTGCCATGATGCAGTGGATCCGCACCCAGAAGCCAGGAGAGAGCGGCATCAATATTGTCACTGCTGATTTTGTAGAACTTGGTGACTTTATCAGCACTGTCATAAAACTCAACTATGTCTTTGATGAAGGAGAAGCCAATACTTGATATTACTCTTCTGAGTGTCCTTAAGGAAGATAGAGAAGCCTCATTGTATTAGACATATTATCAATAAGCCCTCTGATTTTCCTGTTCCACTGAGTCTCTGAAGGAATTAAGGTTTAGCAGTGGGCAGAAAATGAGGGTAAATCATGTCTTCAGTGATTGTAATCATATTCTGCATTGCTATAAATATGTCATTTCCAATTTGGTGACCAAAATCTACTTCTAGTGTTAGGAATAGAAAAGAACAGTGAATTTCATTTTTCAGAATTAATGTTTGTGCTGTGTAACTCATGAGTGTTTACTAGATTGCATTTTCTAATTTCAACCTCGGGGCCCTGTATTATTCATAGCCTCAACCCTTTCCACTCCCTCTCTCTTGCTCGCTCTTCCTAATTAGATGCTATATGGGTCTCAAAACAATTGAATGCCCAACATAATGTGCATTGCATTGTTGTGTTGAAATGTGTTTGTTTCGTGAGACTTGGTAAAATATCCCATAGTCATCTGCAATTGGGCAATCATAGCTAATTCTTGGTCGTAGAAAATATGCATCAAATCAGTCTCCCTGCATCTGTAATATTGTCAGTCAGGAGTGATTTTGTGTTTTAGGAAAACAACAGCATTTCACAGCAGCTCTGTGCGAAGCAGCTAGGACTACCATGCAAACAGACTTTTGGAAAGACAAGTGTCAACTTCACAGTGAAAAAAGAAAAAGAAAAAGAATGGTATACACATAGATTGATACCCTTTTAATTCAGCAAAGTCTTAAATAATACTGCCCTGTAAATGTCAAACTTCAAGTGTGTGGAAATCAGGAAAAAATAAATCTGATTTCTTTAAATCCTTAAACTTTAAAAAGTTCTCTTAATAATTGTAGAAAAAGAAAGACCATGAGACTCTACTATAAAATTGGAAATCTAAATGCACAAATCTAAGACTCAGAGCATGCGAAGAAAGAAAAAAAAACTGAAAGAAGCTTTATTTGTAACTTAGAAGAAACTGAAGGGATGCAGCGGCATTAGAATAATGTTTCTGAGACTCTCCCTGTAATCTTTGTAGTTCCTTTACAAATTCCTTCAATATGGATGATCTCTACAAACTCATTTACAACTAGCATTCAGGGTTCCATACTGCTTGAGGCTGGACAACAACCAAGGAGCTAAAGTCTCATACAAATGTCTGTGGCATCGCGGGTAACCCGGGGAAAACAATGTTAACACATTTTTTGAGAGCTGAATATGTCTTAATATCTTTATAATATTAAACATCTCTAAAAACAACCTTCTAAGAGCACAATACTCCTCTCCATATTTTCAGCGGGAATAATGTGGGGATTAGTAAAAATCTGTACAATTGCTGAAGTTCCTAAAATTATACATTTTTATTTTATTTTCACACATAGAAATTATCAAACCAAATTAACTTCTTTGGACAATGAAATTCCATGCATATCAGACTCTTAGAAAGAAAAAAAAGCATTCATTTGGCTTTTAATTAATTTAAATGGAGGACATATGACTTAATTCCTTTGGCCTAGATAAGGGCTTAATTTCAAGCCTACATCTCAATATTATAAATAACCAGGAGTTGACTTACAGATACTCTTCATTAGAAAACAGCACTTACCAACAACTACAGAGAGTGAAAAGAAGAATGTGCTTTATGAAAAATGTGTTTAGACTAAATAACTTGCATATGTACACAACAGATATGTTTATAATTCCAGATCTATGTGTGTATTTAGTCACACATACTCTGGTACAGACAAGCAAATATACATGCACACAGACTATAGGCAAACATAGTACAATTATTTCTCCAGTTACAAACACTGATATCAGTAAATAATTTAAAGAGGAATTCCAGAGCCACAGGCATGGGTACATACCTGTAACTCTAGAACTTGAGAGTCAGGAGAATCAGTAGTTCTCCAAGTCTAGCCTGGGCTACATTGTGAGCTCAAGGCTACCCTGGGTTACAAAAGGAGATCTCAAAAATCTAAACAACAAAATAAAGATAGCATCCCTATCAATGTATGGAAAATTGTTAGAAACCATCTGAGAATGCAGTAGTTCATCATATAAAATGTTTTTATGAAATATCACAGATTGAGACTTTAATATTCACAAAATATAATGCTTTCCCTGTTAACTTCTCCGTCTTTTGCAAGTCTATTATCTGTCTTGATCTTTTTGAGCAGATAAACAGAAACCTTCTAAAAAGAGATTATCGATTATCGACATTGTGCTCTGTATTTGCGCTCTGATTACTCAATTTTGATGCTTTAGGAGCATCTATTGCCAAGCACAGTTGCAATGACACAATTATCTTACCATATGACAGAAAGAGGTTCTTAATCTCTTAACAAAAACAAAATGGATGCAATGTAGAAGTGACTGTACTGTATTTTCTTGAACTTGGATACTTCCCTACAGTCTTCGTGATATTTATTTTGTGGGTGCTGGAAAGAATGGACAGGATGAAGCACTCGACTGAAATTTCCAGACTAGGAAAGAGGGGGTTTTGTTTGTTTGTTTTGTTGTTTTTGCCATTAATGATGTCTGCACAGAAAGTACTTTCAATTTGAACTTATGATTTCTATGTGGATACACAGTTAGCTCCTAGGCAGTAGGCACTGAGATACATGGACTTGCCTTAACTTCTAAAGAGGGACTAAATAGAAATAAACCACGAGAGAATTCCCTAAAAGATTTTCCCTGGAAACGGAAATGGAGAGAAGGCGCCTTTGGCTGTTTCCTGGCCACTGTCCCTGCTGTGGGACACACTCATGGATCAGCCTATGGACCCTTTATAAATGGTAGTATCTAGTCAAATGGGACCCTCAATTCTGCTTTGTCTTTCCTTGACCTGGGAGTACAAGGGCTACACATAGGCTTCAAGTGGAAGTATGTCTTAGTGTACCTTTCATTTTGCAGGCACTTAAGACACTTTATGTTATAAGTCCTACAAAGCAAAACCAAAACCAAAACTAAAGTCCAACTGTTACTCAACCCGGGGCAACAAATGCGTGGAGTGAGTGGAATGAGGGAAAATACCCAGATGAACCCACTTTTACATTTGCTTTCCTGTCAGTAACTCTGAAGGACCAATATAGCAAAGACTTCTGCCATTACGACTTACGTCTCCTTCTTACTACACAGTCATGTGAGCACAGAGAATGCGAGGCATCCTTTAAAAGCCTTAGGATATTTTATATGGTAACCTCAATGTTCACTTTCAGCCATATTGGGAAAACTCACATTTCACAGAATGCCACCTAACAGAGAATGGATCAGAGCGTAAAATATTTGGCAAGGCACACTTTTGCATGTACATGTGTGTGTAAGCATGCTTCAGCATGTGCGTACACACACACACACACACACACACACACACACACACAGTGTTGAAGTCATACCCTATATTGGCCTAACTGATTTTATTGCAATTTTAACTCCTGAAATCAATATTTCCTATGTTATCAGGCTTACAAATAGTTCAACTATTTGAGTATTTAAGGGGGAAAATCATTAAAAATAATCAATGAAAAGTGAGACCATCAGAAACTAGAATCACTGGACAGTAGTGCTCTAATTATACTGTCGTTCACATCTCAAGAGACAAGAGCTCATGCCAATTTAAATATAAATGTTCGAACACACACCTTCACTCAAAGCTCTTTGAGTCTTGTGAAGCTCTAAGGTGTTTTTAGTCAGCGCTACCTGTCCAGGTTCCTACCTGCTGGAATTACAAACTGGAGAGCTGGAAGTCTCAGGAAATGCATGCTTTTGTTAGTTTATTTTTAGATCTACTGTCTTACAACTATTTAGCGACACAATGGTCTAACTTTTCTCTGGTTGGTCAACCAAAGAGGGGCAGTGAAGATCTAGCGCTCGCACCCTGAACAGCTAAGAGAAAATAACACACAGTGTCCCTCAGGAGATGCTAAATGAGATCTCTACAGTGTTTTATTTTGCTATATTTTGGTCTTTTTCTCTAGTTTTCAGTGACACCATAGTGTGAATGCTCTATTTGCCATAATTTATTGGTGGCTCTTGTGCAACGTGCAGTTTAAATATAATGTTCCAAATTGTCTGTTTTCCCAATGACAATAATAAGACATTCTATAGAATTTGTAAAAGATGTTAATTGAAAAATGTGTAATTTTTATTTTACTTGTGAAACAATTTTGTAGTTCTTAGTTCTGATCATATATTTGTATGAGTCAAAATTCTGTGCTTGTCAGTGGTAAGTGTAATTATATTGTATCTTCTCAAGAAACTTATCCTAAAGAAAAAGGGCACATCATGACTAGCCTTAACTCACTGCCATTGTTTGCTTGTTTTGTTTGGCTTGGAGAAGTTGTTGCAAATGGATTTAAATTTTTAGCAGAAATTATATTTCGTCTAAAGATGTCACTTAAGCAATCTCATGCAGTATATGCATCAGAGACTTGCTGAGTTCCCACAACTCCACTGTCCAGTTTATGAATAAATCAGCTATGCTTTTGATAATTAAAATCATCTAGCTTAATAACTTCATTCTACACTAGAAAACTAAATTCACCTTTATTTCCATCAGTTTCAGAATGAACTCCAAAATTCCAACACAGTATTTGGCAATGATAGGTCATTTCTACTTTTAATGATAAGGTTTCCATGGAAAGATGTTTCCCTAACTCACTGCATTTAAAATTTGGACCACATGAAATAAGATAGACTGCCTTGAATCTGTGAGAATCATGGAAGCTCAATTGACAGAAGGTGATTCCATTATTTGGTTGACTACCCAACCAAACCAGCCCCACTGTTCATCTTTCTTTCTTTTCCATGTGCCACAGGAAATTCCCAACCAATCTACATAGGTAGTCAAGTTGGAAACAAAACTGTAATCTATTTAAGCTTACACTTTGTTTATAAATAACTTCCTATTTCCTCTATCTCTGTTTTTGCTTAGTTTGTTTGTTTAATATTTACAGTTGCCAAGTAAAATAGAGAACAGCAATGAAATTCAAATCTCAGATACATAATATGTTACTGAGGTTCCTGTACAGTTGAGCAGAAATTCTTGCTTACATTGTTCAGAAATGTTTCAATTTTAAATGGATACATTCTGTTTTTTAAAATCTGGCAACACTCTACATAATTCCTTCCAATGGTTTCAGCTGGGCTCCTGTGAGCTCTGAGATGGCCATTCTCCTATATTAAGACCAGTAATAAAACCTTGAAGAAATATTGTTTCATAAAGAAAATACTGTTTCACACTAAGTGATTTTCAAGAATCATCTCAAAGTCATTTGAATAATCAAAAGAGTATCTTCATTAGATGAGTGCTACCAAATTTAAATTTTTCTTATAATGGCATGTTGGAGGTCTAGACTTGCCCATTATTTCTACAAAATTATTCCCTAGCTATTGAGACAACAAAAAACATGGTATACATTAAGAACTGCTCTTGGAAAGTGAAAATACCTTCTAACACAAGACCAGAACCTGTTCTAGAATCCAGTGTGTTTTCCTATGAGAGAGGAATGAAATGTATTCATCATCCCATCCCCTATCAGTCACACCTCAAAATTATTTTATGAATTAAAAGAAGTCATCTAGGTGACCGTAGAATATTTGACAAAAGGAAGTAAGAGAGAAAAGAATCCAGGGTGAATACTGTCTCATCCTGAGAACTCTTTCCCACAGTAGGGGATGGTGCTTGGCAGGAGTTAGGGACAGAAAGTAGTCTCTGAGATAAAGCCCGTGACAGAGAGAATTGCTGAAGCAGATTGCATTGAACAATTGGTCTTCTGGAACTGAAACTGTAGAGCCCCTCGGATATGAATTAAGAGATCTAATTCTGGTACCTAGGTTTTCTTTCAAGACTAGATCCATGCTGAAATTCCTAAATTAATACCCAGTGTTTTTTAACACTGAGTCTTTCCTAGTCTGAACATGGACAGAGTTCTGAAAAATTTATGGTAGCTACCTCTTCTTTTGAAATTCCTATGAGAAAAATAGAAAAACTCAAATCCCATAATATGTTTCCATATTGTGGTTGCTGCCTACACACGTTTGTGTTGATTTGCTTCTTTTCTGGAGAAAAGGAATATGTGAAACTGGTGACTTCTCCTTCACTAACCCCAGGAGGTCGCCAGAGGAAGTCAGATCTGTGCCTTCTCTTTTTAGGATCTGTTCACTGATACTTTAGTAAGTGTGCTGTGATGAAAATCCATGCCTATAGAGTCTGTATAGAAAATGTGATTTTTTTATAGATATAAAATTGTGTTCTTAATGTTAAAAAAAGTTTATTTGTAGCTAGTGAAATTGCCTAATAAAGTCCTGGAACAAGTCATGTTTATTTTTCCAATTTTTATTCATCCATGCTTCCTTATAGGCAACAGAATGCATCCCTCAAGTGAAGTATGATTAAGAATATCTTCAAAAACATCATCACATCATGATTTCCTTTATAAGAAATGCTTCTGTACCAATAAAGTGACAGTATTGCATGCTTTGGTTATGTTAAAGGTGTCTTTAATGTTTAATGTAATATTTGATAGCATCACTCATAAGGTCAATGTCAACAAATAATATATTAATATAACTTACTGCAGCTCACACGAAAATCTTAAGGTGAGGGAAATAACCTGATGAACTCCCACTCGCTGTATCTACCACATGAGATCTTTCTTTCAGAAATCAATTTTTTCCTAAATTTTCTGAAAATATTTTTACATAATAATCCTAACTATTGAGATTCAAACCATACTTTACTAAAAAATGTCTAACTGTTATAATAGAACTATAAGGGCAATTAACAAATATAGTTGGAAATTAGCTTTATAAATTCACTTGTTTTAGTTTGGTTTTTATTGCTGTGTAAAGCAACATGATCAAAAGCAACTTGGAAAGGAAAGAATTTATTTATTTCATCTTGTAAGTCCTGGGCCAGAATCCATTATTGAATGAAGCCAGGCCAGAAATACACACCAGGAACCTGGATACAGGAATTGAAATAAAGGCAGAAACTGTGGGGAAAGAATGCTTCCCAGTTTTCTCTCCACAGCTTGCTCGACTTGTTTTCTTGTACCAGTCAGGAGTCTGACCAAAGGTGGTACCTCATACAGCGGGATTGGCTTTCCCATATCAATCTATTAATCAAGAAAATGTTCCAAAAATATGACTGTAAGCCAATTTGATGGAGGCGTTTTCTTGTTGGTTATTGTTTGTTTGTTTACTGTGTGGTTACCATTGAGATAAGGTAACATTGTTTGTCTGGAACTCACTATGAAGACCAGGTTAGCCTTGAGAGGAACCTGTCTCTGCCTCCCAGAAGGCTGAAGCTAAAAGCATACACTACTACACTCGAGCCTAGAGATGTTTGTTATTAATGTTTCTTTTCCCAGAGAACTCTAGTTTATGAGAAAAACACCTAGTACAGAACCCAACTGTATGTTGTTATATGCTGTAGGTGATCAACATCAGAAGCTCTGTATTCATAAACTGTAATGACTTTGATAGTTGGGAAGTACGCGCATTCTGCAAATAGTCTTTACCATGATTATAGCTATGTGTCCTTTCTGAAACATTCCAATAGTTTTGTTCAGCAAATATTTATCCTACTACGTGGCAGGCTACCACTGAGCAAAGCAAAACATTTCAAAAATATTCCTTATAAAACTTGATAAAGTACTTATTTGACACATTCTCACCAGATCTAACAAGTGACATGATTTTGCTCCCTAAAGAAGCAAATAAACATGCTTAGTGACCTTTTCTAAGTAATATTTCTAAAGAATAAAATACTCAAACACAGATATACAGTCTTGGGAATCAGTAAGAAATATTTATTAAATTTTAATATTAAATATTTATTAAATATTAGTTCTTATTAGTCATTTCCAAAATAAGTATGATAGGAATAAAGCAGTTAATACAACCAGTAAATGCAATAAGACCCCACTCACGATAGTACAAGCTCAGTGTGGTGTGATGGTCAAGGGCTGAGAACTATAAAAAGGAAAAGCGATAAACTCTACCCCTTGTCCTCATCCACATTTTGTCCTACTTTACTCCTGCATCTTTTACCATATCCCTCTCTCTCCCTTTTGTCCTCCCTCTTCCTTCCATCCTTCCTCTACCCCTAGTCCTCCCACTACCCTAGTCCTTCCTCTATCCTAGTCCTCCCCTAGCCCTTGTCCTTCCTCTATCATTTTTATTTCCTCTACCCTTGACCTCTCTCCATGTTTTACTCTACAACTTTTCCTCCCTTATTCTTTGCCCGGATCTACACATTATTCTCCTCTATCACTGTCCTCCCTCTACCCTTGTCTTCCCTCTACCCCTCGCCCTTTCCTATACTAACTCTTAAGCTTCAAAAGAAGCTGCTTTCAATGCATAAGTTCAGACACATCACAGATATGATACCCATTGTGCTTCTATAGTTCAATCAGAAGACCCATCAAATAAAAAGCATATCATACCAAAATGATATAGCTGGGGTCAAAGCAATAAAAATGTCATCTAGAGTCTGATCAGGTATGTGGAAAATTGTGCTATAACAGAGTAAAAGATTTCAATGTTGGCTTTGAACCTGAAGTTCAAGTATCCTCTTTGTTAGGATCCCCAGTAATGGTCCCAGTAGGATTAGGTAACAAGAAATGATCTAGTGTAATGGGATATCTGCTATCGCATTTTTTTCAATCCTGTGGTTAAAAGTCTCTGGAAATATATGAAATTATTAGGCAAAGATGAATCACAGTAAAATGACATTAAACTACAGAAAGCGTGTCCTAGTAACAGGCAGAGGGAAGTGCTTAAGAACCTTGGTATTGATGGTTTGTTTTTGTTTTTTTTTGTTTTTGTTTTTTTGTATGAATCCCTATAGAATTCTTGGACTCTATAAAATAAGCGAGTTCCTCTCATATGAATGTAGAGTCTGGCCACCCAGCATTTTCACTAAGAAATAATTTTGAAAACTGTTGCTTCAACATACCTGATCAAATATTATTAAATAATAATCTTCATATTAAGCAATTAAAGTAAAAAAAGCATTGAAAATAAAAATCACACCTTCATTATTTATGTATTTCCTATACACCACAGGCATTAACATACCCCTGAAAACAATTAAAATAAAATTGTTGAATTATGACTTAATCAAACCCCAGAAAAAGATCACGTAAAAACCATGCATGTGCTAAGAGTTCTTAGGTGGAGGCAGGATTGCAAAAGAGAAAGGCAGCAACGTTACCATTGTGCTTCCTTTGAGGGATACTGAAAAACCAAGAATTTGGGGCTAATTTTAGAGAAAATATATTGCATGGTATCCTCCAAGCCTACAAAATTTTAACTGTGACATTCATTATAAATCTTTGAGAAAAATATCTATCCAAGGTTACATGACTTACAATGTACCTGTATTGAAAGTATTAATAAAGAATGGTGGGATCATATTTTGCTTACAAAAAAATGTCTTGTTAAAAATTCTCTATTCCTCATTTTTCTGTGAAAATGAGGCTGCATGGATATGTTAACTACAATTCTATCAACTCCTGTTTCCATGCAAGACTCCTGCTCTTACTGTAGGAATTCATGGTGTGTCCTTTGTGTTTGGTAGAAGCTTCCACAGTCACCATTAGCTACTGGCTGCTGGTGACTCCATTGTCTCGATGACCTCTGAAGTCTCCTGTCTCTACTCCTTCTCACCAAGGCCCAGTAATTTGTGAGTGCACACTTCTTATACCTAGCTAGGCATGAAAGGAGTATATTTGTCCCATGTTTGGGTAGACTAGCCACATAAGGTCCTTCCTGGTTTATATGATATCCTAACGGAGGGGCTTCAGGACCCTTACATCTTAGTCATTATCCAAGATTAGAGAGACAGCACATTTTGGGTTTAGATAGATCTTTCTTTGTGTCTTTGTCTTCCTCCCTATGGGCTGGGGACAGAACACGGCCAGTGAGATGGCTAATGAAGTTCATCAAGACAGACACATGCATTTATCTCTAGGACCCACATGGTAGAGGGAAAGGGGACAACTCCATGAGTTCTGTGATTTTTCATGCACATCATGGCATGCCTGGGAGTTCTCTCTCTGTCTCTCTCTCTGTCTCTGTCTCTGTCTCTGTCTCTCTCTCTCTCTGTCAAACACACACATACACACACACACAACACACACACAAATCTGTACAAATAGAAAAATCTATAATTGTAATAAATAATTCTAATAGCAAACACCATGTTGTTCTGTTACTACTGACCTTGGTACACCTAGACACTGTATATGTGCCATCCTTTCTTCTCCTGGACATACCACCTTCCGTTTTCTGCCGAAGCCATAGGCCATATGCTTTTTGATTGACAAGTGATGCATCTATACAATACATAAGATATTCTTTCTACAGGGGTTTTACAGGAACATGAAACAACACAATATACTGAATGCTGACTTCTTAAGGGAAAAAACAGTTGACCAGCCTCTAAGTTCACCAAGAAGCCATGGAAAATGTTGGCACTGCCCAGAAAGTATAGCTCAATTATTGTACATGCGCAGTGCTTCTTTAGTGATCTTAATTGAATGTACATTTCAATTAACCAAGCTAGTAATTCAGACTGCACATCTAAGAAGATCTCACTGATATAGGAGGTAAAGAACCCAGCTTGACAACACACGATTTAAAGTTCAAATTCCCCACCAGAAAAACTTTGAGATGAATAAGTGTCAGGTCACCAATTATGAAATTAATTTGGATGGAACAATGATGATGGGGTAGGAGAATATAATCATGACACCTCTTTGTCTTTGCATGGCTAGTCAACCAAATATAACTAGTAACAACTTGAGGTTGAGTGAAATCAAATTTACCTACTAAGGGGAGAAGTTATACAGAAAGTGAAGCACGAGTCACATAGTCAAAGGAAAGGACAAGTTGTGTATGAGAAAGGATTGCTGATGACATCTGAATAGAGTAGACACTAAGCAATGGAGGACCAGGTACAGGCAACAATGTATGCTTCTGGCCACATCGCCAAGAAGGCAGACCTGGATGCTGCATGAACAATCTCTACATTGGGACCTTGGATCCTGGGCTGTGAATTGAGTAACTTTGCTGGGTCAAAGTGACGTAAATACTGCATAAGAAATGGAGATGTTGATAAGTGCTAACAGAATTTAGACAACTGCTCTCACGCAAGTAGGAGTTATTCTCAGGCCTTGGCCCTATAGTGTGTCCTGTGGTTATTCCCTCATGACTTCACAGAGATGCCTTTATTTGCATCTGTCTGACATTCCAGCCCATAGAATGGCTGTTTTGATTTTACTTTCTCGGGCTGAGCTGATTTTCACCTCTTCTTTTTCCATATGAAGACAAATGAACTCATATTAAGTCAAACTTAGTACGAGAGAGTGAAGGGTTGCTTTTCAAACTGCTTGGAACTAAAGAGAGTAGTTTGGGTTGTAACAGCAACTGAAGCCTCAAATAGTGCCATGAAGACTTAATTTTTTCTGTCACTTTTTCCCTGAATAATGACTATATTGATGTAAAATATTTTCATACTGAATCAACATGAAGAACAAAGATCCTTACAATAATTTCACCTTAAAAGCAGAGTTAAGTATCACTGGTGCTTGGGCCCAAATCTTATTTCTCAAACATGGACAGTGCAGGAGAACAGCCAGCTTTGGATAGCTGCAGGTTCAAGTATCTGTGGTTCTGACATCAGTAGATTCATGGACTCAACCACAGATTAAAAATATTAACAAAAAGAATACATCTAGGCAGATATTTTCTTCTTGCTACTCTTTAAACAATACAATGTAAGACTTATTGGTATAGATTTAATATTGTACAAGGTATAGGGCATGGATTTTAAAGTATATGGGAGACTATGTTTATTTGTGGTTGTTTGTTGAGTAGATGCAATCTATGGATACACAGAAATCCTAGAACATATTGTTCACAAGCATGAAGGAACAATTACATACTGGTTACTCCGATCCTGTCTGCAGCTGTAACAGTGGATTGAGAAGGTAGAAATGTTGCTTGAAAAACAAAATCGAAGCTCTAATACAAAAACAAAAAAACAAAATAAAATGACCTATTATGACACAAGCAGATGTCCTCTACAGGAACTTCAGCCATCTCAGAAGTCATGCCATGTGAGTGGGTATGTATCTACGTCATGAACTCAGTAGATTTGCTTCATAGTCATTCTGAATCCCTGGAAAAGTGCAGACAAACATTAAAGAACTTCTAAACCCTGTTTTGCAAGTTTTTGTGCTTTTTATTGAAGATATTTTAAATGTGTAAAAGTACAACTATTATCAGATTTATATATTTTATATTCATTTTAAACTCATCATTTCAATATTAAGAGAAATAGGTGTCTTTAAATTACCATTCATATTCCAGTAGTAAATTTTCTTATTAAAATAGTAAAGTTGACAGCTATAAAAATGTATATCCCCATTGTAATTCATTTAAGTTTTCATCCAAATTCACATCACATGAAAGTTCCACAGAAACCATAAAATAAAGCCAAAGGATCATATAAGAGGATAAGAACTTTTTTATAATGAGAGATGTGGGAAGATTAGGTTCACTGCTTAGTATGGATGTGGGCTAGATTTCTTGCCATGAGGGAAGGAACAGACAAATCAGAAAAGCTATTCACAGAAGAGGCTAATAATGCCAAATTAATGGTTTGACAAAAATAAAATATTGGAGCTTTGGGAGCAGCAAATCGTGTCTCTCTTATTAATGATAAAAGCAAAATATCACAAAGTCATTGGCCAACTTTTTGGGTCACTACTGAAATCATGAACTGAGTCAAATATAATTAGTAGGTGATATGATATGAGGTGACTCTAACAACAAGTGAATACAGTAAAATCTGAATATTAATGGTTAGGGATGCTATAGGACTTTCACAGACTATCTTCTTCAATTTTAATATAAATAATATGATATTGAAATATTATAAATTAGATGTTACCAATTTAAACTTCCCACTTCTGGCCACACTTCCATTTTGGCTGCCATTTCAGCAATGCACTTTGTAGGATCATAAGGAAAAGCTATTCCAACCAAACCTGTAGCATGCAAAATAAGGTTTTAAGATAACACTAAAACCTTAGTGTTTTTAATGATATATGGTGAACATTAGAGCTATTGTTTCTTATTAATTATGGGATTCCAGGACGTGGTGCAGCAGCAGCACACCGACTACCAAGACTTCTGCAAACAGCTATGCAGCTGCACCCAACATCAGGCTACTGTCTCACTCATTGGACACCGTAAGTCTGAAATCAAGACCTTACAGACAGAACTGAAATGTGCTCCAGGGCTCATTGTGGGAACCTTGTTTCCCTGCTGTTGGACAATCTGAGGGAGAAGGATGTGAAATTTAAATTTGGGGCCTATTCGGAGGAACTAAGCCCTTGAAGAATACCATAGAAGGATACATTATATTCCTCTCTGAACCTCTCTGTCTCTCTCTGTATGTCTCCCTTCTCTCTTCCCTCTTCCTCACTCCTAACCTTCCTTTTTCTTCATCTGACTTCCATGAGAAAAATCATCTATGCTGTACCATCCCCTCCTCCATGATTCTCTCCCTTATTACAAGTACCAAACGAACTGCCTGACTGTGGACAGATTAGCTGCTGAATCAGAGACCCAAAGCAAATACCTTCCTTCTGTTACTCTCAGGTATTTGTCCCATGGCAAAAATCTGATGAACATGCAAGGTGTTCTCAGGGTTGCTTCCTTGAGTAGGTTCTGAGGAAGAACATGTCCCATCTAAATCCCAGCATTCCTTGGCTTTTTGATGTCAGTGGTCCTCTCTCTCCATCTTCACCCCATTGTTCTACATGTTTATATTTGTGTGCTCCCTCCTTCATAGAAATCATTGTTCTACTCCAATTCAAGATGACTTCATCTTCACTACTTACACCTGGAAAGATCCTACTCACACACTACATAATACGCTGGGACTCAGGGAAGACATGGACTAGGAAAGATGGACGTGTATAAAATAATACTATGTTCTCACTCACATTCATTCTTTTAATGAATTCCTCTACCATTCAATGTGCTAGTTGTTCAGCGAATTTAAGTTAAAACAATTTTAAAAAAGAAAATTAAAAGTACTACTGTCCAAAAGCCCGTTCGAGGCATACTGTTCTTGTAATACTGATAGTACAACAAACACAAGACCTGGATATTAGAAACATTCACAGTTTTATGCAATTGTAAGACAGTGTAGTAGTTAGCTTACTTATCTCAAGCAGAATACCTTTTCTTTGCGACTTCTTCACTATACTTCACTGTAGACTTCTTAATTAGAATGAGTACCATTGATAAGTGGCTATTAGCCCAAATGCTTGAATTGCCCTATATGCACAGAATACTCAAGACGGATGATCAAAATGTGAATGCTTCACTCCTTCTTTAAAAGGGGAACAAGAATAGCCTTGGCAGGGAATAGGAAGGCAAAGTTTAAAACAGAGGCAGAAGGAACACCCATTCAGAACCTGCCCCACATGGCCCATTCATATACAGCCACCCAATTAGATAAGATGGATGAAGCAAAGAAGTTCAGGGCGACAGGAACCGGATGTAGATCTCTCCTGAGAGACACAGCCAGAATACAGCAAATACATAGGTGAATGCCAGCAGCAAAACACTGAACTGAAAACGGGACCCTCGTTGAAAGAATCAGAGAAAGGACTGGAAGAGCTTGAAGGGGCTCTGAGACCCCATATGAACAACAATGCCAAGCAACCAGAGCTTCCAGGGACTAAGCCACTACCTAAAGACCATACATGGACTGACCCTGGGCTCCAACCTCATAGGTAGCAATGAATAGCCTAGTAAGAGCACCAGTGGAAGGGGAAGCCCTTGGTCCTGCCAAGACTGAATCCCCAGTGAACGTGATTGTTGGGGGGAGAGCGGTAATGGGGGGAGGATGAGGAAGGGAACACCCATATAGAAGGGGAGGGAGAGGGGTTAGGGGGATGTTGGTCCGGAAACCAGGAAAGGGAATAACAATCGAAATGTAAATAAGAAGTACTCAAGTTAATAAAGATTAAAAAAATTAGAATGAGTACACAGAGGATATCCTCCTTAATATTTTGCCACTTTCACAAATGTTATATTTAAAGAGATACAATGGAGTCATCTCTGTTAAAAGACACCTAGATAAACCCATTTCTGTCTTATCGGCCTACATGAAGTGCAACAATCATTTTCAATACTTATTTTATTATTCTTATAAAAATCTTCAAAGCTTATACTATTTAATATTTAAATAGAATTGAAAACATCACTATATAAATTATTTAAATTAAAGTCTTATTTGTAATATGTTTGCTTTAAATTATTCCTCTCATCATAGGCTTGTTTGCCATCTATTTTTAAATATTTTCTTGTTTCTGACAAATAATAAGACTAGAAGAATCTAAGCTAGAGCAAACAGCTTTCATGTTCTTCTGTTTTCTTTTTGCAGTAGTCACTTGTCAAATATTTACGTATAGAAACCAAACTTACATGTCTAAATTCAATGCAACCTTACTGAAGTCCTTACGTGCTAACAAATTATTAAACCAAGATACAGACACAGTTGTATTTAGATCAGTGATGTCTCAGCACCTCCCAATAAAATAGCATCAATGATGATAAGTTTTGTATCACTTTAACCACTGTAATTCATTCTTAAAAACCTGCTCTTTCAGACATAATTACAGAGAATACTATTGCTCTTTGAATTATAACAGGTAAATCAGATCAATAGTCTGTAAAAACCACACATCAAAATTCCTGGTGCTGTTCATGTGTGCTTATAAGGTTATACTATAATTATTTTTCCCCACCCCTCACTGTTTCCACATTCCATTTTGCTCAGAACCTTGTGTTCAAGAGCTTTTTCTATTGTCACCATATGATTTCCAGGAGCCCGCTGTTAGCATCTGGGAGACAGCAGAACAAAGGTTAAACTTGTTGACAATCCCTGTAATTATTTCCATTGAGATTTAGTGATCCAGATCAACAAAGTATATGACAAAAATGAAATTTTATCTATTTGTCTGGAATGCTTTTCTCTCTTAAAAGAAACCTTACATGCGAATTATTACCTTAACTGAATAAACAAATCCAACCTGACATGTATTCAATATTATACGTAGAAAACACCAATGGCTTACGCTCTAAGATCAAGAATTGACAAATGGGATCTCATAAAACTGCAAAGCTTCTGTAAGGCAAAGGACACTGTGGTTAGGACAAAACGGCAACCAACAGATTGGGAAAAGATCTTTACCAATTCTACAACAGATAGAAGCCTTATATCCAAAATATACAAAGAACTCAAGAAGTTAGACCACAGGGAAACAAATAACCCTATTAAAAAATGGGGCTCAGAGCTAAACAAAGAATTCACAGCTGAGGAATGCCGAATGGCGGAGAAACACCTAAAGAAATGTTCAACATCTTTAGTCATAAGGGAAATGCAAATCAAAACAACCCTGAGATTTCACCTCACACCAGTGAGAATGGCTAAGATCAAAAACTCAGGGGACAACAGATGCTGGCGAGGATGTGGAGAAAGAGGAACACTCCTCCATTGTTGGTGGGATTGCAAACTGGTACAACCATTCTGGAAATCAGTCTGGAGGATCCTCAGAAAATTGGACATTGAACTGCCTGAGGATCCAGCTATACCTCTCTTGGGCATATACCCAAAAGATGCCCCAACATATAAAAAAGACACGTGCTCCACTATGTTCATTGCAGCCTTATTTATAATAGCCAGAAGCTGGAAAGAACCCAGATGCCCTTCAACAGAGGAATGGATACAGAAAATGTGGTACATCTACACAATGGAATATTACTCAGCTATCAAAAACAACGACTTTATGAAATTCGTAGGCAAATGGCTGGAACTGGAAAATATCATCCTGAGTGAGCTAACCCAAACACAGAAAGACATACATGGTATGCACTCACTGATAAGTGGCTATTAGCCCAAATGCTTGAATTACCCTAAATGCCTAGAACAAATGAAACTCAAGACAGATGATGAAAATGTGAATGCTTCACTCCTTCTCTAAAAGGGGAACAAGAATACCCTTGGCAGGGAAGGGAGAGGCAAAGATTAAAACAGAGACTGAAGGAACACCCATTCAGAGTCTGCCCCACATGTGGCCCATGCATATACAGCCATCCAATTAGACAAGATGGATGAAGCAAAGAAGTGCAGACCGTCAGGAGCCGGATGTAGATCGCTCCTGAGAGACACAGCCAGAATACAGCAAATACAGAGACGAATACCAGCAGCAAACCACTGAACTGAGAATAGGACCCCCGTTGAAGGAATCAGAGAAAGAAATGGAAGAGCTTGAAGGGGCTCGAGACCCCATATGTACAACAATGCCAAGCAACCAGAGCTTCCAGGGACTAAGCCACTACCTAAAGACTATACATGGACTGACCCTGGACTCTGACCTCATAGGTAGCAATGCATATCCTAGTAAGATCACCAGTGGAAGGGGAAGCCCTGGGTCCTGCTAAGACTGAACCCCCAGTGAACTAGACTGTTGTGGGGAGGGGGACAATGGGGGGAGAGTGGGGAGGGGAACACCGATAAGAAAGGGGAGGGGGGAGGGGGATGTTTGCCCGGAAACTGGGAAAGGGAATAACACTCGAAATGTATATAAGAAATACTCAAGTTAATAATAAAAAAAAATAAAATAAAAAAAACATAGTTGCAGCAAATATATTTTTATTTTATTTATTTTTTAATTTATTCACTTTACATCCTGCTCACTGCCCCCCCCATCACCTCTTCCTACAATCCTCCCACCCCCCCTTCTTCTCCTCTGAGAGGATGGGGCCCCTTAATATCTCCCCCATCCTGACACACCTTTACAAGGCTTGGCATATCCTCTCCCACTGAGAACAGACAAGCCAAACAAGTAGAAAAACATATCCCACTTACAGGCAACAGCTTTTGGCATAGACCCTCTCCAATTGTTCTGGACCCACATGAAGACCAAACTATACCTCTTCTATATATTTGCAGGGGCCCTATATCCAGCCTGTGTATGCTCTTTGGTTGGTCATTCAGTCTCTGAGAGCCCCAAAGGGTCCAGGTTAGTTGACACTGTTGGCCATCCTATGAGGTTTCTATCCCCATTTGGGGCCCCAATTCTTCCTCCTATTCTTCCATAAAAGTTCCCAAGCTCCATCCACTGTTTGGCTGAGGGTGTCTGCATCTGTGTGAGTCAGCTGCTGGGTGAAGCTTCTCAGAGGAGAGCCATACTAAACTCCAGTCTGCAAGCATAACAGAGTACCAAAAATAATGTCACGAATTGGTTCTTACAGAAAATATATTTAAACCAAAGACACAAGCTGAAACAGGTCACATAACATAAAGTCAATGTCACCTCTTCCAGTAATTGCTCTCAGTCATCCTTATTGATTTAATCTGATTGTTTCGTTTTCCATTGGCAGTTGCTTGATGATAGCTTTTGGTGATTAACTACACTCTGTATATACACTACAGTATAAACACATCTATTTATGCACTTAAACAAAAGAGCAAGATCTGACTTCTCCTAGGCAATTAACTAACATAAGTTAGATCTCAATTCACAATCACAAGACCCCCCTCTTATCTGAAGTGGCCAGAGCAGAGCCTATATTCCTGTACACACATGGTTTCCAATTGTAAAGAGAGGTTTAAAAAAGAAAATAATTACTAAAAAGAATGATGTGCAGCCCAGTGCTTCATTTGCTGCAGCATTAGGCATAAAGATGTTCAGTGTTTACTCCTGCCTAAGTAAAAAAATCAGTCTCAATTATAACTAGACTATCAACCATTTATTAAACTAATATTTTAATTGTGGGCCTCTATTTGTCAGATTCTGCACTATATCCTATAAATGTAGATATGAGCAAGAAAAGCATATTTGGCAGTTTGCTTCCTGCTGGATTGTAGATGAAATAGTTTCAATGGGGTGGGGAATTCTTGCATAACAAGATATTGGTGATTGTCCGGCAAGAGGTTCACCCACTTAAGACTTTTATTTTTCTAGGCTTGAAACCTGGTGTGGTGAAAGATAAAGTAGGTGCTTATGAAAAGAGTCTAGAAGACATTCTTTTGTTAAGGTTAAAAGAAGGATAGTCTGAACAGAAAGAAAAGGAACTTGATACCAGGTAAGACTCCTTCAAAGTCATGAGCAGAATGGCAAGGCTCATGTTGATCCAGAGGAATCGGAGTGAGACACTATCTGGGGGAAAGGACGAGGCACATTTCAAGGGACTGAGATAGTAGGCTTTGCAGATTTGCAATTCAAGGCTTGAATGACTTTAAAAAGATAGATAGATAGATAGATAGATAGATAGATAGATAGATAGATAGATAGATAGATAGATAGATAGAGCTTCATATAGCCCGGCCTGATCTGCAACTTTCTATGTACTAAGGATGACATTGGGTTTCCTGACCATCCTGCCTCTCCCTCCCCAGTGCTATGATTACAGGTATTTACCGTTATGTTTCAGTTTATGTAGTCCTGTGGATTGAACTCAGGATTTTATGCTTGCTAGGTAAAAAATACTCTTTCAATTGAACTATACCCTCAAGTCCCTCATCTGATAGCTATATGTTCATACCTGGTTCTGTAGGTGAGTTCCAACCTCTGGAGTGAATTTTAAATAAGATCTGGCATCACGTTACTTGATGTTCAGTCTCAGAGCTTCCTGCCTCAATCATTTCTAGAAATTTCAAGGCAAACGTCTACCATTGAAAACCAGTAGAGTAAGAGTAGGTGGAAAAATTATGCAAGATTCTACTGAGAATTTTCATGAAGTCTTCATAAGTATTTACCACAGTGACAGAAGAGAGACCTTTTTCAAGCACAGCAGATCTCCTGCATATGATTCTATGCCAGGGATTTGGTCAAAAGATCTTAATCATAGATCACGCCCACATGTTTGCTAAGTGACTGATGACAATTAACTTCCTATGGGAAATGATGATGGTTTCTAAGAAAGAAAGGAAGGGAGAAGAGAAAGAAGTAAAGAAGGAGGGAAGGAAGAAGGGAAATAGGATTTATGTACCTGTACATTGAGCTGAAACGGATCCAACTGAGCAAACTGGTCAGTGCTTGTTAATGATTCCACTGACGTCAGATGGTGTCTATTGCAATCAGCTATTTTTATAAATCAATTTGAAATGCAGCAGCTGTTTCTGCCCTGAATTAGATCACAGTGTACCAGTTAAATGCATGCCTGGCCATAAGGCAGATGACCAAGCACTTCTGGATTATATTAAGTAGAACTTAAGGGTTTTTTTAACTTGGTGATTTTTCTTGCAGCATTTGTAAATAAAGAAGAAAGGGACTAGTTTGCTTTGTTTGTTGGAGACTGACTACAAGAAAGCAGAGCACAGAACAAGGCAATAGTACACAAAAGACAAGAATTGTCATCTCCAGACCAGGAAAGATATGAGCTCAACATTTCTTCATGAAAAGTAAAGGGGTGTTCAAATGTGGGCAGAGTTCATCTAAGCCCTGAGACTTTAAAAGACAGTATCTATGAGTTTTGCAGTCACAGTTTATTAAGAAATAAAACTGGCTATATTTTGATGAAGACTTTTGTGAGAGTATCTCTTGCATCAGCAGACAGGGGTCCCTTGCCAGAAGATTTATTTATAAGCATGCAGCATGAGATGCTTACTGACAGTGACAGCAGAATTCCCTGTATATATAGATATATTTTCACATCCTTCCATATGGTTAATGTTATACTTTTAAATTTTATTTTCCCTTTTATTGTAAATAGGGTCTTTTCTCATACAATATACTCTGACTGATTTCCCCTGCCTCTATTTCTCTACCCTCCCCACCTTCCCTCCCATCTGGATCCATTTCCTTGATGCTTTCTTTATTTTATTATTATCAATCAATTAATTAATTTACATATCAAACAATATGCCCCTTCCTGGTTACCCTATTGCTGCTTTCTAATGAGAGCATTAGAAAAGAATAGGCTTCTTAGAGATAGCAAGAAAACATAAAATAAAGTGCAATATTAGAAAACAAAAACCATCTCATTGATGTTGGACAAGGCAACCTAACAAAAGGAAAAGAACTCAAGGGAAGTCATAAGAATCAGAGACCAAATCATTCACACACTCAGGAGTTCCATAAATCACTAAACTGAAAGTCATAATATATACACTTGATGCTGACTTGTGCAGACCCTGTGCTTACTGCTTTGGTCTTTGAATTCATGCTGCTCTATTTACAATAGCCAGAAATTGAAAACAACCTAGATGTCCCTTAACAGAAAATAGAGAAGATGTGGTACACTGCACACTGGCATATTACTTAGCTATTACAGAAAGTGGCATCATGAAATTTCCAGGCAAACAGATGGATCTAGAAAAAAGAATCACCATGAATGAGGTAACCTGAACCCAGAGAGGTAAATATCATGTCTTTTCTGCTCTAATGACTTGATCATGTGGTTTTATTCTTTCAGTTTTTTAATATGGTAGACTAACATATGTTGAACTATCCCTGAATCTCTGGAATTAAGTCTATTTGATAATAGTGGATGATCTTTTTGATGTGTTCTTAGATTTATTTAATTTACAAGTATTTTATTGAGAATTTTTGCACCTATGTTCATATAGTCTGTAATACTCTTTCTTTGTTGGATCTTTATGTAGTTTACATATTGTGGTAACTGTTACCTAATAAAATGAACTGGGTAATGTTTCTTCTATTTCTATTTTATGAAATGATTTGAGGAATGTTGATATTGATATTGGTAGAACTCTGTGGTAAAACTATCTGGCTTTAGAATGTTTTGGTTGAGAGACTTTTAATGACTGCTTCTATTACATTAGGATTTATAGGTACTCTTAAATTGCTTAAATGGTATTGAATTAACTTCAGTAAGAGGCATGTATTAAAACATTATCCATTTATTTCTAAGTTTTCATTAGATGAAGTATAAGTCTTTAAAGTATGTCTTTGTGAGTCTCTGGATTTCCTCAGTGTTTGTTTTTCTGTCATCTTTTCTCATCTTGCTACGATAGCAAGCACCAATCATTAGTATCATTAACACTATTAATGATACTCAGTTATGCTAGGAGACAAGACTGTGTTGTCCTCTGAGAGGCTCCACTCAGACACATACAGACATCCGCAGTCAGACAGTGGATGGCGCTTGAGGACTCTTGTGGAAGAATAGGAGGAAATATTGCGGGCTCCAATGGGGATAGGAACTTCACAGGAATTCGAACAGAGTCAACTAACCTGGACCCTTGGCGCTCTCAGAATCTAAACCACCAACCAAAGAACATACATGGGCTGGATCTAGGCCTTCCCACACATAGATAGCAGATATTCAGCTTGATCTTCTTGTGAGTCCTGAACAACTGGAACAGGGCTATCCCAAAAGCTATTGCTTGTAAGTGGGGTATGTTCCACTAGCTGGTTGCCTTGTCTGGCATCAGTAGGCGAGGAAGAGTCAAGCCTTGAAGAAACTTATGTGCCAGGGTGGAAAGGATACTCTGGGGGATCCCCACTCTCTCAGAGAAGGAGACCAGAAATGGGGGAGGATTGTGGGAAGGGATGACTGGGAGGGAGGCAGTGAGAGACATGTCAAGTGAATAAGTAAGAAAAAATAATTAAATGTTAAAGCTCAAAAGTAATAAATAGATAAATTATGAAGAGAAAAGTCATAAAGCAAACGAATGCCTAAAAGACAGCATCACTCAATGGATGATCGAGAAGTCTCAAACACGGCAAAAAGGTTGGAAAACAACACTGACCAAGAATTCTCACACCTGTTTTGAGTTTTTGTTGTTGTTGTTGTTGTTGTTGTTGTGGTGGTGGTGGTGGTGGTGGTGGTGGTGATGGTGGTGATGGTGGTGGTGGTGATGGTGGTGATGGTGGTGGTGGTGGTGGTGGTGGTGGTGGTGGTGGTGGTGGTGGTGGTGGTTAGATAGTCTTTGACTCCGAGTGAAAACACTGTCACCCAGATGGAAAATTTTCATTTAAACATTTCATGCATATTAATAGATATATATATATTTATTTTAAGTGCTTTTAGGTAGATAGTTAATAGTTGTGGTTCTTTGGTACTTTTGCAGACATCCTGGTTGTTACTCTCCTTGTTAACAACTCAATGCAGCTTCAGATCTAAAATGGCAATCCTTTCCAGCATTCTTTTCTCTCAGGATTGTGTGTCGTACCCAGGGTCTTTTCTGGTTCCATGTGCATATCAGGGTAATTTTTTTCCCATTCTGTGAAGAATGAGATGGGAGTTTTTGACTGGAATTGTACTATCTATAAGCAATCTTCAGGAAAATTGTTATTTTTTACAATTCCATCAGTGCTGAGCATGGGATGCCATTTTTTAAAACAGAAATGTCTTTCTCCATCTTCCTTCAGAAGTTTAAGATGCTATTCACTTCCTTGCCTAAGTTTATTCCTAGAGATTCGATTTGCTTGAGGATATTGTGAATAGTGCTAGGGTACTCCTGCTCTCCTCTGCATATTTGTTGGTGTTGTGTAGAAAAGCAACTGATTTTTGATAATCGATACTTTATTCTTCCCTGTTTCTGACGTGTTTATCATTTACAGATATTTCCTGGTAGAATTTTGGGGCTCCTTAATGTATAGCATCCTGTCATCTGGAAAGAGGGAGACTTTGACCTCCTCTTCCCATCTTTAAATCCCTTTACTTTCTCCTTCTTGCCTTACAGCTCTAGCTGATGCTTTCAGAAGAGCATTGGAAAGAGATGAGAACACCAGATATCTTTGTTTTATTATTTCAGTGGAATTGCTTCAAGTTTGTCTCCATTTAGGACGCTGTTGGCTGTGGGTTTCTTATACACAACTTTCACTATACTGAGGCCTGTGTCCTCTAGTCCTACTCTCTCTGGGACTTTTAGGCTTTTTTTCAATCTATTGAGATGATCATGTGAGTTTGTTTTTTACTTAAGTCCATTATGTAGTTTTAAGTCTGTTGCATTTCTTGACTGGTGTGTGCTGAACCATCTCTGCATCTTCAAGACAAAGCCAACGTAATTATGGTATGAGATTTCGTATGTATGTCTGGATTCTGTTTGCAAGTATTTGATTGAGCATTTTAAAATTCATATTCAACAAGGATATTAGCCTGTAGTTGTCTCTCTGTGGGTTTTTACCTCATTTGGGTATTACAGTGATATTGGCTCCATAGAAGGAGTTTCGGCGTGCAACTCCTGTTTCTTGATGTTGTTTTAAGTTTAAGAAGGACTGAGAGTAGTAAAACTCTGCTGTCGATCGTCTTGGGCCTGAACTTTTTTTCCTTAGCTAGAAGGATTTATTTTACTATTTCAATCTTGTTGTTTATTATGGGTCTGTTTGGGTTGTTGATTTTATCTTAATTTAATTTTGGTGACTTGACTGAATCTAGAAATTCATCTATTTCTTCAGATTTTTCACTTTAAATGAATACAGGTTTTTTAAGCATTCATTACAAAATTCTGAATTTCTTTGGTGTCTGTCGTAATGTTTCCTGTTTGCTTCTGATTCTGTTAATTTCAGTCCTTTCTCTTTTGTTTAGGTGGGCTCGGAGCTTTGTAAAATACAGGTGGAGATGAGAAGGAATAAACTTTCAAATTCAATACTCTGTCTTGTTCTTGAAGATAAGTACATATATTTCAATAAGGCCTTTTGATTGTGCTTTATCATTCCCAAATTTTAAATTGCAAATGATAACATTGGCTTCCAAATGTCACCCATCATGGCGAATTGGCTTTTCACCTTTTTAAACCATTTGCTTCTCTTGCTTCTAAAATGTCAAATGAGAAGTCTCCTGATAACAAAGCAAGACACATTGTTTTTATTCCTGCCCAGAAACCATAATACTTAGCGAACAATTCTTCAGAAGCTTGTTTTAATCTGGAAAAGCTTGCGTATGTTGGCTGAGCCTATTGACACACCTTTTAAGTTCAGTTAATTAGTACATTCTAAACCCTGCAATACAAGCACGTTGTATTTGTTTTACAATTTCATTTTATTTATTATTTATTATTTGCTCTTGGTGATTTATTTTCCCACCTCTATGGAGCTAAAGCATCATGCCTTAAAATGGCTTCATTTGATGAATCTCTTGGTTTGTCCTCCCCCTGTTCCAGGTATATAATTGTTTGTTTTGTAAAGTGAAGGCAGAGCAATTGAAAATGGAAAAAAAGAGAAAAAAACAAACAACGAACTTCCATTTCATGGCTTGTTTGCGTTAAACTTTAAGCTATCAAACCTACCTAATGCCAGCACCTCAGACTCATGGATTGTTGAGAGACCTGAGTCATTATGCCAGCTCTTTCATCAAAGCTCAAACGGAAATTGTTACTGCTATGACATATGGGATTTGAATCAGCTATTGATAGGTTGGATGATTTATTTATAAGTGTATTCATTTGGTCATTCGGTCAGCACATATCTATAGAGTATTATGTTCTAAGCACTAAACAGATAAATAAGCCAGTTTTTCACCTTGACAAGCTATTATGTAAATGAAGGACAGAATATGTCAATAGCTCCGTAATTAAAGGCTACCACTTTTCTTTTCGATTCAATTTTGAAAATAATTGCCTGAAAGTTTAAAACTAATATCAATAAGTAACCCAATAACTCTTATATAACAAATTGTAAAACTAATATTTCTCTAAGGCATAGTTATCCTTCACTGAGGTCATATGACTACTAAGTTTTTACCCTCTTGTTCAGTATCCTTCCACTATTTAAATGTAAGACCAGTTTCTTAGGGTTTTGTTGCCATGAAGAGACACCATGACCAAGGCAACTCTTATAAACAAAAACATTTAATTGGGGCTGGTTTACAGGTTTGGAGGTTTAATCTATTATCATAGTAGAGAAACATGGCAGTGTGCAGTCAGACATGGTGCTGGAGCAACCAAGAGTTCTACATTTTGATCCAAAGGCAGTGAGGAGGAGACTCTTTTCAGCATTGAGCAGAGCCCACCTGGACAGTGGTACATTCCCCAACACGGCCACAGATACTTCAACGATGTCACACCTCCTAATATTGTCATAGCCTATGGGCCAAACATTCAAACACATGAATGGTGGCCAAACCTGGTCAAACACCCACAACCAGTAATATGAGATAGAGGAAAATGTGGTACCCTTGTACAAAACAAAGACTTGTAATGACCTTTACCTGAGCAATTGCATGTCTTGGCTTGTTTTTCCTTTTCATCTCTCCGAAAAGGACATTGGTATTTTGACCAACTCCAATAGTCTGAGCTTTCTACCTAGAGGGAACATGCCACTGTCAGTCAGTTTACTGATAAACATGTTAATACAAGGCTTGAGAACTCCTTTACCATGAGGAGAAAGTAAAAGAATAGGCAGAGTCATATTATATATTTAAAATATGTCTGGAAGAATATGTAAGAAATTTGTAATGTCAGATGCTTCTCGGGCTATGAATAAGGGGCTGAGAACGGTGAATGAAGGGATATTTTAGTGCTGTGCCTTTATGGGCCTTTTAAACATTTGAAAACACAAGCATATTATTGGTTTCGACATGGACATTAATGACTAAAAATTTCCTTTAAAAAAAATCTCCTAAGTTGCCTATTTTTGCTGAATTTCAAGCATTTCCATAGGTCTAGGTCTCTTCTAGATTGTCGATCTCCAGCTTCTCCATCACTTCCCATCCAGTCAAGTCAGTATGCTCTTGTAGTACCCTTTCATTTCATTGCTTCTATTTTTATCATCATGGCAACTACCCATACTCCTCTGTTTGCTACACACCGCATTCCCAATTTATGCCTTCTTTTCTTAAGCTTAAAGTAGTTGAAAGGCTCTGGGAAGCTGCTTTGCCAACAAGCCGAAGAAACAGGAACCTGCGGGTCATCTATGAATAATGACTTTCCCCCTGAATTCTACCCTCGCATCTTCTTTTCCACATAGATTGAAGTTGGTATTTCTGAATAAGTTAAAATGCAAGTTGATATAAAAATAATGTGAAACTGTTTTCAATTCTCAGCTGTTTTCTCCATATTAACCTATGGTCTTAGTTGAGGTCACAGGATAGGTGAATATTTCAAATACAGAAATATATATCCCATCTTTGAGGGTAAGGGAGGTCACCTTCTTTCACGTGTCCCCCAAATGACAATAATAAGATATGCTTTATTCATACTGGGGTAGAACTAAGGACATCTCAAAACTATGTGATTTATTCCTCATCCCAGACAACTAGTTAGAAACTCAAGAAATAATCTCTTCATAAAAGAAAAAAGTTATCTTTAATACATTCCTGTGATTTTATGGAGAATCCTGCTGCCTTTGTGTCTTTGAGTCCAGGAATTTGACTATTGCATGCAAAAATGACATTTTAAATGAACCATTGGTCACCGGTATCAGGGAAGGAATACCTGCTTCAAAGTGATGCTTGATCTTTGAGTGAGGGCCTTACAGCGAATCTAGAATATGAGACAAAATGCATTAGAATGATTTTCAAAAGGTAGAAAATATTGCTTTTTAATAGGATTCACAAAAGTATCAGCAATGATTTTACTGATGCTTTTCTTTTGAAAGCACTTTGAGAAGTCTTTCACTAGAATTTAGGCAGGTACTCAGAAACCAGGGGCAATGTACTCATGTTGCTTACCTATGCCTGAGCATTTCCTATCAAACCCTTTCAGAGAATGGGCTAGAATGGGCTATAAGGCATTTATATATGTTTTTGTTTTGAACTACTATTTTAATTGTGTCTTCTGAATTTTATGGGCTGCTTCTCCAAATACTCTACATGTTCCTTGGGGCAGGGGCAGGAAGTAGGGATTGAGTCTTAATCTGTCGCATCTGTCTCCCTGTCCAATAAACAGTATATCTTCAAGAGATGGTTATTAAGACACTTGGAAAGCTATATAGAGGTAACCATAGACGACCTGGTAGGTGAGAGAAATATCCAGATTCGTATGCATAAAGGACAGTGTTCTTAAAATGAAAAATCTATTGAGACCAACAAAATATGAAGATACAGATAAATATTGTCTGCTTGCTCTTAAAGCCAAAAATGACCATGTATCCAGTACATATAATAACTTTTAGGGAACAGATAATTATTACAGTTCGCTAATCATGATCATGATCAATGAAGATAACAGATTTAAACAGGTTGACAGATTTTTTTAAGGGAGAAATGAAAGAACAGATAAAGGGGAAAGTAAGACCATAAGATAATGAGCCAACCAGAGCCCAGGCAGGTCTGGATAGAAAGGCCAGCTCCCAGCTCCTTTGTGCTTCTGTCCTCAGTGTCCCTCTACCCTTTGCCCCTCTAGCCAACATCTGGCTGCAAGCACCTTTCTGCCTTTCCCTGCATCCCACCCAAGTCTAAGAAGAAAAGGAGGCCTGTGGTCGCTGAAGGGGCTGGCTGCACATCTTAAGATTCAGGTGTGAGAGAGCCCCTGGGCAGCACCCCACAAGCGAACCTGAGCCTCGGGACCACAGGTAAGACCAAATTTTCTGCTGCAAGAAAGCTGCCTGGTGAGCTTGGGACACACGGAAGCAGAATTTCTCTAGGACCGGGCACGTTCTGTGTATACCGGAAGTCCCACACCCGCGGATCCCGGCCCGCATCAGCTCTCTGCTCCCAGACCCGGTGAGAGAGAGACCCAACCGCCTGGTCAGGTGGGCACTCCTGAGGTTGCAGAGCGGAAGAGACCACCAACACTGCTCACCCCTGCCCACATCCCTGGCCCAAGAGGAAACTGTATAAGGCCTCTGGGCTCCCGTGGGGGAGCGGCAGGACCCCTGCCAGAGACACCGCCGGACCCTGAAGGAAACAGACCGGATAAACAGTTCTCTGCACCCAAATCCCATGGGAGGGAGAGCTAAACCTTCAGAGAGGCAGACAAGCCTGGGAAACCAGAAAAGACTGCTCCCTGCACACACATCTCGGACGCCAGAGGAAAAAGCCAAAGACCATCTGGAACCCTGGTGCACTGAAGCTCCCGGAAGGGGCGGCACAGGTCTTCCTGGTTGCTGCCGCTGCAGAGAGCCCCTGGGCAGCACCCCACGAGCAAACCTGAGCCTCGGGACCACAGGTAAGACCAAATTTTCTGCTGCAAGAAAGCTGCCTGGTGAACTCAAGACACAGGCCCACAGGAACAGCTGAAGACCTGTAGAGAGGAAAAACTACACGCCCGAAAGCAGAACACTCTGTCCCCATAACTGACTGAAAGAGAGGAAAACAGGTCTACAGCACTCCTGACACACAGGCTTATAGGACAGTCTAGCCACTGGCAGAAATAGCAGAACAAAGTAACACTAGAGATAATCTGATGGCGAGAGGCAAGCGCAGGAACCCAAGCAACAGAAACCAAGACTACATGCCATCATCGGAGCCCAATTCTCCCACCAAAACAAACATGGAATATCCAAACACACCAGAAAAGCAAGATCTAGTTTCAAAATCATATTTGATCATGATGCTGGAGGACTTCAAGAAAGACATGAACACACTTAGGGAAGCACAGGAAAACATTAATAAACAAGTAAAAGCCTACAGAGAGGAATCGCAAAAATCCCTGAAAGAATTCCAGGAAAACACAATCAAACAGTTGAAGGAATTAAAAATGGAAATAGAAGCAATCAAGAAAGAACACATGGAAACAACCCTGGATATAGAAAACCAAAAGAAGAGACAAGGAGCTGTAGATACAAGCTTCACCAACAGAATACAAGAGATGGAAGAGAGAATCTCAGGAGCAGAAGATTCCATAGAAATCATTGACTCAACTGTCAAAGATAATGTAAAGCGGAAAAAGCTACTGGTCCAAAACATACAGGAAATCCAGGACTCAATGAGAAGATCAAACCTAAGGATAATAGGTATAGAAGAGAGTGAAGACTCCCAGCTCAAAGGACCAGTAAATATCTTCAACAAAATCATAGAAGAAAACTTCCCTAACCTAAAAAAAGAGATACCCATAGACATACAAGAAGCCTACAGAACTCCATATAGATTGGACCAGAAAAGAAACACCTCCCGTCACATAATTGTCAAAACACCAAACGCACAAAATAAAGAAAGAATATTAAAAGCAGTAAGGGAAAAAGGTCAAGTAACATATAAAGGGAGACCTATCAGAATCACACCAGACTTCTCGCCAGAAACTATGAAGGCCAGAAGATCCTGGACTGATGTCATACAGACCCTAAGAGAACACAAATGCCAGCCCAGGTTACTGTATCCAGCAAAACTCTCAATTAACATTGATGGAGAAACAAAGATATTCCATGACAAAACCAAATTTACACAATATCTTTCTACAAATCCAGCACTACAAAGGATAATAAATGGTAAAGCCCAACATAAGGAGGCAAGTTATACCCTAGAAGAAGCAAGAAACTAATCGTCTTGGCAACAAAACAAAGAGAATGAAAGCACACAAACATAACCTCACATCCAAATATGAATATAACGGGAAGAAATAATCACTATTCCTTAATATCTCTCAATATCAATGGCCTCAACTCCCCAATAAAAAGACATAGATTAACAAACTGGATACGCAACGAGGACCCTGCATTCTGCTGCCTACAGGAAACACACCTCAGAGACAAAGACAGACACTACCTCAGAGTGAAAGGCTGGAAAACAACTTTCCAAGCAAATGGTCAGAAGAAGCAAGCTGGAGTAGCCATTCTAATATCAAATAAAATCAATTTCCAACTAAAAGTCATCAAAAAAGATAAGGAAAGACACTTCATATTCATCAAAGGAAAAATCAACCAAGATGAACTCTCAATCCTAAATATCTATGCCCCAAATACAAGGGCACCTACATACGTAAAAGAAACCTTACTAAAGCTCAAAACACACATTGCACCTCACACAATAATAGTGGGAGATTTCAACACCCCACTCTCATCAATGGACAGATCAAGGAAACAGAAATTAAACAGTGAGGTCGACAGACTAAGAGAAGTCATGAGCCAAATGGACTTAACGGATATTTATAGAACATTCTATCCTAAAGCAAAAGGATATACCTTCTTCTCAGCTCCTCATGGTACTTTCTCCAAAATTGACCATATAATTGGTCAAAAAACGGGCCTCAACAGGTACAGAAAGATAGAAATAATCTCATGCGTGCTATCGGACCACCACGGCCTAAAACTGGTCTTCAATAACAATAAGGGAAGAATGCCCACATATACGTGGAAATTGAACAATGCTCTACTCAATGATAACCTGGTCAAGGAAGAAATAAAGAAATTAAAAACTTTTTAGAATTTAATGAAAATGAAGATACAACATACCCAAACTTATGGGACACAATGAAAGCTGTGCTAAGAGGAAAACTCATAGCGCTGAGTGCCTGCAGAAAGAAACAGGAAAGAGCATATGTCAGCAGCTTGACAGCACACCTAAAAGCTCTAGAACAAAAAGAAGCAAATACACCCAGGAGGAGTAGAAGGCAGGAAATAATCAAACTCAGAGCTGAAATCAACCAAGTAGAAACAAAAAGGACCTTAGAAAGAATCAACAGAACCAAAAGTTGGTTCTTTGAGAAAATCAACAAGATAGATAAACCCTTAGCCAGACTAACGAGAGGACACAGAGAGTGCGTCCAAATTAACAAAATCAGAAATGAAAAGGGAGACATAACTACAGATTCGGAGGAAATTCAAAAAATCATCAGATCTTACTACAAAAACCTATATTCAACAAAATTTGAAAATCTTCAGGAAATGGACAATTTCCTAGACAGATACCAGGTATCGAAGTTAAATCAGGAACAGATAAACCAGTTAAACAACCCCATAACTCCTAAGGAAATAGAAGCAGTCATTAAAGGTCTCCCAACCAAAAAGAGCCCAGGTCCAGACAGGTTTAGTGCAGAATTCTATCAAACCTTCATAGAAGACCTCATACCAATATTATCCAAACTATTCCACAAAATTGAAACAGATGGAGCCCTACCGAATTCCTTCTACGAAGCCACAGTTACTCTTATACCTAAACCACACAAAGACACAACAAAGAAAGAGAACTTCAGACCAATTTCCCTTATGAATATCGACGCAAAAATACTCAATAAAATTCTGGCAAACCGAATTCAAGAGCACATCAAAACAATCATCCACCATGATCAAGTATGCTTCATCCCAGGCATGCAGGGATGGTTTAATATACGGAAAACCATCAACATGATCCATTATATAAACAAACTGAAAGAACAGAACCACATGATCATTTCATTAGATGCTGAGAAAGCATTTGACAAAATTCAACACCCCTTCATGATAAAAGTCCTGGAAAGAATAGGAATTCAAGGCCCATACCTAAACATAGTAAAAGCCATATATAGCAAACCAGTTGCTAACATTAAACTAAATGGAGAGAAACTTGAAGCAATCCCACTAAAATCAGGGACTAGACAAGGCTGCCCACTCTCTCCCTACTTATTCAATATAGTTCTTGAAGTTCTAGCCAGAGCAATCAGACAACAAAAGGAGATCAAAGGGATACAGATCGGAAAAGAAGAGGTCAAAATATCACTATTTGCAGATGACATGATAGTATATTTAAGTGATCCCAAAAGTTCCACCAGAGAACTACTAAAGCTGATAAACAACTTCAGCAAAGTGGCTGGGTATAAAATTAACTCAAATAAATCAGTTGCCTTCCTCTATATAAAAGAGAAACAAGCCGAGAACGAAATTAGGGAAACGACACCCTTCATAATAGACCCAAATAATATAAAGTACCTCGGTGTGACTTTAACCAAGCAAGTAAAAGATCTGTACAATAAGAACTTCAAGACACTGAGGAAAGAAATTGAAGAAGACCTCAGAAGATAGAAAGATCTCCCATGCTCATGGATTGGCAGGATTAATATAGTAAAAATGGCCATTTTACCAAAAGCAATCTACAGATTCAATGCAATCCCCATCAAAATACCAATCCAATTCTTCAAAGAGTTAGACAGAACAATTTGCAAATTCATCTGGAATAACAAAAAACCCAGGATAGCTAAAGCTATCCTCAACAATAAAAGGACTTCAGGGGGAATCACTATCCCTGAACTCAAGCAGTATTACAGAGCAATAGTGATAAAAACTGCATAGTATTGGTACAGAGACAGACAGATAGACCAATGGAATAGAATTGAAGACCCAGAAATGAACCCACACACCTATGGTCACTTGATTTTTGACAAAGGAGCCAAAACCATCCAATGGAAAAAAGATAGCATTTTCAGCAAATGGTGCTGGTTCAACTGGAGGGCAACATGTAGAAGAATGCAGATCGATCCATGCTTATCACCCTGTACAAAGCTTAAGTCCAAGTGGATCAAGGACCTCCACATCAAACCAGACACACTCAAACTAATAGAAGAAAAACTAGGGAAGCATCTGGAACACATGGGCACTGGAAAAAATTTCCTGAACAAAACACCAATGGCTTATGCTCTAAGATCAAGAATCGACAAATGGGATCTCATAAAACTGCAAAGCTTCTGTAAGGCAAAGGACACTGTGGTTAGGACAAAACGGCAACCAACAGATTGGGAAAAGATCTTTACCAATCCTACAACAGATAGAGGCCTTATATCCAAAATATACAAAGAACTCAAGAAGTTAGACCGCAGGGAAACAAATAACCCTATTAAAAATGGGGTTCAGAGCTAAACAAAGAATTGACAGCTGAGGAATGCCGAATGGCTGAGAAACACCTAAAGAAATGTTCAACATCTTTAGTCATAAGGGAAATGCAAATCAAAACAACCCTGAGATTTCACCTCACACCAGTGCGATTGGCTAAGATCAAAAACTCAGGTGACAGCAGATGCTGGCGAGGATGTGGAGAAAGAGGAACACTCCTCCATTGTTGGTGGGATTGCAGACTGGTAAAACCATTCTGGAAATCAGTCTGGAGGTTCCTCAGAAAATTGGACATTGAACTGCCTGAGGATCCAGCTATACCTCTCTTGGGCATATACCCAAAAGATGCCTCAACATATAAAAGAGACACGTGCTCCACTATGTTCATCGCAGCCTTATTTATAATAGCCAGAAAATGGAAAGAACCCAGATGCCCTTCAACAGAGGAATGGATACAGAAAATGTGGTACATCTACACAATGGAGTACTACTCAGCTATCAAAAACAACGAGTTTATGAAATTCGTAGGCAAATGGTTGGAACTGGAAAATATCATCCTGAGTGAGCTAACCCAATCACAGAAAGACATACATGGTATGCACTCATTGATAAGTGGCTATTAGCCCAAATGCTTGAATTACCCTAGATCCCTAGAACAAACGAAACTCAAGACGGATGATCAAAATGTGAATGCTTCACTCCTTCTTTAAATGAGGAAAAAGAATACCCTTGGCAGTTAAGGGAGAGGCAAAGATTAAAACAGAGACTGAAGGAACACCCATTCAGAGCCTGCCCCACATGTGGCCCATACATATACAGCCACCCAATTAGACAAGATGGATGAAGCAAAGAAGTGCAGACCGACAGGAGCCGGATGTAGATCGCTCCTGAGAGACACAGCCAGAATACAGCAAATACAGAGGCGAATGCCAGCAGCAAACCACTGAACTGAGAATAGGTCCCCTATTGAAGGAATCAGAGAAAGAACTGGAAGAGCTTGAAGGGGCTCGAGACCCCAAAAGTACAACAATGCCAAGCAACCAGAGCTTCCAGGGACTAAGCCACTACCTAAAGACTATACATGGACTGACCCTGGACTCTGACTCCATAGGTAGCAATGAATATCCTAGTAAGAGCACCAGTGGAAGGGGAAGCCCTGGGTCCTGCTAAGACTGAACCCCCAGTGAACTAGTCTATGGGGGGAGGGCGGCAATGGGGGGAGGGTTGGGAGGGGAACACCCATAAGGAAGGGGAGGGGGGGGATGTTTGCCCGGAAACCGGGAAAGGGAATAACACTGGAAATGTATATAAGAAATACTCAAGTTAATAAAAAAAAAAAAAGATAATGAGCCAACGTAAAGAACCAACAGCTAGATGGATGTAGAGGATGAGGTGGGTCCACAGTTGTAGTGTTCATTTAGGCTGTGAAACTCAGAATTAACTATTACCAAACAGCTCAGTGAGAGTTTGACGTTTGAGAAGGAAAGATGCCATCTTTCTGCTGAGTTCAGTGACCACTGTTAGGCACCTACATGCTCGACTCTTGCATGACTAGCCTCTGCCTTCTACTACACAGTTACAGCACAGTAGCCCAGAGTGCTCGTGCAACCATCCTGAGAACTGACTTTTTTATGAAGTGCCTGAATGCTTATCTTTATTTTAACCTCATCCCCCAAATTCATATTATACAGACTTGTGTATTTAAATTAAAAACATTCTGTTCCGTAGAAGTAGGGGTTTTTTTTCTAATTTAATCATTTTTAAAGTCCAGACTTTATCCCCCTCCTCGTCTACCCTCTGACTGTTCCATGTCCCATACCTCCACCCCCATCTCCATGAGGATTTCTCAACCCAATGCCCACCCCGCCAAACCTCCCCAGTCCCTGGGGGCTCTAGTTTCTTGAAAGGTAGGTGCATCTTCTCTGAGTCCAGACCCAGCAGTCCTCTGGATTGTCCTCTGGTATGTGTGTTGGGGGCCTCATATCAGCTGGTGTATGCTGCCTGGTTGGTGGTTCAGTGCCTGAGAGATCCCAGGGATCCAGGTTAATTGAGACTGCTGGTCTTCTTATAGGGCCTTCCTCCTCCTCAGAGTCTTCCAGCTTTTCCCTAATTTAACCACAGGGGTCAGAAGCTTCTGTCCATTGGATGGGTATAAATATCTACATCTGACTCTTTCAGCTGCTTGTTAGGTCTTTCAGAGGGCACTCATGCTAGGCTCCTGTCAAAAAAGTGGCCTTTCACAGATTTGCAGACATTATATTTTGTCTTTTCCATTTATTATTTCATTTCATCTCCCCAAAGTTTTCAGTTTTTATTGTTATGATTCTACAAATAAGTCATAGGACAGAATCAACCAAATGCAACCACAGCACACACGTAAGATTATACTAGTAAGCTTTCTGTGCAGTTAATAGTATTATGACTATATCTAAGTTGTTGTGGACAAGGAGGCCTCATAGACTATGTTGGAAGTACATCATAGCATCAGTAACAGTGTCAGGCCTTTGGATCTCCCCTTGTGCTAGATCCCACTTTGAGCCTGTTGCTGGACCTCTTTTTTCTCAGGCTCTTCTCCATATTTGTCCCTGCAGTTCTTTCAGACAGGAACAATTCTAGGTTAGACTGTGGGATGGCAACTGCATCCTTCCTCTTGATGCCCTGTCTTTCTACTGGAGGTGAGCTCTATGACTTCCCTCTCCCCACTGTAGGGCATTCAAATTAAGGTCCCTCCCTTTGAGTCCTAAGAGTCTCTCACCTTCCTGGTCTCTGGTTTTACTTGATGGGAAAAAAAATTTATTGGTTGAAGACTATATAGTGACAGTGTCTATCTATTATTAAAAGTGGCCTTTCACAGATTTGCAGACATTATATTTTGTCTTTTCCATTTATTATTTCATTTCATCTCCCCAAAGTTTTCAGTTTTTATTGTTATGATTCTACAAATAAGTCATAGGACAGAATCAACCAAATGCAACCACAGCACACACGTAAGATTATACTAGTAAGCTTTCTGTGCAGTTAATAGTATTATGAGTTGTGGACAAGGAGGCCTCATAGACTGTGTTGGAATTCACAGAAGCCAGCAAAGTTCTTTTGTGGCTGCTAGAAGTTAGTGAGAGCACAAATAAAAATGATATTCCCATGAAAAAATACCCAGAAGTTTGGAGGCTAAGTGACTTTCATCCCAAAGTTATCAACTGTTACAATTTGTTTATATGTATGGAATATATCTCACTTACACTATGTATATATTTCAAGAAGTGCTGACTCACAAAATTATTTATTTTGAAGTTTTCTGTTTTGGTTTTTTGTTTTGTTTTGTTTCTTATTTATTTATTTATTTATTTATTTATTTATTTATTTATTTATTTATTTATTTATTTATTCGCTTACTTTAAATCCCAACTGCTGGCTCTCCCAGTCTTCCCCCTTCCACGTACCTCCCCACGTCCCTTCTGCCTGTCTCCCCTGAGAGGCTGGAGGCCCCTTCTGGGTACCCCCGACCGACCCTGGAACATTAAGTCTCTGCAAAGCTGAGTGCATCCTCTCCTAATAAGGCGAGAGACACCTCCACTAGAAGAATATACTTGGGCTTGAATTTATTTGTATGAGGAAAATATTCAAGGCCTACCTCAGGATCTACATAGTATGAACAAAGAACAACATGTACAAAAATCCAACTGTTAGAAGCAGGTGGCCAAAGACAGAGGTGAGCATGAGACACGATGTGCCCTGGTTACCATAGAAATGCCTATGGTCTTTCAGTTTAAGGAATGGGGCTCAGATCAATCTGTGTAGACCTAGAATAACTCCTGGTGTCTACACTGAATATTTGCAAAGCCTTTTCTCCATAACTAAGTTATTCCAGAAATAACAAGCTACCATTTTGTGTAGTTATTATATGTTGGGTGATCAAAGGAAAATAACACTATGGATTATTAAGTCATCTTACTAAAAATTTAATGGATAAAGAACTAAAGGACTAAAAGACACTAAAGGACACATAAGTGGGTATTAGCCATAAAGTACAGAATAACCACACTATAATCCAAAGACCCAAAGAGCTAAATAACAAGGATAACCCAAGAGAGGATGCTTGAATTTCACTCAGAAGAGGAAATAAAATAGTCATCAGAGGTGGCTGGAGGGAGGGAAGTGGATGGGAGAGGATGAGGAGGGTAAGGGTAAGGGATGAGGTGTAGGGAAATCTGTGAAGAGAGGCCCTAGAGAGTGACCAGAAATTAGTGTGGAGAGCTCTCTAGAGCATGCCAGAGATCTGGGATAGGGGAGGCTCCTGGAAAACTATGAGGGTGACTCTAGCTAAGACTCCTAGCCTAAAGTAGCCACGTCCTGTAGCCAGGCAGGATTCCCAGGAGAGGGATAAGCATACCAATCTACACACAAAAGCTTCAATCCAAAATTTATCCCAAGAAGTGCAGAAACAAAAATGGAGCAGAGACTGAGGGAATGGCCAACCAATGACAAGCCCAAATTGAGACCCATCCCATGGGCAAGAACCAACCCTTGACACTATTAATGATACTCTGCTATGCTTGCAGACTGAAGCCTAGAATAACTGTCCTCTGATAGGCTCAACCCAGCAGCAGATGGAAACAGATACTAACACCCACAGCCAAATATTAGAGGGGGCTCAGGAGTCTTGTGGAAGAGTTAAAGGAGGGACTTAGGGACCTGGAAGGGATAGGGACTCCATAAGAAGACCAAGTGAATCAACTAACCTAGACTCTTGGGAGCTCCCAGAAACTGAACTACCAACCAAAGAACATATATTGGTTGGACCTAGGCCCCCTACACATATATAACAGATGAGCAGCTTGGTTTCCATGTGGGTCCTCCAATAACTGGAGTGGGCGATATCTCGACTGTTTCCTGTCTGGGATTCTGTTCCCCTAACTGGGCTGCCTTTAGTGTCCTTAGTAGGAGAGCATATGCCCAGTTCTGCAGTTACTTGATGTGGCCAGGGTAGGTTGGTATGGAAGGGGAGGGGGAATTGGAGAGGGACTGTGTAAGAGGGGGGCTTGGAAAGGGGGATGCTGTGATAAGAATGAAATACAGTATAACCATGCTACGATATACAGCTCAAAGAAGCTAAGTAATAGGATGGGCCCAAGGGAGGAGGCTTGAGACTCACTCAGAAAGGGAAATAAAATTGATATCAAAAGTGGGTGGAGGAAGGAAACTAGATGGGAGAAAGGAACAGGGATGCGGATCAGATGTAGATAGAGGGTGGTAGGAGAGAGGTGGGAGAGAGACCAGAAATCAGTGGGGCCATCTCTGGCACTAGCCAGAGACCTGGGATGAAAGAATCGCCCAGGAGTCTATGGGGGTGACCCTAGCTGAGACTCGAAGTAGCTGGAGATATGGAGACAGAAGTGGCCACTTCATGTAACCAAGTGGGACTTCTATTAGGGAGAGGGTGACACCGACCCACCCACAAAATGTTCCATCCAAAATGTGTCCCCTACCTATAAAATGCAAAGGGTTAAAGACGAAGTAGCTATCAAGAGAATGTCCAGCCAATTTCTGGCCCAACTTGAAACCCATCCCATGAGAGAGATCCAGCCCCTGACACTATTAATGACACTCTGCTATGCTTGCAGACAGGAGCCTAGCGTAAATGTCTTCTGAGAGGCTTCGTCCAGAAGCTGATGAAAACAGACCCACAGCCAAACATCTGGGGGAGCTCTGGATGACATGTGGAAGAGTGGGGGATAGGATCGAGGAGCTGGAGGAGTCAAGGATACCACAAGAAGACCTACAAAGTCAACTAACCTCGGCCCGTGGGCACTCTCAGACACTGAACCACCAACCAAGGACAAGCAGAGGCTGGATTTAGGCCCTCTGCACACTGTGCAGCTTCGTCTTCATGTGGGTTCCCTAACAATTGGAGCAGGACCTGTCTCTGACTCTGATGCCTGCCATTGGATTCCTTGCCCCTAGCTGGGCTCTCTAGTCAGGCCTCAGTGAGAGAAGATGTGCTTAGTCCTACTGTTACTTGATGACCCAAGGTGGAGTGGTACTAAAGGGGGCTTCCAATTTTCTGAGGAGAGGGCAGAGGAAGATGGTGGAAGGGATTTGTGAGGGTGGGAGTGGAAGGAGAATGGGGAGGGAGGATTTCAACTAGGATGTAAAGCAAATAAGTGAGTAAGTAAGTAAGTAAATGGAAAAAAAGAAAATAAATAAAAAATAATTTCCTGCCCCTAGAGACATTGCAGGTATGGCTGCTGTGTCATATGTGTGTCAATAGGTGACAGAGAGGAGAGAGGCTATGAGTAATTTCAGTGTTCTTTGAGCATCTGAATGAGTAGTAGCCTACCATTCTCTGAAAAAAAGTGAGCCTGAGATGACCACCAGTCTGGCCCCTCTCAGGCTTGAGTGAACTCCCAGGATCTGGAACAAGCCAGAGTCCAAAAGAACCCTGACTGGAATCTAGGGCCAGGAGATGGGGAGAGTGAGCCTGAGACAGATGACCTCTACATAGGGCCACCTGGGTAGGCAAGGCAGAGGAGAGTCAAGCACCATACATCCACTAGACTGGTGCCATGGGGCCCAGGCAGAGAGCTAGTCTGGGATGACTACCATATGCACAAGCAGAGAAAAACACTCCTAAGAGCACTCCTGAGGTAACCCCAGACACTCAGAGGCGCCACAAAGAGGAACAAGTAAATGGTGGAGAAATGGAAGAGAAAAACAAACATAAGGAGGTGAGACACAATGAAGAGAGGCAGAACTGGAGACTGGAGAATTGAGGGTAGTGACCGACAACTTGGTGTAAGTAGCCAGTGATTCCACCTGGAACCATGGTGGCGTCCTGGTCTGTGGTGCCATTGGAGCCTATGTCTGGGATCATGGCCCTGCAGCAGCAGAGGTCTGTAAGCACCAAAGGCCAGGCAGCCATATTGATGTCTGAAGGCTGTGCAGAACTGGCTACATCATGGGAGAGCTGGCTCTGCCCCTAGCCAATGCAGTACGTGAGAGAATATGGACTGCTCTTTCCAGGAGTTGCAGGCGAGCCAGCCCTCACCACCACCATCACCAAGGATACATGCTGGGAGAGCTGGCTCTACCATTCATCTCCCATACAGTGGCTCATGGACAAGAGAGATATACGCTCCTCTCCCTCAGCCCTCACCACCTGCAGCAGGTGGGAGAAATGGCCCCTCTGGGGTCATGAGATTGGGAGAATTGTCCTGTCCCTTAACAGCAGAAACACTAGGAGAGCAAGCCCCACACCTCACCTGCACAACAGGGTAGAGCTGTCCCTGGTTGCGGAAGTTGCTAGCCCTGAGGGGGTATTAGCAGGAGAGTCAGGGCGCTGACCAGCTCAGATACCTCTCTAGCCCAGATCCAAGGCTTTGAATTAGCCCACTTCAACATCTCCTCCATCAATGAACTGCTGGAGCGCATGAAGACCCAGCCCTACTGATTCAAAAACTAAAGGATCTTCATGCACAAGGCAACAACAAAATATCTGAGAGGAGTCCTAGCAAGAATCCAGTATTGACAGAGTAGCAGAAGCCAGAGGCCTCTTACCAGACCAAGAAGCCATTAGAGTGAACATTTGCAAACAAAGAAGTGTGCACAAAAGGGGATACTGAGGATCACACTGTGGTACACTGTGATAGCTTCCACAATGAGATTTTTTTCTGTTCAGAGAGAGGTTGTAAGAGTGGAGTGTGGGTATGGGGAGTGGGGAGGTGAGTGAGATTGTGGCGATGTGAACAGAACCAATGAAGAGTTTAAAAAATATTTCTTTACATTTTCTCAATTTGATATTTAATATATTTAAATTTTTGGTTGGTCCGTGCCGTGAAATATCTGTTAAGTTCTCTGGAGCTGTAACCTCCACTCTCTGGGATCTAACTTAATGTAATGAACATGCACTAATATCTCGTGAGCACAGACATTGTTCTCCTGCTTGTGATAACACATTTCTACAAAAGCTATACTGAATTTTCTTAAAGTTGCCAGTGAAGACATTGTCCATTTCTTTATTCCCTGTCTACAACAGAGACTATCGGTTCTTGTCAAATATTTTTAGAGGTGTAAATTGCTACCCAGAAAAGCACCATGCTTTTCAGCCAACGCCACATCTTCTATGATGTAATCACATGATTTGGTTCTAGGCAAAAATAAAAGGACAGAAGCATATGAGGCTTCTGAAAAGTTTGTCCCCATAGAAAGGACAAGTAACTTTTCTGGTTTCCTTCTTTTTGCTGAGAGCATAATACTTGAATGTGATGCCTGTCATTCAGTAGCCACTCTGGATCACAAGGTAGCTCGGACTGGCTCTAGTCTGTGCAAGTCTTGAAGACAGGGAGTACTAATATATAATCCTGGGGCACATTAAGTATTTACCCAAAGGGTGGGAAACTCCGCCAATCAAACCTTCTTTTGTATGAAATAGAGCTATCTCTTTTGATTAAATCATTATTTTATTTTAGGTTTTCCCATTATATGTAGCAATTTCTGACACTTAAATATATGCATCATAAATTAGTTGGGTTTTTGTTGTTTTGTTTTTACAGAGTTTGTAGTACAAGAGAACTTACATGTCTGTAAATCCCACTCCCAGCACAGCACTGCGCACTTTCTGATATCTTATTTACATTAAGATAGTCCAGTTACTTAATTTTTGATACCCCTTCAAGTGCTTTTTGTAATATAATAATTGGATTATATATGATATATAGTTTAGGTGGTATTGCATTTTAGACATGAATAATACAGGAAAAATTGGTGGCTTGCATTGCTCACATTTAAATCCTAAAGCAACTCTGTCTCCATTAGCTGAAAGATTTTTCTCTGTGCCCAGCGAAAATACCAAAGCTCAAATGAAATCTATGAATGTATACAAAAACAATTTCTACTGTAAATAAATCTCTATAGCTGCACTGTTGCTTAATTCAAGGATGCGGACCTCAGTCAGGAAGCTGAGACATGGTTACATACATGTTAGGTCAATTATTATCAAATCATGGATTTCCATTGTAATTAACCAGGGGCAGAGGTGGAAGCTAACTGGGTCTGCATGCATCCAAATCTTGTCTCCTACATGCATAAATAATTACTAATAAGGTATATTTACAGACCATAGTGATCTGCTGCCAGTTGCTATTTCTTCTCATCAAATAGTTTTTCTTCTTTAAATATGAAAGAACGGGTCAAGGAATGTACACTTATACTGGTTCCACAGTGGGGCCCATAATCTAGACAGAGATCCTGGCTTCTCGACACCGCTGACAATGCATCTCTACTCTCTTCCTGGCCTCCCTGCTTTCTCCCTGCTTCTGTTGAGATGTAGTAGGAGTATCTCAGCAGTGCAGAGCCTTGCATCAGGTAGAAGTACACAGAAGAGAAGTGTATAGTTTTCACTTCACTACATAAATAAATGCAGAAAATAGAAGTCTGGCCATTCACAACAATTTGTGTATGGAGTTGATCTTTTGAAAGAACGAATAAAACTCCATTCCCTGCAGATAATTTTGCTAATCCTGCTATCAATACAAGTATAAAGTTAGATTGCTCCAGGCAATCTCTTACTTAAATGTCAAGATTTTCTCAAGCAGCGAATTTGGAAACATAACACAGTAAAGCAATCTATGGGCATTTTTACCCCCAATCTACTGAAATAACCATTTAAAATACAAGCAAGAAAACTGGCTTAGTTTGCCACTGGCACATGTCCAATTGCCAGCACTGTTCTGGCTTTCCACTGTCTACTCCTTTGCCAGCCCCTGCCTAAGGCTGTCAATGGTCTGTTTCCAGGAGAATCCCCAGTGTTGACTACAGGGGGCAGCAAGCACAGAACCCTGCCAGAAACATCCAGGGTGGACCTGGAAATGCAGAACTGAGATGTTTCTAATCTTGTTCTTCCTGCCACTTCCTGTTCTCCATTCTTAACTAATTTTACTTATTTGTGTGTGTACGTGAGCAAGTCTATGGGTTAACCAAAGCATGAACTACAGGGGTCTGTTTCCTCCTTCCACCATGAGGTCTCCAGAGGTCAAACTGAGATTATCAGGCTTGCCAGCAAGTGTCTGTCTCCTCCAAGCCATCTCACTAACCTCACATCCGTTTCTAATCTGGTCTTCTCTTTGAATGTTTATAGCTGCTTTCTACCTCCTCTTTGCCAAGTCACTAGTGTGTATGTTTAATTAGTTATTCTGTCTTACTTTAATGGTCTTGGTTCTTCTCCCCTCCCATCAAGTGAGTGGGAATCAAACTCCCCATGCCACTGACAAACTAAAGCAATTCCAACAGCCACAGAAATGGGTCATGGTCATAAAATGTCAAAGAAGGCCCAGCGGGCTGGCACAAGTGACCATCTTCCATAAAATTTTATTTTACTACTAAGCACTTTGGGATGAAATATGACTACAGCGCTCTAGGTTTCCTGTTACATAGTGAGTATAAATATGAGTTTTTGTTATTAATCAAGTATTCTAATTAAGAAACATTAGTCTAATTAGCTTCTAAATTGACTGCCAATTTGTAGAGGCTATAAACACAATAAAACATAACAAAGAGGAAAAATACATTGTGTAGAACTGTTAAAAAAGAAAAAACAGCAGTATTTCAAAATACAGCAGTCTGGCCAGCCCTTGAGACATTAGGCTTTTGTGCACTTATGTTCTGAATCTCAATGGTTTTGCTAAGTGCAGATGCATAAAAAATAAGTAAAAATTATGATATAGAAAATACAAAAGACCGTATGCCTATCCAGGCTTTAAAATGTTTTTAACTACACCTTAATATCCAATTTGTTTGTATTTTTTCCTTAATGCTGTAACATGGGTGAGCCAGGCTGAGGGAAAGTAAAGGTCCAAGCAGACAAAAGCCTGATTTTTTGGTAAGAAATCTGAAAAAAAATCATCATATCCATCAGTGTTCAATTATTATTACTTAAAATGTGTCAGTAAACGATCAGAAAATTAAGCAGAAGGTAAAAAGTTGTGTAGTAATTAGGGAGGGCCAATGCCTGACCCTTCTCGGAAAACAGCCTCGAGTAACAAAGTACTTACGAAAACCTGGTAAAATAATAGAAGGCGAAACCTAAAGCCAGAATCTAAGGTGGTGGCCACAAAGCGTTGAATAAGTTAGTGGCAGAAGAGATGTCTTCTCATGGGACCTACAACTCAACTAAGTGGGTTCAAAATACTTCCACACAGAAAAGCTAAACAGAGTCTGTCTTCTCACACACATTCCAGCACCCACCTCCATCCCCAAACCTAATATTACTTCCTCCTCCACGGCACTGAGGAAGCCATATTTGATCTCTCAGATCTACCATCTAGAACTTGAGATTCGAGTTACAGAATCTTAAAGGAAGAGTAGAGCTCACGAAGGGTAACATGGTCACAGTGCTCAAGCCTGCCGAGTGAGAAAACTGAGCAAAGGTAGACAGAGAAAAGAATATTAGATGCCTGTGTGTTCAAGCAAAGCCTCAGCCAAGACTCTGAAAACCTTTCAAAGTTTACTAGACACCTGGAAGACATCGGTCAAGTCAACCGATCCCTTGACATGCTGCCCTGATAAAGGTGTGACCTTGGCCAAGGCTAACTACCTTTTGTTAAAATGCTGAAAGAGAACAGCCAGCAAACCACAGCTAGGAGAACCAATCTGTCAGTGCTGAAAGGGACCAGAGCTGCCAACTACATGGCTTTTCCTTTATACAAGGAAACTTTCTAATACAAGTTGTTTTCTTAAAAACCATCCCAAGTATTTTTATGGATACAATTGATATATGGTCATCTCCTGGCTGGTATTGTAATTACTAATTCTAGATAATAAAAGGTGCTGTCATTAGAAAGTATCGAACTGTACCTCATGCTCATCTCTCTCTCCTCAGAGTAGCTGTCTTGTCCGTCTTGCCCAGCAGTTGTCAAGAACATCATTCATTAGCTCGTGGAAGGCTAATGGAGGTCTAGTCAAATCACACATGTCTCATATTTTCTTTATTGTCTTTCTTTGGGAGATATTATGGGAATCATTTCATGGTTATGGCAGAGTTTGCTGGAGAATCCGGTAAGATAGGAATGAGGAAAGGTGTTATCAACAAAGAGCAGTCGTGCTCTTCCTGACAGAAAAGGTGACTAGAGGTGTTGGGTCCAGATTACACCAAGTTGAGGAAGTGATTTTATGGTGATTGTCAATGGGACACATAAACAGCCATTCAGAAGATTTAAAAAAACAGAAATTGTCAGTAGTTGTCTGAGTATTTAATAACTTTCTTTGCTCACCTACCAATGCCTGTGCATCCTCTAGACAAACCTTGGAAATACACTAAATACAGGGGTAAATAAACATCTTAAATAGAAACCTCAGCAAGGCATATAATTTGATTGATGGGATTCTTACATTTCCAAAAGGAAATGACCTTCAAGACCTAAAAGAAAGAAAAAACAAAATACTAAAAATCTAAATGAAAGGGGGCATGGAGTGGTTCAGTGGCTGAGGGTTCTTGCTTCTCAAGAATGTAAGCCTGATGACCTAAAAAGTTCAATACTCACAATCCATGAAATAATATAGTCAGCAAACCAATTCTTCAAACTATTCCTGTGACACCCTCCAATAAGGATGCCACAGTGTGTGTTCCCCAAACACTATATAGACACAATAGAGAAATAGACGAAATAAGTTATATAGACACAATAGATAGACAAAATAAGTTATATAGACACAATAGATAAATAGACGAAATAAGTTATATAGACCCAATAGATAAATAGACGAAATAAGTTATATAGACACAATAGATAAATAGACGAAATAAGTTATATAGACATAATAGATAAATAGATGAAATAAGTTATATAGACACAATAGATAAATAGACGAAATAAGTTGTATAGACACAATAGATAAATAGATGAACTAAGTTATATAGACACAATAGATAAATAGATGAACTAAGTGAAACTTTGCACTTTAAAGTGGTCAGAAAACTAGACCTAAGTTAACAGGATAGCATGTATAGAGATCTAAAAGAGACAGAATGATATGTTTGGAAATATAGTCAAAGAGCCTAGTATAATCAAAGCAAATAAAGGCAGCGCTGGCATGGGATTGACAAGGGCACACACAGCCTTTGAGCAAGCATGCCAAGACTATGGACAGACTTAAGTTTATAGTAAGTTCTTCTAGTTTAGAAATAGGAAACACGAAAAGAAGTATTGGCATATGTAGATCACTGAACCTGGGAGACTGAAGCAGAAGGATGATGAGTGTAAAGCAAGCCTAAGATACACAGAAGTTTGAGGCCAACCTTGACACTATTGGGAGGCTATCTAAGACGAAGGAGAGGGAGCATTGGTCTCTCCTGGGGATGAGCTTCATAATGGGTTACCCAATTAGTGATCAGCAGCATGGAAGGGATTCAGCAGGTTACACACACACACACACACACACACACACACACACACACACACACACACACACACTATGTATGTATACATGTATGTATGCATGTATATAACAATAATTATTAAATAAGAGGCCATAAGTTTGAGAGGGAGTGAGAGTACAGTGGAGAGAGAAGAGGGGGAAATGATTTAATAATATTTTAATTAAAAATAAGACATTTTAACACCACTTTAAGCAAAAGGAAATAGTAAGGGGTGAATGTGGGAAGTTGGAGGTTCAGAAGCAATGAGGAGGCGCACGGAAGGAGTACTGCCAATCAGCTAGATGAGGGATCCTTTTGCTCTACCTAGATGAAAATTGTAAGCAGGCAAGGAGAACCTCTCCCTGATCTTCAGCAGCTTTCCTTCCCCTTGGGTTGAACAGCAGTGAGCAGAGGCAACAGATAAATGCAGCAACAGTGAACAGCATCCTCTACTCTTGGTGGTCCTCCTGTGAGTATTGAATATTGGGACCCTACACTCTACAGCTGTAAGTCTACGATGTCAGGAAACTTTAGCCCTTAGCTGTGTCTAGTTTTAAGATTCCTAGGCTTGCTAAAGCATTCCTCAGCCCTTATGATCAGTGGTTCTCAACCTTCTTAATGCTTCAATCCTTTAATATACTTCATGTTCTGTTGATCCTCAACCATGAAGTTATTTTTGTTGCTACTTCATAACTATAACTTGCTACTGTTATGAATCACAATGTAAATATCTGATATGCAGGATATCTGATGTGTGACCCCTCTGAAAGAGTCCTTTGACTCCCTGAAAGTGTCACAACCCACCATTTGAGAAATGCTGCTTTAAGACGATTAATGCCAACCAGCCAGTGAGAACTCTTGGCCTGGGATCTGAGATCCTTGACTAGTCCTGATGGCTTCCTGTAACTCTTCTGGATCAAGGGGCGATCAGCAGCAGCTGTCATGATTCCTCCACACATCAGAGTACTATTCTGGTTTAGTATTGTGTAAGGGTAGTCCAACTGACTTCTTAACAGTGCTTATGTGCAAGACAGCCAAGACAGCAAGACAGATCCAACAGCTTCTAAAATTAGGGAGTCAGATTGCACCACTTGTCCAACATCTTTGCTTATTTACAGGAAAACGAATAGCAGATGAAGTGTTTGTGCTAACAATGTAAAAAGCTTTTCATTAACACTAATGCTGCATTCACCAGATTTTTAACAGTGCTTTAGCATGGTCCTGTGCCCAAGCAACAAGTGGGTCTTTCTCAACCGTCTTGAGATGATCAAATCATGAAGAAAGGACATAAACCGTGTTATACAGGTGGATTTCAGTACGAGACAGGAAAGTCATTGCAAATTTTTAAAATACACATGAGATATTATTTGATATTATAAATAATTGGTTGTTGCAGAGTAGATTACAGCAAGAATTCATGGAAATATTCCTTCTAATTAAAATCATTTGGTGATGGTCAGTGACACATTCTGTGTCCAAGAAGTCACAGAACTGGGAGTAGAATTGGAGGATAGAACTGGAGGATATTTGCTTTTGCACTCTGTTCCTTTGAGATGCTGCTAAGGTGTAGACTTTCTGTGCAACTGAACTTTGCTTTTATGCTTTCAAGAGCCAGAGATGTGCTTTAAAGCCGAGTGCGCAAGTGAGATCGCCTCAGGAATATTTGAAGACCAAAGACAATATAAGACAGAACAGAGTTATGAGGAAAATCAATATTTTAAGGATTCATTGAGAACAAAACATCACAAAGACATCTGGGGGAAAAAACACAAGAAAAGAAGCATGGAACAAGGAGTTTATATAGCAGAGAGTTAGAGAAGCACCAACATGCTTGCTCTTCTCCTAGATTGCTTTCCAGCCTCCTAGATTGGGGGTCACCTTCTGACTTAGGTCTAGTTGCTAGGATGTAAATCATGGTAATGAAAGCCACTTTCAAAGCTACCATAGCATATCCTTCCTTAGCAAGCTGTTCTTTTGTATGTAATGCTGCAATGTGTACCACCACACAGAGCTGGAAACCATCTTCCCTAAGCAGGTGAAAACATGGTTGGGCTTTATGTGGGAGCACAAGAACCACCCAGAGAATCGGGTTTCTGAATCCCAACAGGAATATTACTGTCCTTCACAGAAGCCACAGCAGAGAATCCTGAGAAAAGAAGCCTTCAACATTCCTGTTCACACCCAAGGATTTCAGGGTAAACCTGGACATACCTGTGACCTATCTAGGTGGTGCCTGTGTGAAAGGTGTTTCTGCACTTGCGATTCAATTTGATGGCCATGAAATCTTTACGCATAGATATTTAAGATACCATCTTTTAGTCAAAACTTCCTAAATCTATCTCATGATCAGACTTCCATGTATAAACCATATTCTCATGTTTTTGCTGGAATTTTGACTCTCTTCACTGGATTTGGATAGAGCGAAGCCTATGTAATCTGTCAGAAAATTTAGACCCTATAGAATCAATCAACTGATGGCTGTTTAGCCAGTAACTATACTTACTATGCATTCTTTAATTTTCTACATCAGTATGGTTTTTATATACACTAAATTTTAATGTGTATACATTTTATTTTAAATGTTAGCATTTATATGACTTTTATTTTAAATTTTAGCATGTATTAATTATTTAAAATGTGAAATCCCAGAATCTCATATCCAAATGTACTAATTTAATAAATAAACTTGGGTCCTAAGAAGTTATATTAGCTAAAAATTGATCTGAGTCTAATAGAAAGCATTGAAATCCAATTTTGCTCTAAAATAAGGACTATAACTTTCAGCATTAAGCACCAAAAAAAATTAAAGAATCTAAAAAACATTTTGTTATAAATGTATAAAAGGGAGAATTATAAAAAGGAATGATACATTTTCTTTCTTTATAAACTCTCAGGCATCATTTTCCAGTGTTTCATACATTCTCTCTCTTCATTATGAGATTTCAAATAAAATGCCAGCTCAATGGTGAACTCTCCTTCCCGAACTCCCGAACACAATGAGAGGGTGAGGGGTGAGGTGTGAGGTGACAAGCTCTTACATTGCTTTGTTGCATTATGGACTCATTATGAGAGCAAGAATGGTTTCCACTAATCTTTGGATTCACATAAAGGCAGCTGAGAATAATGCTAACTGCTACATTCTCATGGGTCTGGAGCTGACAGCTCACAAGCGGTGGCTCTTCCCATTGAAATGCCATTTGGTCCCAATTTTCTATACGAAATTATTTTACAGATAGAGAAGGAAACAACTGAGCCTTTTCAAAATGTACACGGAAAGTACATGAGGTCTTCATATCGTCATTCTTGGCCTGGACTTGGTACAGAACTAATCTTAGTAGGCAATCTAATCGAGAAAAAAATGGGGAGAGAGTGAGAAGGAAAAGACAGCTTTACTTTTAATCAGCTTCAAGTGAGCAGAATATTCAGTTTGGCCAAGTGGATCTGTGAAACTACTCTAGTCCACTACCCACAACACTGCTTCAAACAGAATATCTGCTGATGACTTAATTAAAAGCTGGAAAGGAGTAAAAAGTACCCCAGTGAGTTGAAAAGTAGACTGCTTCTGCATTTAAACATATGTGGCAATGTTTAAATAGCAGTTTTTATCAGTAAGGTTGTGTGCTATTGTCTACACAGTAGCCTTGTTCTGATAGAATTTTATTTCTCAAGACTTAACTTTTCTTTTCTAAGGACATAACTTAAGGGAGAAGGCCTCCCTCCAACATCCACCCTGCCCAGTTCATGCCCTTTCACAGTACTAATCTACTGTTCGTGTATTCTGCTAGGACCTTCATTTCCTAATTTGTAGAACAAAATAGTAGACCTCTGGTCTTAGTGAAGAGCAGACAGACAGGCTGTATCTGGCTAACATCTCAACCAGAGAAAGTAGCCTTGCTGGTATTTAGTACCCTTCTGTTACATCCACCATAAAACAAAAATAAATCTTTGCTCTGAGTTTCAGATGATAAAACTGTGTTGTTGTTGTGGGTTCTCCTGTATTAGTCAATCCTCATTTCTTCATCCATTTCTACTAAACTGTGGCAAAAGGAAGGAAAGGACTTCTACTACTATTGGAAAGGGAAGAGTGTATGCCTCAGATCTTTCAAGAGGTACTAATGTGAACATGCTGCTACATCAAGTGTCTTGGGGGCCCCCATAAAGACAACTGGATTCCTACAGGCTGTCATCCATACCTACTCTTCCTGCCCTTCAGTGTATCATGGGAAACAGAAACGAAGATCAGTACCAGTGAGGCATCAAAGGCTGCACTGCCAGCAAGAAAGAGAGTGCTGTTATGTTTTATTAATCTTTTCTACCACATGCACAGCCACAGCTTAAATGAAAGAACTTGACATGCACATTCTGAGGATCCCAAGAAGATAAATGTCATCATGCAACAGCTCTCTATTCCTCTCCATCTTTCTATAGGCCTATGGTACATGCACTTCTTTGAAACATTCAGTTAGTTTTGTGCTGACCTGTCTCATTGTCCTTGCTATTGGGGTTTTCCAATAGCAAAGCCAAAAGTGACCATATGTCTAGATAATTGTTGGATCCAGTGTACAGTACTGCATGGGAAAGCATGCTGTATCTCAAAGGTAAATGTCTGAGTAGAGACTCTGCTTGGCCATAATCAAGTCAAAAGATGAACTAAGGACAAAGAGATGGATGGTTTAATTGTTAGAAGGGTAAGGACCTTGTTTGAGTCACCAGAACCCATATAGAAGCTGAATCAGTAGCAGAGTGTCTGTAATTCCTGTACTGCAAAGAAGAGATAGGAGGTAGAGACTAGAGAACATGTAAAACTATATAAAATTACAAACAATACAATGCTCTCTACAAGATCCACAAAACTAACAAACCACAAAACGCACAAACCAAAAAAAAAAAAAAGAAAAAAGAAAAAAAAAAAAGAAAAACAGAAACGGAACCAAACAAAAGAAATGTTCTTTCAGGTGATTGCTCAGGGTAACACAAGCAATTCTGAAAACAATGTACACTCTGATTGTTACAGCTGTATTTCACCTTCCACAGCAATGACGAGCATGACAAGCTTTCTGTAAAGGGGAGATAAACCTGAACTCTTCCTTCCGGAGCGATGACCAGCAGAATGAGATATCTGTAAAGGGAGCATTCCCATGACAGTGGTAACAAAGAGCTAAATGGACTCAAAGGCCCACAAAACAGGAGGGAAATTAGGTCTAGTACAAAATACCTAGCCAAATTCCCAGGGCTAGAGAGTTCATGGCTGTTAGAAGAACATCGACTACCACCACTTTGCTAGACCAGCATAGTTACCAACTACGGTATACATCTTTTCCTCACACTCACAGACAATTGTAGCTACCATCCATCAACAAAGAAGCTTCTCTTTTATTTGGATTTCTCTTGTGACTAAAGACATGTTTCTTTAAGTGTTTCGTGGCTATCTGTGTTTGTCTTTAGAGAACATTGTGTTTAGACCTGTACCCCATTTTTAATTGGGTTGTTTTCTTGATGTCCAGTTTTTTCCATTTTTATTGGATATTTTATGTATTTACATTTCAAATGTTATTTCCTTTTCAGGTTTCCTTCTCTCCTATCCCCCTCTCCCTTCTTCTCCCACCCACCCAATCCCACCTCAACACCCTGGCATTCCCCTACACTGCAGAAATGAGCCTTCACAAGACTAAGGGCTTCTCCTTTTATTGATGCCAGACAATGCCATCCTCTGCTACATATGTGGCTAGAGACATGGGTTCCTCCCTGTGTACTCTTTGGTTGCTGGTTTAGTCCCTGGGAGCTCTGGAGGGGGGCGGTCTGGTTGGTTGATATTGTTCTTCTTATGATGTTGCAAACACCTTCAGCTCCTTCAGTCCTTTCTCTATCTCCTTCATTGGAGTCCCTGTACTCAGTCGGATGGTTAGCTGCAAGCATGCTCATCTGTATCAGTAAGGCTCTGGCAGAGCCTCTGAGGAGACATCCATGTAGGGCTCCTGTCAGCAAGCACTTCTAGGCATCAGAAATAGTGACTGACTTTGGTAGTTGCACACCTTTGGATCTCCAGGTGTGGCAGTCTCTGCATGGCCTTTCCTTCAGTCTCTGCTCCAAACTTTGTCTCCATATTTCCTTCTGTGAGTATTCCTCCTTCTAAAAAGGACTGAAGCATCCATATTTTGGTCTTACTTCTTCTTGAGTTTCATGTGGTTTGTGAATTATATCTTGTGCATTCTGAACTTTTGAACTAATATCCACTTATCAATGAGTGCATACCATGTGTGTTTTTCTGTGACTGGGTTGCCTCACTCAGGATGATATTTTCCAGTTCCATCCATTTGCCTGCAAATTTCATGAAGTCATTGTTTTTAATAGCTGTGTAGTAGTCCATTGTGTAAATGTATCACATTATTTTTAATCCATTCCTGTGTTGAAGGACATGTGGGTTCTTTCCAACTTCTGGCTATTATAGATAAGGCTGCTATTTATGAACATAGTGGAGCATGTGTCCTTGTTATATGTTGGAGCATCTTTTGGTTATATGCCTAGGAGTGGTAAAAATTCTTTATATGTTTTATATATTGGTCCTGTATCGAGGTGTGTATTTGTTAAAAATCCTTTCCCATTCTGTATACTACCACTTTATTCAAAGGACATTGGGTTTTGTTTATTTGTTTGTTTGTTTGCTGTACAGAAGCTAGTTTCATGAGATCCCATTTATTAATTTCAATTCTTAATTCTAGTTTCCGTACCATTACCATTATGTCCAGAGACTCTTTTCCTGTGCCAATAAGTTTAAGACCATTCCACATTTTCTCTTTTAGTTGATCCACTGTATCTGACCTTATTCTGAGGTCGTTGGTCCACTTGGACTTAAGTGCAAGATGATCAGTGTGGCAAGGTAGAGTTTTTCAAGTCTGGAGTCTGTTGCAATGCCCTCTTTTTGTTTATAATTTTATTAATTTGGATCATATCTTTGGATGGGGATCTTTTAGTTAATTTGTCTAAGGGTTTATCAATCTTACTGATTTTTCTCAAAGAACCAGCTCTTGATTTCATTAAATCTTTGAAGTGTTTTTGTTTGTGTGTGCTTGTTTCTATTTTATCAATTTTTCGATCATTGATTGCTGCCTACTCCTTTGGGTGTTATTTCTTTGTTTTGTTAGTTGGGAAGGAAGACACCAAAGAAACAAGGACTTCTAGACATAAGAAAACTGATGCACAGAGACTGTGGCAACATGCACAGGGCCAGTATAGGCCTGAGCCAGATGGAATCCCAATGCAAAAAGGGGAAGTAGACACAAGCACTCTTCTCTAAGCCAGAATCTATTGATAACTGCTCATAAATGAAAGTTCAGTTTTCTCCAATGACTATCACTGTGTATACAAATGACACACTCAAGGTTAGGTCCCACATGCAGCACCAAGACACCAACACATATCTGAATCACTGGTATTTTTAGAGGGGTTTTCATTTTGTTTTGTTTTGTCTTATACTGCTTTGTCTGGGCTTGTTGTTGTTATTGTTGTTGTTGTTGTAGTTCTTCCTTCAGATCTGTTGCTTACATATTTTCCATCTTGTGTTTTGGTGGAATTTCTGTGTCCAAATTTTGTGTCTCTGCATCTATAAATAAGTATTTCTTGTGTTTTTTCTTTGGTTTGGTTTTTTTTCTATTTGTTTGTTTTGTCCTATTCAAGTTTATTTTGTTTTATTTTATGTTTTCTTTTTTCTTAAATACCTGGTTCTTTCCTAAGAGAGAGCTCAAGGTAGGGTGGATTTGGGAGAAGATGGGGGAAAGAAAGCCACAATCAGATTATAGCATATGTAAAAAAAAAATCTTTATCTGTTTCTCTTCACAGCAAGTAGAGACGATCAGAGAAATCAATAACTGGACACAATACAGAGATCAATGAATCCTGGGGAAATAATTCTTCTTCCTGAATCACCAGTTGTCATGTGGTTGGCTTACCATCTCTTTCTTACAGGTACAAATACAAGTCTACTTAAGGCAGGACAATTTCAAAAGCATAAGAATGTATATCATATAAAGAAATCAGCTAGAAGCACAGTGACTGCTTCACATTCCTTCTCTTTGTATTGGTCTCAGCCAGACTTTTTAGTTTGAATGGGATAGGAAGCCTTAGTTTACAGAAACAATACGCAGTGAGTGCAGCTTACTTCTCAAAATACTCTGACTCTCCGGGAAACTGTTGTGGGATTAAATCAGAACATGAGGTGCAACCCACCCCCACACCCAAAACACGAGTGACAGTCAATTAACTCTTCCCAATGGGACTGCTGTTACTTTCCGCTGCTGCTCAAAGAGCCAAAGGCCAAGTCTACAGGCCAGTTCTGCTGATCATGATTAGGCGGTGAATGCAAAGCACTACTATCAAGAAGATAGGAATTCAGAGGCCAGGCCTAGCATTTTGCCAGGCTAAGAATTCTCTAGTTGCTTGTAACAGCAGGCCTAACGGGAAGACCGCCATTAATTAAATGAAATGTCGCCATTTGCTCAGGGGAATCAATATAGGCAGCAGCAAACTAGCCCTTTCTCGGACAAAATCTTGCCTATTCTAACAAGTTGACTTGGTTCCACCTCCTGGAGCACTAGAGGGCTTTAGGGTATGCACTCCCGAATGCACCAGCTCATCCTGCAGTTGTTCTTAACCTTGAAACCTAAGGCTTACTTTGGCACGCTGGCTGTGCCATGTTTTTTAAGACAATAGCAGGGTAAACGACTGAAAGAAAGGATTCTGATTTTCTCTAGGTTTTAGACAATATACAACCTTAAAATGTATTCTTGGTCTTTTCAGTTGATGATTTCTAGTTCCCATGACCTGCCGGTCTCTCGACTGATCCAGAGAAGCTGAGAAAACCTCATTTTAGGTCTTCTCTTCACTGCATATCCATGGTGGAGATGGAGGATGGGAAAAGCTCCAAATGCTCTTTGTTCTCTATTATCTGGTCCCCAGCACAGCTGTGGCACCTCCTATTGGACTCTGGCCTAATGGATTTTATGTAGTCGGATAATTAGTCACAGGACTTATCTTCATTGAACATACACTGGAGAGAAAAAATAGCTGGTTATAGGGATACCTTATCTGCCTCAGATTCAAAATAAGCTTCCAGCTATTTGGTTCTGGTTCATGTTATGAAAGAGAAATGAATACTCTGCTTTTTCTTGCTGTGAGTTTCCTTAACCTCTATTCTGTAACTTCAAATTCAAGTAGCACAAAGGAAAACAAGTATTTCATATTATTTCCTAGCAATGACATTGGATAAGATAGTGAAAATGTCTGAATTGTCTCTAGAGGAGATTATAGTATATATCTGAGTTCAGCTTAAATGTTCTACATCTAAGCAACCTCTCTGCAAAGTCATGAATGTTAACAGAAGAGTGACTTGCCAATTCATTGAACACCACCAAAGAATATTTTCATAAGTTTAAGATTTTTATCTAAACACAAAGCCACAAAGAGACATGAATTTATTATCAAAGAATAACTAAGAAATATTTGTTAGCATATCATATTTTATACTCTTAAAGCATAAAAAACTAAAAATGTAATAGAAATGATTTTATTGGCTATTTTATTTATTCGTTTACATTTCAAATGTCATCCTCATTCCCAGTTTCCCCTCCACAAGCTCCTTATCCCTTCCTCCCTCCCCCCTGCCTCTATGAGGGTGCTACTACACCCACCCACTCACTCCTACCTCAGCAGCCTAGTATTCCCCTAGCCTGGATCATCAAGCCTCCACAGGACCAAGGGACTCCCCTTCCAGTGATGCCAGACAAGACCATCCTCTGCTACATATCCAGCTGGAGCCATGGGTACTCCTTGTGTACTCTTTGGTTAGTGGTTTAGTCCTTGGGAGCATCGGGGGTTCTGGTTGGTTGATATTGTTGTTCTTCTATGAGGTTGAAAACCCCTTCAGCTCCTCCAGTCCTTGCCCTAGCTTAAGGACAGACCCTGAGATTATCAATTGGGTTTAGCGAGGGCTAACAGAGAAGACCAGAAGGAGAGCCATGATAATGTCAAGGACTAATTAAGGTTAGAAAAGTCCAGAGGTAAACCTTGACTGAAGCTTCCTTTAATTTAAACTTTGAAGAAGTCAAATGACCTTAAAAACAAGTAAACATTGTATCTAGGTCTTTTTAAATGTGGACTTGGTCTTTTAAAAAGTTAAATAACCTTCAAATCAACAAGTATATTGCTGCCAACTTCAGTCCAAGGTTTTACATGCCTTCTCAACAGAGACAGTGAGACTCTCAGATTGGAAGTTTCAAGTACATGATCATTACTCTGTTCGTCACATTTAGACTTACCTGTTTATCCTACGGTAAGTATTGGGGAGCTAGTACCATGGAATACCTTCCTAATACATGCTATGGTTTTCATTGTAGACACTTGGCACTACCATGGATGGTCATATTTTAATCTTGACACAACTATAAATCTCAGTGTGAGCTACATGTTCCAGTACATAATACCACAATAACTCTTTTATTATTGAAAATGGATTCTCTCTCATACAATACATCCTGACCAAGTTTCCCCCTCTCCACTCCTTCTAGCTCCCTACTACCACTCTTCCCCACCCCCAGATCCACTCCTCCTCGATTTTCTCTTCAGAAAAGAGCAGGCTCCAAAGAGACAACAGCCAGATAGGATAAAGCAAGATAAATAAGATAAGGCAAGATCCTCTCATATCTAATACTTAGGCAAGAGAAGATAAAAATACTCAAAATGAAGCATAAGCTAGGAATCTGATGTCCATGAATAAAGAATTATGTACATAGAAAAAATTTTTTGAAGGAATCGTGTTCAGAGAGTGAGAAAAACTACTTTACTTTGTAACTTCTACCATTTACTGTCTGATCAGAAACTGATTATTTTCGTGCCATTTTTAGTTACTTTCCTGGTTGATCTGTCAAGATGTCTGACAACGTTTCTTCAAACCATAATAAAGCTTTCCCATGTTTTCTTCCTGTTATTTCATCTGTAGGCAAGTGGGGAAGACCCAGGCTCCTTGAGAGAGCTGTAAAAAAATTTCACATAGAGTTCCTGAGTATTACAGAACATATTTTGTGGTTCGATAATCTGTCATTTATTACACAATACATAATTTCTAGTCAACAATTTCTGAGAGATGAATGGAAATTTCATTTTCAAACTTTAAAAGTTCAGGTCATCATCATCACTTGAAGTGGAGCCTCGTTGATCTAACTTTCTCATATTTTTGGTTGTCTATTTTTTTCTTATTCTTCATGTTCACCAGGTTTCCACACCTATAGAGACTGTCACTTAAAATAAGAGAAATTGAAAAAAATTAAAATATTAAAGAAGCTGTACTCTTCCATTTTATTCTATTTTTAAATTTTTAATTATTTTTTAACAATTCTGGATTTGTTGAATAAGGAAGCCTGAGACTTTTGAAATTGTGTATTTATAACTCAGCAACTCAAATTTTTGCTGACTTATATCCTTCTACTTCTGCAGAAATTTCAGCAGCCCAAAGATTGTGAAAGATATTCTATTTGTACTTAAAGGGTTATAGTAAGGTTGTGGTAGAAGAGTTAGCCTGTATTATTTGGGGGAACAAAAGTAGACCTAGCTGTAACTTAGAGCTCTAGACACCATCTCCCTATAAATGGTTATAGTCAGTGGATCCATTTGTAAAATTTAGTTCTCCTTCCTCAAAGGCTTGCGTTTCAAGCTGGGAGTGTCTTGTTCCCTTAATGACATTTGAAGAGTATGCAAGACATTTTTATTGTCATAATGTCATGGACAACTTTTGACTCTCTATACACTTCAATTCCTAGGAGGCATTATGAGTTAATAACAGCCTGTCACATCGTAATGCCAATAGCACCCTGTGAAGAGCTGATGGTGTCCTTACCTTTAACAGGAACTACCTATGGGAGATATTAGTAAAAAGAAAGTAAAGTACTTAAGAAACAGGAAGGCCCCATTTCTAAACTTACAGTTAATACCCGCTAAAAGCCATCAATGCCTTAAATTCTCAGACTCTGTACCAAGAGGCTTGCTAGTGGCAATGTGTTCAAAATGTCTAAATTATTATGGCAAGTAGTATTATTATTTCATTAAAAACAAAAATTTTATACAAGTTTGAGGGATCCAAAATGGGACAACTACAAAGTTTTGATGGGACAGTGAACCTGACCTGAAAAATGGAATTTGGGAATCAAGATTGATATCAAAAACCTCAAACATCATCATTCACAAGAATGGAATAAACATGAGTCTCTCTAGAAATGCATAAATGTACCAAGGAATGGGAAGTAAAGTAACTTATGTATTGAGCTTACATTTTATCATTTGTCTTCTCCATTAAGACCTATGGTTGATTGGGTATCATTTTTAAATCTCATCAAATGTTTAATGGTTTTTAAATTGAAGAGTTTTCTTTCCAAGTGCATTAGAACAAAACCCCCTAAAGGCAACATCCATTTACTATGTTCTTATTTTGTAAAGCTTTTAAAATATAATTTCTCATCTACATACAAGCATGACCCAGAATCCAGTCCTTTGTTATTAAACTTAAAACCCATGAACATTTAGTATATTTTTCTGTAGACGTATAAGTGTTTCTGGCTACATTCATTCAACATACCTCTAGATTTAAGATCTATTCAATGACAGAGAAAGTGAATCAAAGAGAGAAAGGAATAATGAGGGAAAGGCAGAGATGTAAAGGCAGAAAAATGATGAGGGAAAAGGGGAGAGAGAGGAGGAGTGGAGGGAAGAGAAAGACACAGAGGAGGTAAACCCGCACCAAGAAAGGAAGGGATGTGTAGGTCTTAAGTGGGGCAATCAACAGTTAAACAGCCACAGAAGAGAGAACAGAATGGAGGCACAGAGCTGCAGGGAGCTGAAGAGGTGTGGAAGTTGTCTGAGAATTGGTAACTTCTATATTCTTGTTTGTTTGTTTGTTTGTTTGTTTGTTCGTTTGAGACAAGGTTCTCTGTGTAGCTGTGGATGCCCTGGCACTCCCTCTGTAGAGAGGCTGGCCCCGAACTCACAAAGGCTCAGAGAATTACCTACCTCTGCCTTCCAAATGATGTGATTAAATGTCACCACCGTTCATACTCTATTCTATTATTATTTTTTTCTATACAACACATTTGACCATGTTTCCCCCTCCCTCAATTGCTTCTAGATCCTCCCCACTTCTCTACTCATACAATTTTATGTTTGTTTTCTCTCTCCCCGTTTCTCTCTCTTAAAAAAAGCAACAAACACCACAAATACAGAAACCAAAATAAGCAAGCAAAAATAAATAAATAAAACAAAGCAAAGCAAAACAAACAAAAACAACAGGAAGACAAAAAATACCCAAAGAAAAATAAGCCAAATAAATAAATAAATAAATAAATAAATAAATAAATAAATAAATAGCACAGAAGCTGTTTGGGGGAGGATGGTTTTTGTTTAGGGGTTTTTTGTGTGTTGGGGGTGTTTGTCTGCCAACTATTTCTAGGTATGGGGCTTGCCCCTAAAGGTGATTAATAATACCCATTGCAGAAAACTTACTTTTTTCCTTTGCCAGTGGATTTCAATTGGAGATAGCTTCTTGGTTAAAGGTGGAAGCCTGAGTCCATGATGCCCTCTCAATGCTGAGACCCTATCTGGTTTGCACCTCTGTGGGCCTTGTGTGTGTTGCCCTGTAGTTCGTATGTGCATCAGACCTATTTTGTCTTGAAGATATTGTTTTGTCCTCTCTATTCTTAATATAGTCGGTACCTTAAACTTGAAGCCTGCCCTCTGACTGTCATTCAAAAGGAAGGTATAATAAATAATGAAAGCTCAAGTGTTAACCTCTGTCCAGTTACATTGTAACAAGGATGAAAGCCATTGTTTAAACAATAGAAAGAAAGCCCAGCTCATCTGGACAGGAAATGCAGCTGTTACACTTAGAGTGAGAGATTAGTAGCAGAGCCCCCCTCTGTTATTAAAAATGAGGCAATTGTTCCTCTACTCACTTACAAAGTCTATTCCATTTTATCAAGGAAGTGGTTGTCCTTTAGCAGTTTGAAGAAGTTGATCCTGCAGATGAAGTTCGGCCATTTGAGAAAGAAAGTCTTGTTTGAAATGTGCAACTGTCATTAAGATTATTTTCAGGCAAGCATAACATTCTTAAAAGAAGGAAGGAAAGCTTTATGTCATGAAACTTAAATCCAGGATTGAGAAACCACTGTGGGACACAAAAAATAAGCTTTTTGTTTGTTTGTTTGTTTTGCTTTGCTTTGTTTTATTTATTTATTTATTTTTGCTTGCTTATTTTGGTTTCTGTATTTGTGGTGTTTGTTGCTTTTTTTAAGAGAGAGAAACGGAGAGAGAGAAAACAAACATAAAATTTCCAGTGCAGCGAGCACAGAATGAATAAGGCTGAGCATGGGGTGGGGAGATTGCCGTACATCCCAAAGCCTGCAAAGTCCAGGCTCCAAACCCCTTGAGTCGCATTGAATGGAATATTTCTTCTTATTGCACAGCAACTTTGTGATTTAGAATTTCAAACTAATCAAACAATTTCCCCCTTCTATTAATATGACTCCGCATTGAATGGAATATTTCTTCTTATTGCACAGCAACTTTGTGATTTAGAATTTCAAACTAATCAAGCAATTTCCCCCTTCTATTAATATGACTCCACTCACAGCTATATATTTTTTCTCAATCACTGTCTCTTTTCTAGAAACATTTCCTTGTGCAGAATGCTAACTTTAGGGTTACTCTGTTTCCTCTGCCTTCCTTCTGTGTCCTTACTGAAAAGCACAGAATGTCTTGATCAACTCTTTCACTCCGCCAGCTGCAGTTTTGGCCCCACCCATTGGGTTTGAGCTCAAATGGTCTTCATCATTCCCAAGCATTACTAACAGTTTACCTAAAACACTGAAAGAAACCAGTCTGGGCCTTGAATCAAAGTCCTTAAGCCATCCTGTAAGCTCCATTTCCTGGCTGTCTTACTGAAGACAGACCCAATCAGAGCAATTCTCTCCTCTCACTGCTCACCATAAGAATATATAAACTCCTGTCTGTCAGCACTCCCACTTGACCTTCCTGGTGTCACTGCTTCTTTGACATCCCAACATGGATGTCACTTTGGAGGAATTTTAACTGTGTGTTCAACAGGATGAAACAATAATTCACAAAGATGGTTTCTATGTAAGAATTTCATATTCCCTTTGAACCATGAATGAACAGGACAGACTGGCCACTCATATTCTGTCTTTTGGGTATTAAGACTTAGGTTTTGTTTGTCCTACCTATAAGATTGCAGGAGTAAAGATGAAAGAGAATGTGAAGGGATAGCTAACCAATGACGGAGACCCATGCCATGAGAGGAAGGCCACCCTGACACAGTTAATGACGCTTGCAGACAGATAGCTAGCATAACTGTCATCAGAGACCCTTCACCCAGCAACTCATAGAAACAGATGCAGAGATCCACAGCCAAACAGTAGGCAGAGCTTGGGGAATCCTGTGGAAAAGAAGGAGAAAGGATTGAAGGAGCCAGAGAGGTCAAAGACACCAGGAAAAAAACCTATAGAATCAACTAACCTGGGCTCATAGGGACTCAGAGACTAAGCTTCCACTCAGAAAGCATGCATGGGACAAACCTAGGCCCTCTTCACATATATTTCAGTTATGCATCTTGGTCTTCATGTGTGACTAACAGCTGGAGCAGAAGCTGTCTCTGACTCTAGTGCCTACCTATGTGTTTCCCCCTCTGCTGGACTGCTTCATCTAGTCTTAATAAATACGAGAAGATGTACATGGTCTTACTGTAATTTGATTTGCCAAGGCTTGTTAATACCCAGGGGAAGCCTCCCTTTTCTGAAGATAAGGGGAGGAGGAGTGAATGAAGGAAAGGACTGGGATGAGAGGAGGGAGGCGAAACTGTGGTCTGGATGTAAAGTTAATTAATTAATCGTTAATTAAATAAAATTTGAAAATAAAGAATTAGGTTTGTAGATTTACTGTTATCCAACCTATCGTGTGCAAATTGGGTTTGGGGATGACTACACAGAGAGAGGGCAGGTCAGTGCAGGCTCAGCTTGCCATGATACTTTCCATGACTATATACAATTTCCTTCTCATCAGATATAGTTTCTGTTACTTGTAGCCAAAAAAGGTCAACTTCTACCAAGAATGTCAATGAGAGTGGATCCACTGGAAGCATCCAAGGACACTGATGTTTTAAAAGAGAAATCCCTGGATGGTCCCTCAAAGTACTTGTTCTTTCAGAAGATGATGGGGGATTAGTAAGAATAGAACCTGTGTGTTGAACTTCAGGTCGGTCTCGATTTCCTACATGATTTGGATTTGTACCATGTTTTCTTGATTTAATTTTATATTTATTATTTGATATTTTACAGACAAAACAATAAATTGTGATTCTATCAGTCTCTCAACACCTCCCCAACATCTCTATCTCTCTGTATTTCAAGTTCTATCTTTTTAATCCACTGTACTGGCTGGTTTTGTGTGATAACCTGACACAAGCTGGAGTTATCACAGAGAAAGGAGCCTCCCTTGAAGAAATGTTTCTATTAGATCTGGCTGTAAACATTTTCTCAATTAGTGATCAAGGGTCGGAGGGCCTCTTGTGGGTAGTACCATCCCTGGACTGGTAGTCCTGAGTTCTATGAAAGCAAGCTGAGTCCTTCTGGTTTGAACCTGTTCCTGGAATAGACCTGTGGTGCTGGCTTTGCAACCACTCCTACAACACCCAGAGGAAGCTCAATTCACAGGTTCTCTATCACACCCAGGATCACAGGATTACAGGATCACAGAAGTTTGACTCCTAGGAGATCAGACACACCCTGGATCACGGGAGCCCTGACACACTCAAGATCACAGTTGAGGCCACAACATCTTTCCTAACACCCAGCATAACTGGAACTCCCACACTAACCAGGGAAGCGTAAACCCCTTCCCAGGCAGAGTCACAGTTTTCTTCCAGCTTGAACCTGTACTCAGAGCAGACCCAGGGCTGTGGCTCTCCACTCACTTTTGTAACACCCAGAGAAAGCTTGATTCCTAGGAGCCCTGACAAACCCAGGATTTCAGAATTATAGGATCTCAGAATCACAGGATCGAAGAGACAGCTGGAATCCGAAGAGTTCTGACACAACCAGGATCACAGGAGGGATGGGCTTCAGTCAGAAACAGCAAGGACAGTTAGCACTAGAGATAACCAGATGGCTAGAGGCAAGCACAAGAACATAAGCAACAGAAACCAATGCTGCTTGACAACATCAGAACTCAGTGCTCCCACCACACCAGGTCCCAGAAACCCCAACACACCTGAAAGGAAGATTCATATCTAAAATCCCATCTCATGAATATGGATAGAGGGATTTAAGAAGGACATAAATAACCCACTTAAAGAAATACAGGAGAACATAGGTAAACAAGTAGGAGCTTGTAAAGAGGAAACACATAAGTCTCTTAAAGAAATACAGGAAAAAACAATCAAACAGGTGAATGAATGGAACAGGATCTAAAAATGCAAATAGAAACATTAAAGAAAACACCAAGGTAGACAACCCTAAAGACGGAAAACCTAGGAAAGAGACCCCGTGTGAGCTCCTGTCCTGACTTCCTTTGATGATGAACAGTGATGTGTAAGACAAATAAACCTTTTCCTCTCCAATTTACTTTTTGGTCTTGGTGTTTCATTGCAGCAATAGAAATCCTATCTAAGACAGTACTTCCAATAAAAATTTTTGTTATACTTTTACTGAGTTTATAAAAACAGTATATTTTAAGCTCCTTAAGGTTAGTTAGCCCCTCCAAATCTCTTCTCTGCTTACACTTGCCACCCTTAAAACCTTCCACTCTAAATTAACTGTGCTTTACCACCAACCCCCTTCTCTCTTATACACACACACACACACACACACACACACACACACACACACACACACACAAGCACACAATTTGCTTCTTGTCAGTTTTATGGCTTCTACAAGTAGATACCTGGCTACTAATTTATAAAATTGCTCAAAGAGATTAAGATGTAGGCATGAGACTCGCAGAGGCAGAAGTGGCTCAGTGATAATGGGAACGGTCAGTGTGTGCTCTTTACAAATCTTGCTTTCCGGGTTGCTGCTACTGTTCAGTAAAATAGTCACAAAAGTTGAATGAATATTCCCAAGGTGCTGAAAATGTACAGCGTTACCGTTTTTATGACTTCTTTACCAAAGGGGACATCTTAAGCTTCGTTGGGAGTAAAAGTACACATGATAAACTCTGATCAACTAGACAGTGATTCAAACCTCTGAACATGCCACTCTCCTAAGAAGCAACAAAGCTGGATGTATATCTGTTTTATCTTAACTAGGCCTAAGAGGATGCGCCCACTGATGTGAGTGCTAACAAACTTCATTGTACTGGTTGGGAAAATATTATTCTTTCTCTCCTATGTAATATATCACATAAAACTAACTTGTAAAATTTGCCCATATTTGTGAATTTTAGGTTTGAGGAGAGCTACAACTACAAAAATTGCAAATTACATATTGCATTTGAACATAATTATTAATTATACATTTTTTCCTGCTCTATATAATGCATCTTCAAAATTCTGAGGAGTCATCTGGAAGAATTGTTGGTTTAATTACAGCTTCTGAGAAAGAACAAAAATGTTTTGATTTACAAATACACATTCTGTTTGTCTATGTTATTGACAACAGCACAAATTATTCACACTCTGGACCAAGAAGTAGCAACAGATATCACCTAAAATAACTTTAAAATTTTTTTTCTTATTTTTTTGTCTTGAGACATAGGATCTGAGATTACATGGGATGGTAAACCATGGGAAAGGAAAAACAAATTAGATTACTGCTAAAATTGCCCTGGTTTACACCCTAGGCAAAGTTTTACAGAACTCAAGAAGAAACTAATCCATCCTTCGAGTCTCCCAGGGATGAAGAGACAGGAATAAGGCTGGAGATCTCAAACAGAAAACAGAAACAACTGTGGAGGGTCAACCTGCCCAGGCATTCCTCCTCTATGTGGCTAATGATGATCTCTTGTATGAAGAAACCTTGTAAGGGTCGCCAAAGACTCACCCAAGACAGTGAGAGGGTACTAATCAGTTATGACACATGATGATTCTATTTTAATCCATAACTTTATAAGCTTTTTAAAAGTTGTTTGCTAGTAAGTTGCTCTGGTAGAATGAAGGAGAAAATGTAAACTATTTTATTCTGTAGTCTTTATACTCAATTTTTTAACATCCCTACACCAGCTGCTGTGTTTTACTTAAACACTAGTTCAACTGGCAAAACATGAAGTTGAATTTATAACTATGGCAGTGGGGAGGGATTTGTAAGGGTGGGACTGGGAAGAGAGGAGGGAGGGGGTTATGATTAGAATGTGAAGCGAATAAATAATCCTTTTTAAAAATTTATAAATATTAGATAGCCACCCTGAATGAGCAGATTTTAATTGTAGGCTTCAATGTATGTTGAATATTCTGGAACTATGGGAAGAGTGGCTTAGCTGTAGAATAATTATGGCATAGCCAGGGAAAGGCAAGGGCCCTGAGTAAGAGATGAAGGTGGGGTGGGAGGATGAATAGACGGATGGGGGAGGGAAACAGACAGAGAGATAGAAAGACACACAGAGAAAATACAGCCTAGAAAGCAAGCATTCACCACAATGGAGACATGCCCTTGCCATTGGTAGTCAGAAAAAGTGACTACAGAAATTGACTAATTAAAAGAATGTAGACAGAATCTAATATGGAGGTGTCATGAAATGTTGGTGATTTATTCATGAGAACCTTCTCATTTCTGGTTGTTACATTAGATTTTACACAACCACTTCACTCCTATTATGTGACCCTTCAAACCTTGATCCAAATTTAAATGTTATGCTAATTACTCAGATAGAGACTAGTATGACACATTTACAGTGGGTCATCTATCAGTTAAATTCCCCTGCCTCTGATTTACCTTCCTTAAAACCTGTCCTTTAAGATGTTCCCAACGTCCTCCAGTTTGAGGAAAATTCTTTTTGGACAAAGAGGCTAGTAATTGTATTATGAAAAGACTTAGGTGTTTGGGCTGTTTGTTTGTTTGTTGTTTGTTTGTTTAACAGTAGAGAAGGCTTAGCCATTCTTGAAGTATTTCAGAATCTAAGAACATCAGAATGAATTATTAGTTGCATATTACATTCACAAAATATCTGTGCAACTTATGGCTTTAATATGAAAACAAGGTCCATTTTCTCATTTCAAATCAGTTAAATATTTTTAGAATAGATAACTTGTTTATGACATTTTAAAATGTTTTTTGAAGATATTGGACTTATGCTTAATACAGACATGTATGCCTTTATGTATTTACAAATGGAACTCTGAAATTAATCTTTTTATTTGCAATTTTATAAAGGGAAAATAAAACACAATTAGGGAAAATTTAGGCTCTGTTTCCAGCTTCTCCACATCTGGTTTTGCAGCTTACCCATTGCCTATCTGAGAGCTATTCTTTTCTTAAATTCCTTTTGGCCTTTTAAGAGCTTGGGTGTAAAACTTTATTCTATGAATAATAACTAAGATGGTTATGTTTGTCATGCAGGAAAAACGATATGTAAGATGAACACAGAGTTTGGATTCAAACACATAGTTACTAGATTTGAGCCATAGCTTAACCTTCTCTACTGAGGTGACTTCACACAAGTAGCAAACTTCTGAAACAATTCAGAGGGAAAAAAAATAATGGAATTCCTGAGAGAGTTACATAAAATAAACATGTAATTTTTTTATTTCTTTTTGGTTTTTCGACACAGGATTTTTCTAGGTAGCCTTGGCTGTCCAAGAACTCACTCTGTAGACCAGGCTAGCCTTGAACTCAGACAGATTCTCCCTACTACTGCCTTTCTAATGCTGGCATTAAAGACATGCACCACCACTGCCTGGCCAACATATAATATTTTTATATTATATGAAAATCATTTGTTGGAACATAACCCTTTGCCCACTAGGGTTATGCCCACTTTGTATAATTTAATATATTAGCTTCTATATAACAAAATTCAAACACAAAAATCTCATTTACAGGACTAAGGACTAATAGTGCCCTGGCTAACACAACTGGCCAGCTAATATTTAATGGGCCTTAAAGAGGAGTTAATTGTATTAGTTTGCTTTTCGATTACTTTGATAAAACACCATGATCAAAGGCAACCTAAAGAAGAGAGATTTATTTTAGCTTACAATTTTAGAGGGGATCAGAGTCTATAATGGCAGAAAAAAAGATATAGCAACAAGAGGCAGGGACAGTGGCAGAAACAGATATCTGAGAGCTCACTTCTTGAGCCGCAACCATGACCATGATGCAGTGACCTGATGTGGTGCAATCTTTAAACTCTCCAAGCCCATCTCCAGAAATGCACTCCTCCAACAAGGCCTTACACCCTAAACCACTGGTTCTCAACCTTCCTGATGCCATGACCCTTTAATATAGTTAAACCCTCATGTTGTGATGACCCCCAACCATAAAATTATTTCATTGCTACTTCATAACTGCAATTTTGCTGTTATGAGTCATACAGTAAATATCTGTTATGCAGGATATCTGACATGAGACCTCTGAGAAATAGTCACTAGACTCCAAAAGGGGTCGTGGCCCACAGGTTGAGAACCACTGTCCTAAACCTTCTTAATCATGAACAACAACAGGGGAACAAGCATTCAAATATTTGAGCCCATGAGGGACATTCTCACGCAAAACACTCTACCCATTGTATAGTGGATGGATATGAACAAGAAGCCAAGGGAAGCCTTACCTGCCATGACATTTGAAGCCTGCTCAGATGTGATGTGCTTCAAGTCACTGACTAGGTAGAATGTGCGTTCTTCTTTACACAGAGTGAGCATAGGAAAAGTGGATGTTTGTTTAGCAGGGACATAATTTGACATACTACAGAAAGACAAAGACACTCTTTTTAATCCCAAATGCTCAATATTAAATTAGCATAAATTAAGCATTTAACGGCTATTTTCTCAGTAGTTATGGTGTGCAGACCTATAGATGAATAGACAATCACTGGAGAAGAGTCATTGGAACTCACACTATCATTTTTTAGATTGAAAGTTGAGACTATGACCATCTAGTACCATAACACAACCAATATAATATGATCTCAGAAAACTATATAACAAATAAGATTTCTTAGCTAGTGTCATGACTACTGTCTGTGATCATGATTGAACACCATGAAACTTTAGTCTACTCCTATAACCATTATTCCCAGTTTGGCAGGTAAATTGAAGTGGAAATTGTCCATTTTGTAACGCACAGTTAACTAAGCTAAATAAGGTATGCTGCTTGTTAGGCCAGAACCTTATGCCTCATTTCTTGGTTAAAAGCCATAAAATAAGAATGAAGTGGAAATTTCTGCTTTCGTTAACAACTCAGTTGTGTCACGTGATGTTTTTCTGGACGCTGTCTTTTGAGAAGTCATGTGATATTTGTTGAAAACAAACACCTAAAAGGATGTATAGTGCTTACAAAGAATATAAATGGAAGCCCACAAACAGGGAGAGGATGCTCTTGCACTGTTACACCATGCAACCCTTGGCTGGTCTTTGCTGGTCTTCACTGGCATTCACTACATAGAGAGAAACACACCAAGGAACTTCTTGTGGTATTTTGGCTAATCTGTGGTCACTTCCTCTGACTCATGCCGTTTCAGCAGACTCTTGCTATTTTGCTAGATTGTGCTGCTGCTACTGATTTGTGTTTGGTGTTTGCAATTGAACTGGACTGCTGGTATCCTGACAACAAAGAGTGAAATTGCCCTAAGAAACTACATCTAAACAGGTCAACAACTCCCTTTTCCTATCAACCTTTTCTTCTACTACCTCTGGTCAGAGGATTAAAGTGTTTGGGAACCCTCAATAAAATAGGTTTTGAACAAATCAAACCTACGTGAGAATGACATGACTCCCTGTATAGATGGAGTGGGGAAAATTCAAAATCACCACCACTTAAGGAGCCAAGAACATAATGGTAATATCCTATTGCAAAAGACACTACACATTTTGGTCACAGAACTTGAGAAGATCAAGCTTGTACTGACCTAGCATCTTCATCCCTTGTGATAGTAGAAAGCAGTATGTAGGCTGCTTGCAGAGAGCAGTCATCAGTATACTCAAAAGCCCTACAAGCTGTGATAACAACAAACCTACCAACACATCTCCATTAGTTAGTTAAAAGAGTAACAACAACTCTGATTGAATTTAAGGCCCACTCTACAGAAGTGAATTCATGCCTGATACTGGTTTTTTTTATTTTCGAAATTATTTTTATATGCTCTTTAATATATTACATTTAATACATATATGTGAAGCTCATTATTACGGAATACAATGAGTAAAACTAACCTCTTTGAGACAGCATATTCTTCTCCAGTTTCTTAACAAAAATTCATGCCACTTCACCTTTATTATTCCTTTTCCAAGAGCCTTGGCATCACTTGGAGTTTCTCTTGTAACACTTTGTATTATTTGTTGTTCCAAGTCTTTTTTTAAGGTTATATGAAACTATTATTTAATTGTAATACAATTTACTCAAAAAACATGATGATTTTGCTTTACATTACTCTAATAATAGTATATACTGGATAATAGAATGATCCTGCTCTGCATACGCATCCTCCATCAGTGTGAGCAAGCAAAGCTTGACAAACCCAAAATACAGAATGGGAGGGAAACAGACATCCTCAACATACAGTTGAAAAACGTAATGCAGTGATGTGCATTCAATTTTGCAGGCACACGTCTGAAACGTGTCATTTTTGCGCAAAAGGGATCACTTAGCTCTGAGCTCCAATGTAAATCCCAACAAATGTAAATGATTCACACAGTATTGACCTTGTTCTCTTGCTTTACTGAAATAAATTTAGAAAAAAAGAAACTAATTACAATTTGAATTCCCAAAGTAAAAGGGAAATAGGAGGCACTCAAAAAGCATCATGCATTTGTACATTTGTGTGGGATTTCTTTCTCTACCACTGATTAAATTGTTTTGGATCAAATTAAGTCCAGAATTTGCTGGCCCATTGCTTACTCGTTCTTTTTTTAATTTTATTTTATTGGATATTTTATGTATTTATATTTCAGATGTTATCCCCTTCTCCCCTCTTCCATACCTCCTCCCCATGTTTCTATAAGGATGCTCCCACTCCCACCCACCCTCTCTAACCTCAATTCCCTGGCATTACACTATATTGGGGAAACAAACCTTCACAGGACCAAGGGCTTTTCTTCCTATTGATGCTGGACAATACCATTCTCTACTACCTATGTGGCTGGAGTCATGGGTCCCTCCAAGTGTATTCATTTGTTGGTGCTTTAGTAGGGAGCTCTGGTGGGGTCTGGTTTGGTTGATATTGTTCTTCCTATAGAATTGCAAACCCCTTCAGTCTTTTCTCTAATGCCTCCATTTGAGTCTCTTTGTTCAGTCCAATGGTTAGCTGCAACCATCCTCATCTGTATCAGGAGGGCTCTGACAGAGCTTCTCAGGAAACACGATAACTGTCAGCAAGCACTTCTTGGCATCAGCAATAGTGACTGAAATTCTTAGGCAAATAGATGGAACTAGAAAATATCATATTGAGTAAGGTAACCTAGTCACAAAAGAACACACATGGTATGCACTCACTGATAGATATTAGGGCTAAATGGATATTAGCCAAAAAGCTTGGAATACCTAAGAAAAAATTCACAGATCATATGAAGCCCAAGATGAAGGAAGCCCAAAATGTGGATGCTTCATACCTTCTTAGAGGGGAGAACAAAATGCTCACTGGAGGAAATATAAGGACAAAGGGTGGAGCAGGGACTGAAGAAAAGGTCATCCAAAGACTGCTCCACCTGGGGACCCATCCCACAGGCAGCCACCAAACCCAGTCACTATTGCTCATGTCTGATACTGTTATCCTGATCTTGACTCCTAGCCTGGGAGGTCATAGGTCCTATGCAGAGCCTATTACTATCGTTTCACTAAAGGGAAGTAATATGAAACAGCCTTTTGCATACATATCACTATATGATAGATTAGTTCATCTCCCAGCCCTCATCAGAGAAGATTTGTTTTGCAGTAGAAAAGAGTTTTCATGAAGACTCCCAATTGTCCAAAGTTCAGAGAAGTGCAACAAGTATGGAATATTCAATCCTAGTTAGACATCTGTACCACACCCTTGGCCCCAAGACTCAGGAAACATCACAGCAGAAGGACCAAAAGTAGAAGAGGACCACCATGAAACAGTGCCTTCTGGACATCACAGAGCCCAGGCATTCATAAACTCACAGCAGCTGTGGTTGCCTGCACAAGACCTACACAAAACCAAGCTAGGAACACGATCAATCCTCCAGTATGGATGGAGAAAATGCTCACGAGTCTCGACCATACCCAAGATGCTCTTTGCTGCTGAGAGCTGCTGGGGAAGGAGAGTCAGTTTTCTTCAAGAGTGTGACCCCATTGTGTTGCCATGTGAATACCATTATACCATTCACATTTGGGCAACATAATTGGAATTTCTGTGTTTTAAAAACAAAACCAAATAAAACAATTAAGATATTAACTTTGGGAGGCAATGTGGGATGTGTGGAAGGGAGGTCAGTAGAATGGTGGTATGACCTAAATACATTAAATGCATGTATGAAATTAACAAAGAATAAAGAAAGAACCAAGAGCTTGCAAACATTTTTTTTTGCTTAAGATGTTAACACATGATATAATAGTCTTTATTCTTATCATTTCTTCTTCGAAACACATAGGTTAAAAGCTGTTACCCATAAGACAGGAAAGATATGACTCCAATTTTCTTAGAAGTGTTCTTGTGTGTTCACTGGTACTAACTGCTGAATTTCAGGGCAGCCTATTTGTGTAAAAATTGAATTAACTGGAACATATGATATGCATGACTCTATTCTATCTTAATCGCAGATCTCAGACAAAACATACTTTTTGTTAAAGTAAAACCTCAGGCTGTTAGCAATGAATAAAACACAGGGTGTGATAGATAGCACACTGAAGACAACTGAGCTGGGCTGGGAAGCACATCTGTCTAATCTCTAATCTGACGTCTCATATGCTTTGCTGGAGGGTATGGCAGAGGGGTTATGGATAAAGGTAGTTTTTCCTCTGGTTCTCAATATCTGAGATTTATAGTGCAAAGTGATTTATTATAGCAAAGAAACAGTGATTTGGTAAAAATCTATGCATCAGCAAATACACCAGGGATAGCTCTGTTATCTTCAGTGCTTTCAAAAATCTGATCTTAATAATTATTTCACTGTTGAAAAATAGAATTCAAATATCGTTGCTCCTTTTTTCAAAATTTGAATTTCCTCCTTTAGAAAGGAGGAATCTTTCCAATCTAAATCCAATCCACAGCCCAGTCAACCAAGTATTTTATTTGGCTTTCAAACACAAATGAGGTAACAAAGTTACTTGCAATTGATTTAAATAAAATTAGAGAATAATATCTCATCAACATTGAATCCTTGGCTGATGTCTGTTATTATTTCATGGACTTAAACACTTTTGAGTCTGGTTATATGTTTATTATCTTAGGACCATTGGTAAATTGGTTTTATTGTTATTTGTCTCTAGAATGTAATGGCGTGTTGTTTTGATTTATCCTAAATTTTGTTTTTTAAACTCAAACATCTTATCATGACTGTAATACTCATCAACAAACTTGTTTTTCCTAGTCTCTTCTGAACTAAACTAGGGTTGTGTTTAAATTCTTTAGGGGTTCTTTCCCATGACAGATCAGCATAGGGTTAGGTTACTTAGGACAGGTTTGGGGACCCTACAGTATCTCCAGAGTCCTGCAGGAATTTTTTATTCATTTATTTTTTATCTTTTTGAGAGGATCTTACATGAATACTGTCAGTACAAAATTTCCAAACCACTCTTCCCCTCCAACTCCTTCCATGTGGCCCTGCAACTCTCTCAGCTTCTCATCCACTTCTTTATTGTTGTACACCTCCATGAGCATGCACACACACAGACACACACACACACACACATACATGCACACACATACATACATGTACACACATACATACATACACACACACATACATGCACACACACATATAAATGCACACACACACGTACACTCATACATCCAACTAAGTTCATTTCATGTTGCTTATATGTACTTCTGTTTATGCTACCCTTGAGACTGGATTACCCATCAGGGACTTATCCCTTGAAAACATGGGTTCTCACTCTCTCAGAAGACTTGGATTACCTGTACCTCTCTAACTGGGGGCAAGGCCTTGTAAACCATCCTCTACCCATATGGGCATGTGGAATCTTTCAAGAATTTATGAATAGAATTCAAGAATGAGCTATGTCTAACATGTTTGTGAATCTGATATAGAATATATTACTTTAAGGTTGTCAATAAATTATTTCCTCATGAAGATAACATTAGATACTCTTTGCCTACATGTAGCACCAAAAGGGTTTTGTTATACCAATGCCCCCACCGGATATAATGATTACACTTGCTGTCCCTTCAAGAACATTAAGCATAAAACATTAGTGAAGATGTAAAGGACCAGAACCCCAGAACCTCACTTGCAACCCAGCTTTTAGCTAGCAAACTTTTCTTGATCTGAGCAGTGCCCCAAAGCTTGAGAACACATCAAAGCAGCCAAGAGACACAGAAAGCAAAACGACCCCGTACTGGCTGGTTTTGTGTGTCAACTTGACACAAGCTGGAGTTATCACAGAGAAATGAGCCTCCCTTAAGGAAATGCCTCTATGAGATCCAGCTATAAGGCATTTTCTCAACTAGTGATCAAGACTGGGAGGACCCAGCCCATTGTGGGCTGGTAATCTTGGGTTCTATAAGAAAGCAAGCTGAGCAAGGCAAGGGAAGCAATCCACTAAGTAACATCCCTCATGGCTCTGCATCAGCTTCTGCTTCCTTTGGTGATGAACAGCAATGTGGGAGTGTAAAATGAATAAACCCTTTCCTCCTCAACTTGTTTCTTCGTCATGATGTTTTGTGCAGGAATACAAACCCTGACTAAGACAAGCCCCAATACCTGAGAGACTGCGATGGGTTTTTAACTGTGAAATGAGGCCAAAGTTCAGGGTTTATCACAAAACACAGTCCTAGTGTAAACATCATAGCATTCAGACTAGTCTGTGCTCCAAACCTCCTGCCCTGCAAAAGCCACAGCTATCTTTCAAACAAGCTGCTGTCTTTGTACTCACACCAGGATGGCAATATAATCCTCACAGCACAATAGCAGTGACCCATTAGAAAACTGCAGAACAGCCCCGCCTTCCTCAGAGGCCAAAACACAAACCCCTTAACAAAAACATCACCACACTCTTTTGTAATAGTTGAAAAAAGTAATACCCACAACACAATTTGGTTCGCTTTCAACCATAAAAATAACTTCAAGGTGATCAAGGCTGTACTTGGAGTAAAACTTTAAAGAAGAAGTAGGGTTGAAACTATACACGTTTTTCATAAAACTAGATAAGGAAGCAGCATTTCCAATTCAGTCCAGTATCAAACTCAAATTCCTTAATTCTAGGATTCACTGTCTTCTCTGAAGTGGCTGGCTGCTTCCACACATTGTGATTTATTTTATCTCCTGTTTGCTCGAAAGATTTTCAGTGTTGTGGAAGAAAACATCATATCTGCATTCTGACACAACCAACAACAAGTGCCATCTTGCCAGGTCCAGCTTTTGCATACATTTTCAAATTGATTTTCTTCTATCTTCTTCTCTCATGCTGTCTGAATAGTAAGGCTGTCCATTATCAGAATATCTGTTCTACCATCAAACTCAAATTCCCTAATTCTAGAATTTGCTATCTAGTCTGAAGTGCCTGGCTACTATCATTTGTGATTTTGAAAGTCCAGTTCCCGTTCAGGATTCTTATAATCCCATTATAGCAGTTCTATTTGATTTCCTGTGTTTCGAAGCTCATCTAAACATCCATGGGTAGTATTACAGTGGGACTTCTGGTCTACAGACTGGCCCTTCACACTCTACTGTCTGCGTGGTGTGCTTTGTCCCAGCAAGTGAGCAAACATTCTTCACAATCAACTGAGCCTCACCATCTGTTCCCATGGGTTTTATAGTAACACTCATGATGAAAGCCAGGTTCTCTGTCACAACATTGAGTTTAGGTCTCTTCTCATCATTTTCTCCTCACCCCATCTGGTCACACAGAGCTTGTGGATATGGTAAGAAAGTATCATGTGGTAGATAGAGCTATTCCGGCTACTGCCAGCCTGGCTTCTTTCTTACTCCCAAGCCGTGTCTTTCATAGTGTCGTTCTGAATTCAGGGTTTTTCTAGACAAGTCTGTATCTGTAACCTTCTTAATTTTTATCCAGATAAGGAGAGATTAATCTCTAAGGTTTTATTGATTTTTCCAAACTTAGTTGGATACCTTGTCTTGTTCTAGAAGTTAAACTCTGGAAGAAGAGTGGATCCAGTATCTAACACGGGTGAGTGAGCACCCAGCAGCTGAAAGCTGACTGCTAAAATCTGAGTAGTTTTATCATCCACCTGTGAGACAAAGACATTGTTATCCATAAATGGACTTGGGGCTGGGTAAATGGCTTAGTCATTAAAGTGTTTGCCACACAGTCATGAGTACCTGAGTTCAAATTTTCAAAGCTTCACAAAGAGCCAAGAAAAGTGCCACATGCCTGTGATCATAGCACTGGGGAGACAGAAACGGGGATCCTTAGAACTCACAGTCCAGCTGGTCTGGTCACATAGGTCAGCTCAAGGTTCATTCAGTGAATTTCTGTTTCAGAATGTAAGATAGACAATGATAGAGGAAGACACTTGACTTTAGCATCTTACCCACTCCCCAAAGCATTCATACACACCTACACATACAGGTATATATACACATACATACACTATACACCTATACACTGCACATGCACATGCACACGCACACACACACACACACACACACACACACACACACACACACACACACACATTAAAACTTTTAAACCATTGAGACCTGAGTTTGGTCACCAGCACTCATGTAAAACCCAAGCATGGTTGTGACTGTTACTTAGCTCTGGATGGGAGTGGAGATAAATAGATTTTTCAATTCAATGGCCATGCCATTTAACCTAGTTAATGAGTTTCAGGATCAGTTAAAGACCTTGTCTCAAAAACAAAGGTAGAAAAACAAAAGGTAGAAAGTCAGTCAAAAATCAACAGGTACATATATACAAATCACACACACACACACACACACACACACACACACACACACACACACGCATAAACACACACACATTTTCTCTGTCGTGCAGACACTAAAGGAAGGATTGGTGTACAACAAGGATAATGGCCTCCATGTTTTTCATGGCTGTGGAGCCTCTGTGCTGCTTTCTTAATGCTAGTGCTTCTACAGCTCCACTTGCTTGACCATTCTTAAAAGCCATGGTAAGCAGTTAAAAATCCATGAAAAAAATGGACTTGTTTCTTTCAAAATATCCTCTTCTGTTTAACATAATTCTAGTTTTATTTGTGGTCTAATCCACCTTTCTGTTAAAACATAGCAAACTTAATTAATGGGAACTATTCTCCTCATCTTTATCCTGCAGAAGATCTCCCAGACACAGAAATCAAAAGTTTTCACCTCGTTGTCAATGAAATTCATCCTGATTCCTCTTCAGCTAACAACTCGTAAGATAATAACCTGATTCTTCAGAAATTTTAAGACCTTAGTGCTCTAGCAATGCCCAACTTTATTTCCACAGAACATACTCTTTCCTTTCCTTATTCCCAGATGTCCCTTCTTCTCTCTCCCAGGACCCTTTGTGATTCATTCTTGCAGGTCTTAAACATCCAACCCAAATACCTATGTTCCACTCTTCAAATCAGTATCATTAGTGACCACTTTCCTCAAAGCCCTTTGTTCTAGACTCTAGAAAGAACCCTACAAACATAGGTCATAGATCAATTCTAAAATCTGCTCCTAATCTTGACTTTCAAATCTCTTAGAAAGACTGCAATGAGTGGACCAGGGCCACTTCAAGCCAAGAAACTCCTTTTCCATCCCTACATGCTAGCTCTCTGCCCTCACTCCGTCGTTGTACTGAAAGTTTTTGCAATGATACATGTGGCGGGAACCTCTTAGGCACCCTAGCTATCACTTATTCCTCTTCATTCAAGATTCTGAAGACAAATTCTTGCTTGATTTAAACTGAAAGAGAGATGTACTGTGCCAACAGATAGAGGGGTAGTTGCATGGCAAGGGTCAACTACACAAAATAAGCAGTACCAGCTGCTCAAATAGAACACAACCCCAGAAACCAAACACAGACTGAAATAAGATTACTGGAAAGTGATTTTTAAAAAAAAAAGTTTTCGTAAGGTTCCCAGATGGTTAAATTCCTCACGGTGAGAAACTTGCTCCAGAACACTGGAAGATAACGTAAAGAAAGCATCCGGTGTTAGGTTCTAGGTTCAGATTTCTCTTAAACAATGTAATAGTAAGTGTGAAGTTCTGACCCTGCACCAAAATAACCAAAGGTTCCTGGGTTGGAGAGACAGATTGCCTCACAAGTATGAGGGCCTTGAACCTACAGAAAAAAACCCAGCCATGGTGACAACCAGTGATCCCAGCAGTGGGGAGGCCTAGACAGGCAAACCCCACATATTCACAGTCAGCCTAGCACAACTGTTCAAATATAGGCCACTGAGAGATCCAGTTTCCAGTACAGGCTACTGGAATGACACCTTAAGCCTACATGCTCAACACATAAGGAAAAAAGAATGATTAGGAATTGTAATGTGTCTCGTTAATTTCTCTTTTATACTATGACATAGTATGGACTTCGGATTCACAATGTGAATTGAAGCACCATCATTACTATAATCTTTTTAAAATTAAAATTTTAAATTTTAAAATTTAAAATGATTTAAAACAGTAATGTTATTCTTAAATTAAATAACATAAATTTAAAATAGATACCACTTGATGGATAAAAAATGTTGAATTCAAATCATCCTAATTTATTTCGTGCTTCTTTTTGTAGTTGTAGTTGTTGTTGTTTTTGTTGCTGTTGTTATGGTTGTGGTTGTTGTTTTGCTAGTGAAATAGATTCCACTAAGTCCTATGCCATTGGGGTTACTAGTGTTGTGTTTAGTTTTTGTGTTCTCCACAGAATAACATGGACCTGGTAGCTGGAACTATCGAATACACAGGACATTACAGAACAGAAATGAGCAATTGGAAAATTGGTAAACATTTACCAGCACCTTCAGTATATCTGTAGCCATGTGGCAACATTTTTTTATGGTCAAAGACCATTTCTTTGACCATGCTATGCCCTTCCTCCCCTTTCTCTTTTCTTGGTAGTCTTTTCAGTTCTGCTTCATCTTTGAAAACAACTTTCTCCATCTTCTTTACTTAGTCTAAAAAACAATGACAGCATTGGATATTTATTAATAAAGGAGGGCAGCAAAGAGTCCAGACTCCCTAAATTATTCTCATTGTTCAAATACTTTCTTGTTTTTCAAAGCGCATTTTCAAAATGAATAGAAGAATAAATCCCAACTAAGACTTTTAGAACACCCCAAACCTCAAATTAATGGAGGTGTGTTAGAGAGGATTTATGAGCACCCACTAGCAATAACTTGTTGGTCCTGAGCTCTGAAGAATTCACAGTAGCAACTGTCTCTCCATACTTGACTTCCTTGGCATTCAGTCTCAACTCATGTAACCATTTTTTTGTTTGAGAGATAGAAATTTGTTTTGCTTTAATTGGTAATTAGTGAACCCAGTCATTGTGTCCCCTTGGTATCTTCTGTAGCTAGAAATATCCTAATGCATAAATCTGGAGTCAAGGAATTTTCTAGCAATTTTCCCCCTCTCTAATCATTTACATGGTAGTACATACCTGTAATCACAGTACTTGCGAAATAGGGATGGGAGGATCATGGGTTAGCATGGCTACAGAGTTTTAGAGTGGGTATTCAGTGGCATCACGACTTTAAAAGCAACAAAAGGAAACAAAAATGGGAATAAAAATCATACAGAGAAAGGTTTATATGTCTTAAACATTTAATGCAAAAACTATATCCAGTAAGTTATATAAATTATAGAATCTTAAGTGAAAATGTGCATAAAGGGCAGAATTGCTGATGTAAAATGCAATTCACAGATGGCAGGAATGGGCAATACTCTAAGCTGTAGGATTCCTAGATTTACTGAAATGAACAGCCATGGTCCTTCACAGAGGATTTAATAATTTAGTGACAGAGACAAATGCTAATCAAATAAACACAAAGCAAATACATAATTGCACATTGTGAAAAGTATGAGCAAAAACAGGCTGCTATGAATAGCACAAATGACAGCTGATTTGACTTTGTGTCAATTAACTAACACTGAAAAACATTACTACAAGTCCACCTGGTTGAAGATGGTGAAGAAGTTCATGAGTGGTTTTCTGAAGTGCTTTCTTTCCCTTCCTGACTTAACAAATCTCTATGAAATACATGTTTTGTCTCTAATTACAAGCAAGATAAAGTAGCTGCTTTGTAAAATGACCTTGTCTTATTTCATCTGAATACTTTGTACTGAGACAACCTATTACCGTACATACTATTACAAATGATATTTAAAAAACTATATCCAAGACAAAGAAGAGGAGGAGGAACAAGAAGAGTAGGAAGAGGAAGATCAGAAAAAAAGGAGGAAGAGGAAGAAAATGAAAAGTAGAAGAGGACAAAGTAGGAGGAGTTAAGTCACAAAGAAACACAATGATAGAAAAATCCATCTTTTGGTAAGACAATACCTAGCATTTTCCTTTTTAAAGGAAATCTGTAGCCTTTAGCCTGTGTTAGTATGGAGACCTCACAGGAAATAGCAAGCCCAGGCTTCTGACTGTCTGTAATGGCAAGAAGACAAGAATAGGGAAGATCCACTGAGGACTCAGACTGGAAGACGGCACAGGAAATGGATAGTAGTGCATCCAGACTCCACTCAGTTCTTTGTATTCAAAGAGTTCCTCCAAGGTTTTAATGGTAAGTGATAGAGAAATCAAACGACTAAGAATTTTCAGAATATAGTTCTTCGGATAGGAAAGGACACATGGCAAGAACAACAGTAAATCTTGAGTCCTCACAAGCAAAATTAGCTTTGAAACTATTATTTGTGTGCATTTGTACAAAATAATGTCTTGGGGACATAGGTAATGCTAGAGCTCTCATCCAGCATGCATGGGGTCATGGGTTCAGTGCCCAGTACAAAGATAAGTAAATAGAACCATGCCCTGGACTACTCATCACCTGATCCCGCCTGCCGTTGGGGCTTCGAGGTGAGGTGGCACAGAGACTCCATGAGCAGGTAGAAACACCACAGCAAGCTCTCTGAACACGGCTGTAAGCTCCTTTGATACCATCCACCTGCGCACCCTGTTGGTCCCAAGAAAGTATCTCTAGGAAATATCAGTCCGTGATTGGCTAGCATTGTTTGCACCAGCGATCCTAGGTCTCTTAGGCAGTCCTCCTGTAGGCGATGCTTTTGCAGCTGTACAGCCCCTGGCATTTCCATAGAGGCACCCCACCATTCCTGCTACATATCAACCCTTTTGATTTTAGATTTTGACAGCCTAGCGGGAGCCCTGGATGCCATTGCCTCTACATTGTTGACCCAACCTCAGAGGATTCCTGGACTGTGTCTGTTCTCAGGTTGCCCTGTCTTCCAGGAACTTACCTATCATTGACTACCACCCCTCAAAGAAATATCACTCTGTAAGCATGTCATACAAGGGGGAGATGAGGAGCAACTCACATGGGGATTTCACAGAAATCTGCCATCCATGCTTTGAGCACTTCCTTAGGGGTTTTGCAATTGGGACTTTTGAAAGCCATTGGCACCAAGAAGGTCTCATTTATGGAATGTTATCTGGATATATACTGTGTGAGACACTTAAAATAATTATTAGTGTGACCATTCCTCCCATCATAGAATAAGTGGCTATCCATGAGGGGTCAAAAGGCCTCTTAATATTGTTCCCACACTTTCCCAAGAATCTGGCATCTAGGGAAAGCACAGATACCCCTGGTCCCATTGAAGTCAGCTATGGTCTCCCTTAAAAGCACAGAATAAATAGTTAAGGAATTTGTCTGACAGGGTACCTTCAACATATCGAGCCAACTGTTGTCAGACTTCAGTGGCATTATGTATCTGGTAAGGGATTAGGCGGATTGAGTGAAACCTGGGGTCGTGGCCCTAATAAGGGCCAACTCTTCTGCCAGTAAGTCAATCTATTCTTGCAAAATGTGGATGGCTTGATGCCTGCAGCACCTCAGTTGACTTAGAGACAACAGCATTGACAGTCTCCATTGTAGTGGCTTTCTGGGAAAAGGCAACAGCAGCTGTTGTTTCCCCAGCAATGCCTGTGATGATGGCAGCTGTAATAACAAAATATCTCTTTCCCCAGTGTAGGGGTTGTAAGTGAGTCTGGGCCATCAGAGTGACGGCATGAAAGTGGGTGGTATTTACTACACACATCTGAGTAATGGCTGGTTTCCATATCAGGATGGCTATTGTTGAATACCCCATCCAGCACGCAGTTAGGAGTCATTTCTTTTTAAAGCAGTTAAGGCTGTCTCTGACAATGGAGGTATTAGTGACCAGAAAGAAAAAGGGAGGTCAGACACAACCTGGGGTGGCTTTCCCACCAGTCTGGCTGCCAATGGTCACATTCATAAGGCTTGCCCCAGCCACATTTTTGTGGACTGGTTTATGTGGAAATATGTCCCATTAAAGAGATGGCCACATAAATAAAGACAATTAGAGGGGCCACATAAATCACAATAGTTCATAATGGGGTCATATTAGAATCTAATGGGATCTCTGTTAACATAGGGAGAAATGTTGGAAGCATCATATGAGGTAAACTTCCACATACCAAGTGTGAGGTTAGATGACAATATCCGGTAGTTCGTTGTGAATTTTATACCTAGTGCAGACTGGCAGTGCTCCCAAGGAATAAGAAGGCCCACAAAATTGGAAATTTGAGGGACCCTTGGAGAGGGAGGCAAGGGTGGACATGATATACTTGGGGGAATCCTTTGGGGAACATGAAGTTCCATGCTTAACATGGTACCATAGGTTAGATTACCATGAAAGCTCCACTCCCCACATGGTCATATTGTATAGTTCGATACAAGAGCCAAGAGCTGGGGAGTTGCCACGGCAGAAGAACGGTGAGGCAAAGGCTTCAAAGTCCAGAGCTCATAAGCAATTTGCTCTGTGATTGCTTGACCTTGAGGATTATAGGGTATCCCAAAGGAGTGACTGATCCTCCCTCAGGATAGGAAGCCTCTGAACTACTGAGATGAGAAAGCAGTTTCATCGTCAGTTCTGAGTACCCAAGGCTCTCCCATTACCAGCATTGTTGATTTTATGGCCTTAATAGCATGAGAGGCCTTTTCACTTGCCAAGGCCACTGTGTATACAGACTGAGCAAGTATCTACCACAGCATGTACATACCTATGATTACCAAAAGCTGGGTAATGGATGACATCCATTTGCCAGATTGCATTGGGGAGTAGACCTCTCAGGTTAACTCATGATCTGCCAAGGGGAACCAGTGGTGCAAAAGGTGCACAAGTTGCACAGGACCTTGTAAGATGTTTACATTGTGACATAGGCAATTCAGGCAAGAGTTTATGTAAATTCTGAGGAGAAAGGTAAAATTGCTGGTGTAACATTCTGGCTTGTTCTAGCAATTTCATGTCTACAGCCATAATCAGGGCATCAGTTCTCTCATTTCCTTCTGCTGATATGCTGGGCAATTTAGAATGTGATCTTATGTGTGAGATGAACCAGGGATGTGCCCTGTTCTCAACAGCCCTCTGGATAGATCACATGTAAGTATGTATAGGGCTGATTTGCTCTTTAATATAGAAGGACAGGGTAAGAACAACATATACTGCATATTGGCTACTGAGAAAATATTAACTGGCTCCTATTGGCAACACACAAATTTTCCAGGAGTCTAAATAGTTCACCCAGTTGCACTGAGCCATGATTAGGAAGAATATAAGTTGTGTCCTTTCCTCCAGTTGTTGGATAAGAACTCCTTATCTGGCTTTATTGGCATCAGAAAAGGCCATGTTTTTCTTGGGAATGGGTCGAGAGCTAGGTATGCTATGGGGTTTGGCAGCTGGAACAAAGCAGGAAGACACCTGTCTGGTGGCATGTGATTATCCAGTGAGCTTGTGTACCCCACTATAGATTGTTGTCTTTATGCTGGTAAAGGCAGGCACAAGATAAGGCAAGGCCTGTGATTGGGCAGTGAAAAAGTAAGGTCAACACAGAAATTTGAAGAGAGGTGGGAAAGACGAGAAAGACGAAGAAGAACAAGATGGAGGAGGAAGATGTCCCAAATTTGTGTTACCTTAAAGGGCCACAGGTAATTATGTTTCATAAGGGATAGATAGATCTTTATAGGACAATTTCTCTTATCTGCATGGGCAGTTAATTGGTTTAGAGTTTATTGTGTGGATGTGTTGTGGAGTGAAAACTAAAGATAAAAATCTGATTGACAAATTACAAGCTTACTGAGTTTTGATTTTAACCGGTTACTCGGAGTTGTGACTATAACCAACACTGGTGGATGCTGGGACTGTGAACAGAGTTTACAGCAGAGAGTAGCAAGAGACAGACGGCTGCAGAGCCCAGAAAGTAGCCAGCAACAGTGTGGGATGGAGACTGGGACTTGAGACACTTTGCTGATTGAGGTGAAAATACCCCACATGAAATGTGGCCCTCTGGAGCCAGAACTAGCGAAGATTGGTAGATTCTTTTTTGAATATTTACCACTATATCCTACTACCATTCCTTAAAAGCTGATGGAATCTGCCCATAATGATTAAGAAGATTGTAAGGAGAATAGTAGGATTATTTTGTCTGGTTCCTGTTATAAATTCTCCTTGCTAAACCTCTTGTCTTGAGCGAAAGGTGAAAGGCAATGTCAAATTTTGAGGTAACCTTAAGTAAATCAGAGTGGGCCTGGTACAGCCACATGAGGAGCCCATTCTGCCCTAACATTCTAGGACCCCTCAAGGGACCGCGGAATCATGACCAGGAGGGGTTTCCCTGGATCATGCCTTTCCAGAGTTGATACACAAAGGAGTGGCATAACTTTCTGTAGTAGGTTGCTAGTCTCGGGAGTTAGTTTAACCTGGCAGAACCACTACTAGGCCCCTCCAGGAAAGTAAAGACGGGCCTCATCTCCGGTCCGGAATAAACAGGAAAGGTTTGAGCCAGTTAACAGTTCCACACAATTATTGTATTTCCACAAGGGAGTAGAATTCTTTCGCCATGATGGAGAAGGCCAGGGGCTTAATCTTGTCAGAAATAGAAAAGCCCAGGAAGGCATGCGGGGGAACTCTCTGATTCTTTTGGGAGCAACCTTTGAGTTGAGTTTTTCTAAGTTAAGCAACAATTGAGAGGACCCCCCCACAGCAGGTTCTCTGAACACGGCTGCAAGCTCCTTTAATACCCTCCACCTGTGCCCTCCATTGGTCCCAAGAAAGCATTTCTTCTAAACAGCAGTTCCAGATTGGCTGGCATCGTCTGCACCAGCAATCCCTGGTCTCTCAGGCAGTCCTCAGTTGGGTCTGCTGCTTTTGCTCAGATGCTATTGTGGCTGGCCAGCCCCAGCATTTACATTCAGGAGGCCCCGCAGTTCCTGCTACATAGGACAAAATATATTTTACCAAAAATATTAGAATTTATGGACAATTTTTAAACAGAAAAATAACAGTAGCAATAGATTAGCTGATATATACATACTGATTACATAAAATAACTTTTTAATATACTGTATTAAATTATTTCCCTACTGCTATGATAAAATTGGCCAACAAAAAAAAAATCAATATAAAAGAAAAAGCCTGGTATCCCAGAGAAGGGATAACTCTGCCTAGTGGGCAAGGCTCTCCTTCTCGATTAATATATTCTGGGTGACAGCATGTCCAAAGTTCCATCTCCCAGGTAATTCTAGATTCTTACAAGTTAACAATTAACATCATCACAAGAAGCCAAACAAAACTAAGGAGATTTTGTACAACTGAAATTGGGCCGTCATCAGCTGAAAAGCAGTTGATACAATCATAATCTATTGTTGATGGGGATGACTAGAGCTGATGTAGTATTGGATGGGAAGAGCGTCAAAGAATGCACTGAATTAATTAAAGACATCCAATCAGTCAAACAAAATTCAAGATGCTCCTAATTTCAAGAAGAAAACACCGCTGGGCAAAAGTGAAAACAATAAAGCGCACAAGGAAAAAGATTCATTGCCTCTAAAGGAACAACACCAAAGCTGCATTTTTAACCGAAGCTATAGAAGCCAGAAGTAATGACATGATATTTTAGGTGTCAAAAGAGATGAACTGCTAAGCAAGGATTTTATAAACAGATAAAAAATTCTTCAAAGAATATGTTCAAAGAAAGAAAAATGGAATTCCAGGCTATGTACTATCATTAAATATACTGCTAAAATATGTGTTTAGACAAAAGGAAAGTGAGTCACAGAGAAGCACAGAAAGACAGGCTTGGATTGAAATGGTTCATATGTGACTATATTTGAGTAGATATTGACTTGATAAAGCAGTAATAATAATAGTGTGTTATCAAACTCAAAATATATGTAACAATAAGATAGAATACAGCATAGTACAAGTGCTAATTTATGTTCAGTTAGGGAAAGCAAGAGAGTTCATGGTGATTTCTCAGTGAACATTAAAAAATAACAGAAATGTAATTACAACCCTAATAGATAGTCAAATTACTTGACTTATTCCAACTGTTTTTCTAAAAGAAGATTAAAAGTGTATACAATGAGTAAAATAGTACATGGGAGCTAAAATAGAAAATGATGCAATTTATAGGTAAAGGTCTGCTTAAATAAAAATGAACAACTTTATGCTACTTTCAAGAGACATATTATAAAACCTCAAAATAAAAAATATGAAGTGAATAGGTAGAAGGCACCAGTTACTTAAAGAACGAGCAAGGAATTTCTAGCTACTATCACTTCATTGTGATATAAGAGAGTAAGTTTCTCTATGACAACCTCAACTGTGCCAACAGTATAAAAGCCAGAGGACAAAGGGGCAGGAGGAAGGAACAGTGACTAGAGACTGTGGAGGATGGTAAAGCACTTCTCACAGACCTCATGGGAGGGTGTTTTGTACACTGTGTATTCAAATGCTGATTTCTGTACCCAGAAATGTGCTTGCTGTTTGGAACTTCCTATTGTCATTATTATGAAGTACTGACTTAGTATTTTGTAAAGCATTCTTCTCCATCACCTTCTATTGGTTAAATAAAGAGCTGAACAGCTCTAGTTGGGCAGGAGGGGAAAGGTGGGATTTCCTGACAGAAAGAGATGGGGTGGGAGGAGAGAGAGAGTCTCAGGTGTGGACCAGAGGAGTTACCATTAGGACATAGATAAAGAAGGAGGTGCCAGAGAAAAGCTAAAATGGCAGGTAACTGACTATGTGGTTGGGAAGTAGGCCAGGCCAATATTGTTGTGTTAGAACATCTCAGAACCTGCCCAACTATAGTGCCAGAAGCTTTTAATAAATATAAAGGTCTCCGTGTCACCATTCAAAGCAAGGATGTACATAAGAAGCCCATAGTTTTACAAACACACAACTGAATTCATACGGATGCACATACTTGAAGAATACTGTACCCAGACTCAAGAGAAACTAAAATCAATATGAAACTATGACATGAATTCCTCACATATGCTGTAACCAAACATTGTGTCATTGTTTAAGTCTCCATGTACATGGATATATACATAGTCTCACATGCCAGGGAGATTGGCTATGTGTATATATCCTCAAATGTATACAAACTAAAGTTTAAAATATGGATGAATCTATGAAGGGCTAGAAATGAAACTTAGAAATACTTTAATTTGAATAACAAATCAACACTTCAGATATTAGAATAGAGGTAAATTGGTGGTTAGGGGAAATTAAAAACCTAATGTATATGCTAGTGCAAAAGAAGACTAAAAACAAATTATATGAGTATATATTTATTTTTATAACAATTAATTTTAAGATAAACTGGAAAGAAAAGTAAGAACAGAAATTTTAAAAGCAGGAAAAATTCTGAAGAAAAAAATCAACAAAACTGAAAGTTAGATATTTAAAAATACCAACAAAATTGAGACTAAGAGGACAATTAGTAATAATTTAAAATCAAGTAATTATATGAGTATATTTGAATTGTTTTGTACAAAAAGGGTTAAAAGATAAATTTTTGAAAAAACAAAATAGAATTATTGAAATTGACCCAAAAAATAGATTATTTGTTTGGTATTGTTTCTATTATGTGGAACCTACATCTGACTAAGTCTTGAAACTCTTCTAGATAAAGGTATTTAAAAACCTTCTTTAAAAGAAAACAACCACAATCGTATATTAATTGTTGAAAAATATAATTCAAGGGTAAAACATTATAGAACAAAGTTACAAAACTCTTATATACATACTGGGATATTAAAGACAAATAGTACCAAACTGCACTCATTCCCAAAATGTAATGGCTGTTTGAAATTCAAATTTCAATTGATGTGATACTCTCACACAAAGCCAAAGAGAAGGGTTGGTCTAAAAATATCTGACCTTTATTCTTCGAAAATGTCAGATCCTTGAATGAAGACAAAAACTTAGCACACCCCTTCAGAAAAAGAAAAACACAGGCAACCTTTGCAGGAAATGAAACCTGTGTTTTTGAGCTGAGCTTGTGCAGGACAGAAAAAACTCGATAAAAGATGTTATTCCAATCATTAGTTCTAATAAAACATGAATTATACTCTACATGAATGCTTGTTTCTGAATATGTTTATGTGGTTGGACAAATGCAAGGGTCCAAACATTTCTGAAGGAAGACGTCAGACTCAGATAGTACGCAAAGAAGAACCTTTATTCTGTAGAAATAACCAGCATGTAGAACAATCATTCCCCAAAATGGCGACCCCAGATAAAGGCAAGCAGGCCATCTTAGAGAGAACCAGGGGAAATCCCTAGAAGGATTAGGCAATCTAAAATTTCATTGGTGGGTGCTAGGGGATCATAGGTGCTCAGTGCTCCTCATTCTCATGGATGGTTATCCACAGGGAGAGAAATGGCTACCCAGCATAGATGGCCCATTCGAGATAAGGTACTTCCCCATTTTTGTGATTATCCCCAGCCTGTTCTTTGGGAGGGGGTTTTATGTCCTTGTTTCTGGATTTTATGGTCTGTCCCTGGAGCTGGTACCTTACGGCCTTCTTTTCAAAATCAGTCCTGGTCCTTAGATGGAGACAAATGTCATTTATATCGTCCTTTCACAAAGAGTAGACTGGTAAACTGCAATGTTCTAACAGTAGAACATACCTTTGCTATTTTTGACTCATCTATCAAAGGAAAACTTACAAATTTAATTGCGGTCTTGTCAGCTTTTCTTTGCTATAAGAATGGAGCCAACCATATTCTCTAGACCTGAGTGAGAACCCCATAAGTGACAGCTGAATGAGGGAGAGTACAAGGAGAGGGAGGTGAAACCTGAATGTTCACTTACTCCAGGTTACTCTCAGTAAGAGCTCAAGCCAAAAGGGCTTCATTGTTACCTGAATCATGGGGAACACAATCTGTTTTCAGGAAAGGTTACAGTGGCAAATTGCTTTGTATTGGGATCTGTTTGCTTTCTAAAAGCTTCAGTCTGATTATTTGACATTTAACAAGAATGGGACCGTTTTGTGTGTTGTCTGTTGAACCCTTGTGGAGTTCATTCCAAAACAAAGACCACCAGGAGTGTTTGCTATGACTATGGCTTCCAAGCCTAAGAGAACACAATGATTACAGTAAAGTAAACTATTCACGTCTGCCTTCAGCTCGCCAGTTGGAAAACTGCGAGCCAATCTAATCACATGCTAGTCCATGCTATACATGTTTCATACTGCCAAGAAAAGGAAACTCCAGGCCTCCCTTACCATTTGACAGGGCTATGAATAGACTACATCTAAGCCATCTTGTGAATTTTGCATAATGAGGTGGCTCATGAGCCTTCCCACTCACCTACCCAGTCTATTGTATAATTGTTTTTCCCTGTTGCTTTTCTCTTGAACTATTCCCAAGACAAAAAAAAAATGTTTATTCAGGGACATTTTCATTCAACTCTCTGGTTCTTGTAGAATAATGAAATCACAGTTCTGTGACTCTAATTTTCTTGTGCTTCCTTCTCTTTCCTGCCTCCTCTGACATATACCTCCCTAGTGCACAATGTGGCAACAGTACCTGCTAATCACTAAATGTTAGCGAGAGAAGAAACCATAGAAACCAAAGCATTTGTTTATTACAGTAGTGCCTGAGGCAAGTTCAGCTTCAGGATAAGTGTGTACCTTTCTCCAACAGAAGCACGAATTTTGTGTGTCTTTTGTGTGTATATATATCTTTTGATCAAAAGAGATTAGAATGGTCAATTCAGAGAAATTCAGGGCCAAAATAATCTAAGCATGTGAAAGTGGTGTAGGATCAGAGAGGGAGACAGGGTATTTCTGCCTAAGTAGACATAGTAAGAGCTTAAATTCATTCCCATTTAAAGGCCGCAAGAATTTCTGGTTGATATGGAAGTTGAAGATATGAGCAATTGTTCATCAATCTCCTGTTATAATAGAACATAAAAAAAAGTGTCACAGACCTCTAGGACAAAGAGAATACAGGAAATTCTGTTTACATGGTCCTAAACTTTCAGAGAGTAGAAAGTAAGTGAATAATGCTATCTGGTGGCTTAGGTATGGGAGACATATGTTAAAAGGTGAGTACTGAGGTGAGTCAGTCTTTGGCTGCTGGCTGCTGAGGCAAAGGACCGGGTCACCTGACTAAAACAGGCAATTATCTTCCAATCTTACTCCAGCAGCAAATGCCATGCTTGGAAAATCAGATCTTACCCACATAGAACACCAGAAACAATTTTAAAGTAATCTATAAAAATAAACAATTGCTCTTGTTAATTTTTAACAAACACATAAAATAGCTAAAGTCAACTTTCCACCTTCATTATTTCCCTGAGGAGTCTTTTCAAATGTATTATTTCCTATTTATTCTTTTCCCATTGGGAAGTGAGAGGGGATTGTCTGGGGAAAGAGGCTGACTGTCCATGGAACAGATCATCCTATCTGCTTGATTGTTGAAACCCTCCTCAGCTGAAGTCACTTATGGGCATTTAAATGGGTCATGGGTATCTTCACTCTCTTGACCCATAGAGAGATCTATCCATATATTTCTACCTCAGTTTTCCAATCATGCTCTTTCCAAGACCTTGACCATCCAGACAAGCCATTAGCTACAGCCACGAATAAGTGAACAATCACCTATTTTCCCATTTCTTCTTCCAATTAAAATGTATAACAATGGGTACTGCCCAAAGTTATGACTGCTGTCACTAATTCCCTTTGCCAGAGTCTTTCAGGGCTGGGCAAAAATGGTAATTTGTTATAATGCTGTAGTGGTCTACTTCCGGGTGTTACTGGAATAACATGCAAAATCATCAGTAAACCAGGCCCTACTCTTCTTTTCCTTAGTCAAGTACTCATAAGGAACACCCATAAGGCTGCAGGTTCATGCTTGGTAACAAACAGCATTTTAATGGAAGCAAAAACTATAGGTACTGAGGCAATTTTTTCACTTGCTTATGCCTTCAAGACCTGCTTGGGCTGGATCACAAATACATCACTTCTTTTCTGTTGAGCAGATCCTACTTTTAACCTAGTGGGACACATAACATTCAGCTCATGACAGGAAGCTTGGGTCTCATGGTCGTTGGTGGTCCACAGTCAAGTATTCAGTTTCCACCACTGCCCAATAGCACACATAGAGCTCAAAGGGAAAATGGTTTTTTATTTGGTTTGGTTTGGCTTTTGGTGTTCTTGTTTATTTGTTTGGATTTTTTGTAGATGATGGTAGAGCCTTCCTCCAAAATCCCAAAAATCCTTGCTGTGATTCATCTATAGGGTCCTGCCATAGACTCCAACAGTGTCCTCATCTGCTGCTGACATATTAAATGCTGATGTGTATGATGGATCATATGATCCAAGTAATATGGCAGCCTACACAGCAGCCTGGGCCTGTTGAAGAGTCTTCTCCTGTTCTAGGTCCTACTCAAAGCTTGCCACCTTCCGAGTCACTTGGTATAAGTGAGAAATATAGTGTCTCTAGACTCTAAACAGGCCCACTAAATATTGTGCTTCTACTTGATGGAATGGCAGGCCAGGTGCCATAACTTTATCCTTTACCTTTGAAGAAATATCTTTGCATGTCTTATATGCAAACTATGAACTCCTAAGAATTTCATTGAGGGAGAAGGTCCTTGGATCTTGGTTGAATTCATTTCCCATCCTCTGATGTATGTAGTGTTACCAACAAGTTTGGTGTGGTTGCTACCTCCTGCTCACTTGATTCAATGACCCTAATGTCATCAATAAAATACCAATGTGACATTTTGTGGAAGAAACTGATTATTGAGATCACCTCTAACTAAATTATGACACAGAGAAGGAGAGCTAGAATACCCTTGAGATGAAACTGTAAATGTATACTACTAACCCTGCTAAGTAAAATCAAATTGTTCCTGGTGGTTCTTAGGTACAGATACCATTTGCTAAATCGATAGCTACATACCATGTACAAGGAACTACATTAATCTACTCAAGTAAGGAGATCATATCTAGGACAGGAGGTGCCATCAGACTCACTACTTGACTGAGTTTTTCATATACATGTATAAATGTACGCAGGTATGTAGGTGGCTATGTATGCATGTACGGTTGAATTTTTGGATAGCCAATTGCCATTATCCATTTGTCTTCTGCACTGACCAGGTAGGAGAGTTAAAGGACACTACCATCCTTGCATTTTTTAAGTCCTAGATGGTGACACTAGTTTCTGGAGCACCACACTGTTTTTGATTCACTGTTTTCCCTGGCAAAGATAATTCTAATGGCTTCCATTTAGCCTCTCCAACCATAATAGCCATTACTCTAAGAGTCAGGGAACCAATGTGAAAATTCTGCCAACTACTTATATCTATCCCAATTATAGATTCTGGGACTTGGAAAACATTCATAGAATGAGTTCAGAAATGCAATAGACCTACTGTGAGTCAAACTTCTGTCAAAACTCCATTGGCAACCTGACCTCCATAGGCCCCTAATTTAGCTGGAGGGCCACAAATGTTTCTTGGGGTATAGAGGAATCAGCATCAATTCAGAAACAGTATCAAATAAATCTTGAAAAGTCTGAATGTTTCCTGTCCCCAAGTGTACATTTTCTCTTCTAAAAGGCCTTAGGTCTCTTGGGGGAAGAACTGAAGAAAGGCTAATGGTAAAACTCACATATTTCAGCAAAATTCTTCCTCAGGTTGACCTGAACTTCCCTTTATTCAAGGACTTCTGGATCTGCAAACTGGCTAAAGTCTGGAAATTGGTTCATCAGCCAAGATTCCCTTTTGGCACAATCCAACATAGCCTTTTCTTTTATTTTTTGCGAATTTTACTGCTTACACAGAGCAACAAAAATGAAGTAGGCCTCTTATCATTTCAAGCTTGAATTAAAACATGATTGATTAGCCAGTACCAGAGGTCCATGTGAGTCATGCCACTATAAAAACTACTTTGCCTGTGCTGCCAATTTACAGATCAGGCCATTAAGGACATTGCTTTGTCTATGCTGTTCTCTACAATAACTATGATTACCTTGCCTTGATGATTCAACCCTGCTGCCATCTGTCCCCTGCTACTTAGGAGCTCAATTAAATACATTGTATTTATTTCATCTAACTGAACGGCAGCATCTCCAACCCTAAAATCCTACACAAGGGAAAGTATAGTACAAACAATTTGAACCTATCCCCACTAGCTTACAAGTAAATGAGACCCAGACTATTGTTATTTGGCTTCAACAATTACTGGAGGGTTACCCTTAATCTACTCTCTAACTGCAGGCCTGGCTACCTGCCCAATGGTGTACCCCAGATACTTTCTGTTTCTCCTGGCCATGTTCTCATGGTTCTTCTCCCACGTGGCTGTTTCCTTCTCTTTCCTCATTCCCCTCTTTCCCCCTTCTCTCCAATCAGGTCACTCCAAATCCACCTACCTCTATTCCCTCAAGTAATTGGCTACAGCCAATTTTATTTAACCAATAGTTTTTACTCAAGGAATAAGTTTTGCACAACAAAATCTTGTAATTCCCCTCTTTCCCTCTCCTTCTCCAATCAGGTCACTCCAAATCCACCTACCTCTATTCCCTCAAGTAATTGGCTACGGCCAATTTTATTTAACCAATAGTTTTTACTCAAGGAATAAGTTTTTCACAACAAAATCTTGTAAACATGAGAAGTCACTTGTAGGCCTAGACCTTTTGATACAAGATTTATCATTACAATACATAGCAATAGACTACACCTCAACAATTACCTTTTTGCATCTGAAAAATAAAAGTTATTTCTTTTGTAACAATAAACAACATACCCCAGGCATAATTATGAAATCATTGTGAAAATTATCAAGTAAAAGTTACATTTTAAAAAATCTAGACTGTTCATATTTGGCAACTTCTGAGAAAGTATTTTATTATCTATTCTATCTTGGTGAGTTTAGAGTTCTGTATCTGTACCAATTTCTATCCCAACTTGTGTTGTTCTCCTAAAACTCATTAAGTTCTTCAGTACTTGAGTATACTTCCTTATGGACTACGTGTTCTATCTCCTGTCTAGGATCCTACTTAGCCTTTATACTGGTTATACGTCTAGAGGCAACTATGGATGGGCCATGAGGGATATCGGTACTGTCTTGCCTGGCATTTCCTTCAGGGAATGACACTTCTGGCTTTGCTGACAGAAGAGCCTCTACTCTCTCAGAGGAGAAGGGGAGGGGAATAGGGAGAAGGAATGTGGAAGGGGAGACCAGGAGTGAGTGGGTGAGTGGGGCAGCAATCCAGATGTAAAGTAAAATTAAAATAACAAACAAACAAACAAACAAACAAAATGAAACAACTCACATCAGAATCCATTTTCCTGGTCAAGGAGTAGGATCTTGAGACATGAAGCTGGGTTGACCAGATCCTGAAGGATAAGGTTTTCTAAGTTAAATTGAAAAGATTTTCTGTAAAAATTTATAAATCTATAAGTAAAATATAGGACAAAAGAATGGTTGTGTTATCCATTCCCCAACAGGGCTGACTTGTATGGTCTCAGTGGGAGAGGATGCACCTAATGTTGCAGAGAATTGATGTGCCAGGTGGAGGGAACACCAAGGAGAAAGGGGAGAGGGAGTGAAGGGAGGGACTCTTTGAAGGAGAGACCTGGAGGGGTGGTGGTGATTGGGATGTAAACAAACAAATAAATTTTTGTTTGTTTTTAGAAGACACATCTTTAAATAAATATTTAAAATGCTTCTAAAAGTCATAATTTTCTTTTTTATTTTTTTTCTACTGTAACAGATTGCAATTTCTATGAAGGCAGGATTTTTCACTGAATTTTTTGGTTATTTTGGTTTGTTTTTTATTTTTTGTTTTGTTGTTTTGTTTTTCATACTATTTAAGGGGATGGAATAGGTCCAGAAGTGAACCTGGAAAATCAACTCATTTGCAAAATGAGTTAGTAAAACTATTTAGAAACTGATAATGTTCATAAATATAGTTCCCCGAAGGGTAAGAGAATAAGTGACTGATTACACAGAAAATATACTGTATTTGTTGTTATGATTTTTCACATTTTTTGCTCCTGTTTAATTACCTCTCTATCATTTGGAAATTAAGTTGCTGAGAGAACCAAGCAAAATGATTCACTTTTGAATATTTAGCCCCAGTGTATACCTGGGACCTAATGAAAGAATGTGAATGCATTGGTCAAATGGGTAAATTAAGATGAAGCTATAGAATGTTGCAAGTTACAGATGACTACATGAATGTTGGATGGCATATTCACAAACGTGAAGCTTCAGAGATATGTCCTTGGTAATAGTATTCAAGATACTTGAGACGCTGGAGGCCAAAAATCAAACCTGAAAGCTGACCCCAAGAGTTTACAAAGACCTATCTACCTCAATCAATGTTTTCTTCCCACAGGGTTCTGAGTTAGTTATTATCTAGACCACATTTTTCTAATATACTTGAGGGAATAAAACTACACAACTTTAACTCATTTTTATGTCAATGTAGATTTTTATCACTGTATTAGCTTCTTTTCCTTACTGTAATAAAACACTACGAGCTTTAGTGAGTTCTGGAGACTTTATTTTGGTTTATTATGTCAGAGAGTCTATAACAATGGGAAGGTGTGGCAGTGGATGGCTAGAGTAGGAGGCTGAAAGAGTACATATTTACCCACTGCAAGTTGGGGGGAGGTGGATTCTATAAACTCTCAAAACCTTCCACAGTGACGTACTTCCTTCTGTAAGTTCCTGTGTCCTAAAAGTTGCATAACCTCTCCCCAACTAGTGATCCCCAACTAGAGACCAGTTATTCAAATACATGTGCCTATGGGGAAACAGTCTCATTCAAACAAGCACAGTTGCTATATGAGACCAGTTTTAAATTAGAAGCTTAGATGAATAACATTTCCCAAGAGCCTGTGCGTTAGACGCTTGGATCTAAACTGCAATTATTCGTAAAGATAGGTTCTCTCTCTCTCCCTCTTCCTCCTCCTTCTTTCCTCCTTTCCTCCCCCTCCCTCTCCTTCTGCCTCTGTCTCTCTCTCTGTCTCTCTGTCTCTCTGTCTCTCTGTCTCTCTCTCTCTCTCTCTCTCTCTCTCTCTCTCTCTCTCTCTCATGCTATCTCCTTCCTGGTGTCACCCTTTCTCTCATGCTACCTGTCTCTCATGTTATCTCTCTGTCTCTTATTCTCCCTCTCATGTTATGTCTCTCATAGTCTTACACATACTCTCTCATGCTACCTCTTTCTCATTCTCTCTGCCTCTCTCTCTCTCCTTCTCATTCCTGGTCCATGCAATATCAGTAGTTTTATTTCACTGTACATGCTTCTGCTGAGATGTATCCCTTTACCAGATGCCTGAGATTAGAGGAATAGTCAGTCATAAGTGCATTCAAAATAAGCTTTCTCTTATTATTACTTGCTTCATAAATTTGGTACAGAAAGGAAAAGTTATGTAAAACTGAAAAAACCTATATGATAATATTTTCTTTTTTATTCTAATGAATTATGAAGGCGTTGGCTAATTCCAGTACTATATTATTTATTGTTCAAATTTCAGCAACCATGCAAATAAAATAATTTTCATATTATTTTGTTATAGAAAAGATTGTTGTGTAATACACCAAATTTAAGAAAGCCTTCTTAGTGGAATCTATATGAGAGCATATATGTATACATAAAATGAAAAAGAGAAATTTTTCATAATCTGTTATACTTAATTCAATCAACATTATTAGATTTATTTATTAGTCAAATATAAAAACGATCACTATTCAGACCTGGTTGAGGGACCTAGGCTTTGTTCAGTGGAGTGAAAGAGAGTAGTAAAGCTTCCAGTGGTCATAATAACTCATAATGTTCAGTGTGTTTCATAAGAAATATTCTGAAAAGACATACAAGTTTAAAGGATGAAAAAATGAGATATTTTATCTCTACAGTAATGGTGATTATGAAATACAGACAAGTGTAAGAAAGAAACACATTTGAAATGGTCCATGAAAAAGAAATACATCCGCCTGATAACATGTGCTTACGATGCAATAATGGCATGAATACTGCAGAACTGACCACTTTCTGTTAGGATCCAAGGCTCATTCCATGAGATCCAACCTAGTACCATTGAAAGGACCAAAAGTCTACAGCCAGAAAGATCAGTCTCTATGTGAGAAACGACTACTGTTATTCTGCTAAATGATTGTAGGATTAAAATGACTCCTAGTGACTTACTGCTTTAGCCATAGATCCAAACATCTTTCAACTCTCAGCAGAGAAGTTTCTCCTTGAAGTAGATTACAATTAACAAAGATCTCCAACTGGTCACTGTACAGAGAATAAAAGACTATGAAGTGTTCAGCCCTTTCTGGAGCATCTATGTCATGCTCATCATCACATAGCTCAGGATCTTCTTGGAAGAAGGGGAAGAAACACTCCAAGAGCTAGAGGTGGTGGAAACCATCAAGAAAGCAGTGTTTTCCAGACACAACAGGGCAGTTTGCAAGTATAGATTCACAATGACTGTGAGAACTTATGTAAAACCCGTGCAAACTCTAGCCAAAGTCCAGGCAAAAATCTGTGGAAGGTAAACAGGAAATACATTACTAGTCGAGCAGCTTTTGACATTTCATAGCTGGCGGAAGACAGAGAGTATGCTGTGTTTAGTGATATAACACCTGGTAGATCTACCACATGCCAGGGCATGAAGACTAACTGGTCAACACGAAATAGACTCCATAGTTATAAACAAACAAACAAACAAGTAAGCAAGCAAGCAAACAAAGGAAGGAATCTCAAAGTTGTATGGGAAAATGGGAGGGAGATTATAGAAAGAGTTGTGGAGGTGGTGAAGTTTTTCAAAATATATAAAATTCTCAAGGAATTAATGAAAATGTTTCAAAAAATAAATACAGAATACATTCATGTTTTTCAAGGATGGAACTGGGAAGGAAAACATTCAAGGAAGAGACACAATTACAGGAAAACCTAGAGCAATTATAACAAAGAAGCTGTCCAATTTGGTTAGATGGAAGAGTATGCAAAAGATAAGAGTGAAAATAACGGGCTGATGTAGGACCAAAGTGCTCCAACACTGATGCTCAATGAGAGTTTGCACAGGGCCGTGCTACTTATAGATGAGCTATAAAATGAGCACGTTGGCAGACTTTGGGAATTAAAAGAGTCTGAAGACAGAGAGTAGTTAAGCTATCAAGGTGAACTCCAAAGAGCGAGTCCACAGGAGCTGGAAGTGGAGACGTAGCCATAGATATAGAGGTGAATCAGAAAAGATGGGGAAAGCACATACACTCCAAAGAAAGAATTACAGAACCATCATGTGAAAGGAGAAAATACAATGGAGAGGAAGCGATTGTTGTGATATGTATTTTCTTATGATATTATTAACAGGACCTAGAGTACTGAGACTGGTGAGTTAGGAAACAGCAGAGAAAAACACCGATTAATAAATCTAAGAAATAAGTGATTTTCACAAAGAAATAAAATGAAAGAGAAGAGAACGGAGGAAGGAAAATGGGGTGAAGATAAAACCTCAGGTAATAAAGGAAAGAATCGCGGGAAGGGAATGGGAGCTTCTCAAGTATCCAGCAAAATACAGACATTGTCAGGTCTGGGAAACACAGTAGATTAAAGAGAGGATGCTACAGTTGACAATTTAAATAGTGAAGGCCATTGAAAAACTGGCACACAGGCTAATTGTGTTAATAACCTAGAGCAAAGTGTATGAGCAGGAGGACATTAAATGAAATTAATTTAAATTCAATTTGTAGTAATTTATTTTTCAGAGCCGAGGACCGAACCCAGAGCCTTGTGCTTGCTAGGCAAGCACCTTACCACTGAACAAAATCTCCAGCCCCAAATTTGTAGTAATTCTAAAAGTAACACAAAAAGGAAAAGACAATGATAGTCCAAGACATTCCTATTTCTTCTGTGTCTTCATCTATGGTTTCCTAAAGCAAAACAGTGCAATTTGTCACTCCTCTTTGCCTACTCCCATACTGACTAACTAATTCACTGGGCTTGGGAAGTTGAATGATTAGTATTTTCCCTAATGAGAACTTACAATATTTGTCTGCAATAATGATCAGGTGGCATGTGGATACACGACATGTGGAAGGGTTTCCACTATTGATTGTCTTTGATTTGGGGTTTTCTTGTCAGAATCACTTGACTTTGAATCTATTGTCATTGGGAGAGGGAAAAAAATGGTTTCCAACTGAATAAGTATTCTCTGGGAAAAAAATAACTGTTTATTTTAATTCTTAATTTCCTTTGCTTTCATGCTCTTCCCTTACACTCACATGTTTTCTTATTAATCAATTACCAACACATTATAAAAATACAGAGCATTTTATGTGATGTTGATTCTCAGACCCCTGTCAACACTTTTGAAACCTTATGCTTGCTGAAGCACCTCAGAAAGTTAGCTTCCTAGTACATTGTTTGCTCGGGAGCTAATGTCCATATATGCCTTACAGAGCACTTAAATCCATTGTACACTGAGAAGACCTATGCACAACGTTATACAAGCACTTCACCCTCATCTCTAGAGTAATGCCTCACTCCGCAAGAAAAGTAGAACCACACCTACTTTCCAAAGACTCCTTGCAGCAGCAAGAGCTTTTGCAACAACCCTGAATGTGGAAATCACTGAAAAATAATTCAATACCATAGAAACTGCTATGCTTAGAATTTCAGGGTTTCTGCTTATCTAAGCTAAATATTTCAAAAGTCAGAGTTTCGACACAACGTTTATTCTGTCAACAGTTTAGGTCACTGTTAGGGCTTTTGGACTACACCATCTTGTGTTGCCCAGTAGTATAAAGAAGGGCTCTCTGGGAGTACCACACAAATCGCTTCTTAACGTGTGTGCCTTTTGTTTCTACGGCCATTCAGCTTAGGTTCCTGGACATAGCTAGATCGCTTTAAAGGTAAGTGACCTAGTGATTTCTATTTCGATTCTTATACTTCAAAATTGTAGATTATGTGTCCAAAAGACTCTCCATGACAGGAATGAAAGTACATCCCTCAGACTATCAGTATTTCTTTGTCTTTCTCTTGAACTAAGAAATACCAATTATGCTTAAGTCTAAAAACAACATTTGTAGACTTTGAGTCACTTGTGAGTTAAACTGCAGTAAACGGAAGAGCAAACACACTCTTCAGCCAAGGCTAGCTATGTGTGGACTCCCAGCCTACAATTAGCAGTGGTAAATATCTCTTTTAGAGCCTCTGCAGCACCCATAGAAAAAAATGGGAGCAATGAGAGGTTCAAGAAGTTTGCAAAAAGATGAATGGCCAAGGATAAACTGTAGCATCTGCTGAGATCTGTCAGGTCAAATGCACTGAACTGCCCTGCAGATATATTTTATGTGAGTAATGTGTACCCAAAGGTGACGGAGTACCATGAACTGGTTCTTAACCAGGATTCTCTAATTCTCACAAAGCCATCTTCAATGGTTCAGCAAGACTGCTGACTTCTGGAGAGGTCAAGAGGGGATAGCAATTACCAGAAAACTGCAAAAACAGCTGCTCTTCTATCGTGACCCCAGATTAGAAGTTGTTTCTCAACAAGTCTTTCTCTCTCTCTCTCTCTCTCTCTCTCTCTTTCTTTCCCTCCCTCCCCCTCCCTTTCCCCCTCTTTCTCTTTCTCTCTCTCTCTCCAACCAATCCTACTGACCTTTCCTAATTGACATTTCCATAAAAATACATGCCAGTGAGTCAAATATTTGCATTGACTATTAGCTACCCTTAAAGTATTTTTAACAAATTGAGAATCAGCAAATATATGTTGAGGGATGATAACAATAAATTAAAGAAATAGTTCTCTTTGTTTGAGTGAAAATTCCTCTTTTAACATAAAATCATCCTTTTGCCCCTAATTTACTTATCTTAGTGCTTGGGAAACACACCCAGGACCGGGTACATACATGCCAGTCAAGTAGTCAAATGCTGTGCCACTAATCAACACCCAAACTCAATAAGTTTCCATAAAAGCAAAAGTGTTACAAAGGGAGAAGTTGATAGCCACCTCTGTTACTAACATCATCAAATAAGTTTGGAGTTATCGTCTTTTTTATATTGTTGTCCAAATTTCACCTAGCAGAGTTATGACCAAATAACAGATCAGAATATTTTATATTAAAGCTTTGTTTTAGAAATTTTGATGATAATTCTGAAGAAAATCCACCTCTGATTTCAAGCATCTACAAATCAAAGCAGATGGTATTTGCTAAGAACTGAAGCCTGATAATGGGACACATTGCCACTTGTTCCGATCATTCTCATACTAAGTATATAAAATTAAGAGTTTGTTTTCTTTCTAATATGTGTAGGAAGATTCTAGAAGGTGTACAAATCTGCCAAGAATGACTATTTAAGATTTGCAGCATTTACAGGGATAACCACCCAGATTTTCTCTGAACTCTCTCATCCCTGTGCTGTTAAGATGCTGAGGCAAAAAAAAAAAAAAAAAAAAAAAAAAAAATGATTTCTTACCAGGAAGCAACAGTGAATAGGCAAATTGAGTGGTCTGTAAAGAAGATCCTATTTTACTATCAAAATAGACTAGGGCTACAGAAACTTTTGAGTTGGATTAAAAAAGACTAGACCAAAAGCATGAATAAGATTGTCAACACCTGCCTATCCTTTGCAGACAGTGACGGTGGCTTCCATTTCTTTGTATCATGTTCCCAGCCAAGCAGCAGGTATACAAATGCAGGTAGATTGTCATTTACATTGAAGGGTTATTCAACATGTGGCAGTAGATCTGTTTGCTTTTATTCTAGCCCTTTCCTCTGATCTGTCAGATAAGGAAAAAGAGTTTAACAAGAAAGTCCTCATTTCTGAGTCCATTGGAGAAAGAATTCTGATACCTTCCCTTGGCTTAAAATAAAATCTATTGTCTTGTGTTATCGTTGCTGACATAACCTTTTATCACAACTAAGAAATGTAAGCTCATTACATTAAAATATAATCAGAAAATAAGCTTCTGAGACAGTTAAAAGAACTATAATTCAGTATGATAATTGGGCAATATTAAAACTTGTACGTTTGCACTCCTCCATTGTTGGTGGGATTGCAGACTGGTAAAACCATTCCGGAAATCAGTCTGGAGGTTCCTCAGAAAATTGGACATTGAACTGCCTGAGGATCCAGCTATACCTCTCTTGGGCATATACCCAAAAGATGCCTCAACATATAAAAGAGACACGTGCTCCACTATGTTCATCGCAGCCTTATTTATAATAGCCAGAAAATGGAAAGAACCCAGATGCCCTTCAACAGAGGAATGGATACAGAAAATGTGGTACATCTACACAATGGAATATTACTCAGCTATCAAAAACAACAAGTTTATGAAATTCGTAGGCAAATGGTTGGAACTGGAAAATATCATCCTGAGGAGCTAACCCAATCACAGAAAGACTATACATGGTATGCACTCATTGATAAGTGGCTATTAGCCCAAATGCTTGAATTACCCTAGATCCCTAGAACAAACGAAACTCAAGACGGATGATCAAAATGTGAATGCTTCACTCCTTCTTTAAATGAGGAAAAAGAATACCCTTGGCAGGGAAGGGAGAGGCAAAGATTAAAACAGAGACTGAAGGAACACCCATTCAGAGCCTGCCCCACATGTGGCCCATACATATACAGCCACCCAATTAGACAAGATGGATGAAGCAAAGAAGTGCAGACCGACAGGAGCCGGATGTAGATCGCTCCTGAGAGACACAGCCAGAATACAGCAAATACAGAGGCGAATGCCAGCAGCAAACCACTGAACTGAGAATAGGTCCCCCGTTGAAGGAATCAGAGAAAGAACTGGAAGAGCTTGAAGGGGCTCGAGACCCCAAAAGTACAACAATGTCAAGCAACCAGAGCTTCCAGGGACTAAGCCACTACCTAAATACTATACATGGACTGACCCTGGACTCTGACCCCATAGGTAGCAATGAATATCCTAGTAAGAGCACCAGAGGAAGGGGAAGCCCTGGGTCCTGCTAAGACTGAACCCCCAGTGAACTAGACTATGGGGGGAGGGTGGCAATGGGGGAAGGGTTGGGAGGGGAACACCCATAAGGAAGGGGAGGGGGGAGGGGGATGTTTGCCCGGAAACCGGGAAAGGGAATAACACTTGAAATGTATATAAGAAATACTCAAGTTAATTAAAAAAAAAAAAAAAAAAAAAAAAAAAAAAAAAAAAAAAAAAAAAAAAAAACTTGTACGTTTGCTAGGACCATACTCGCTATCTTCACGGATATGCATCTAAAGTGTACTAACACCTAATTACAGAGTTACACCAATTGATTATACGGAATTTCCACAATGATCATAATTGTTAAATGCAATTAGTGCATAAAACTATGCAGCCAGCAACAACAAAAAGAAGTGGCCAGCATTGTGGCCCGAGCCTGTAATTCTAGCCATAAGAAGTCTGAAGGTAGAGGATCGTCTGTTCCGGAGCAGTCTGAGCTATTGTTAAATGGGTTCAAGTCTAGAACGGGTGACTTGGTAAGACTTTATCTCTAAATACCATGCCAAAAGAGGTCTGGAGACATAGACAGTGGTAAAATATTTGTTTAACATGCATAAAGCCTTTGGTTGAATTTATAGCACCAGAAAACAAAATGAAAATTAAGGACATAAATATTTCCCTATTAACAGGAAAGATCATTGAAGTGCATTATGTCTTGAAAAAGCTAAGCAGAATCACTTGACTTCTGCTGCTGTACATATTTAGAGCCTGTGCATGCAAATATATGTAGGGTGTGTTCATATATTCTTACTGACGTATAACAAGTTAAACTATTATTTTAGAGATAAATAAACTGAGGCATAGAGAAGATAAGTGAATGTCATTTTTTGTTTTAAGTGAAAGTTACCATATTAGTTTCAAGAGCATTGTATAGATATTGAATGCATTATTAGAACATGTAATATCAACTTACGAATGTCAGTAAGTAGTGGTGACTTTATAAATAACTCCCAGATACTCAAGGCCCAACAACACACCTAGAGAACACACTCATCCTGATTTTTATTCAAGCATTAGTCATGTAAAACTTTCTGGTACTCAGGGTAGTAGAACTCTGCAAATCCCAATGCTCCAGTAATCTGATAATAAGTGTTGCTAGAAAGTTAGCAAAGGGTGCACTTCATTCAAGAGTCAAGAGTTTTGAATGAGCTCTTGTCATGCTACCTCAGTTGTACATCCTTGAACTTCACCGTCAGTGATGTAGAGAATATGGCTTCTTTCGCTCTCATTTTTCCCCTACTTTTTCTTTTATTGAAAATAGATTGTTTATCTAGATTTCCTTTTCCTCTACCCGTTCCAGTTCCTGCCTCCTCTCCCATTCAGATCCACACCCTTTCTGTTTTCCTTTAGAAAACAGTCACCTTTGGAATAATAATGAAATGGAATTAATTAATTAACTAATTAATTAATTAATTAAAATATGACAAAACACACAGGTACAAAACCAAAAGAAGAACAAGAGATGCTGCTGTGACTAGCGCAGAATTTCCTTAGGACTCATTTATTGCTACATTTCTCTCAGACGCTTGGCCATTCAGCAGTGTTAGGTATGGGCTCCATCTCATGGAAAGGCCTTAACTCAAATCATATTTTGGTTGATTTCTCCCACAAGTTTTGAGCCACTGTTTTACTAGTGTACCTTGTAGTCTGGTCAATTTTGTAGATCAAAGTTTAATAGCTATGTTGGTGTTCATGTTTCTTCTTTGGTAGCCTGCAGAGTAACCTTTCAGTATCATGAATGCTAGTCCTTAGGAGTGAAGGCTCTAGGCGCTAGCTCAAGTTCTCCATGCTCAGTGAATGTGTAAGTGCTGTCTGCAGCAGTACTGCTTCATTTTGGGCATTTTGTGGAAAGTCACCAGTAGCCTCGCCTCGGCAACGGCCTGGGTTGTTTAGGGTTTCCTATCGGACCCCTTTAGCCAACAACTCAATTAGATAGAACACTTTTCACATTCTGGAAGTTTCGTTTGGTGATGAGAGATGTCCATTTGGGCTTCTGTTGCCCTCCCTCCCCATTATCGGGCAATTTAATTTACATCACCTTCATCCATTTATACATTTCAGGAAGAGTCTCCTGCATTTGGTTTCCACATGACTTCTCAACTCGCCCTTAGTTTTTCCTCTCCATAATCCTTCCCTTGCCCCCATCCCTTCCCCTCTCTGTTTGATCCTCCTGTTGCTATCTCCCCTCCTCCCCCACCAATAACTATCTATTCTATTCTTATCCTAGAAGTCTCTAAGACATATCACAGCTCTAACTTTCTATGAACTATCTATGAAGGACAAAGGCAGTAAAATCCCTTTAGTACTTCCTAAAGAGTAGCCTAGACTGCTCCCCCAGTCTCTAGAAAGCATAGAAAAGTGAATGTACCCAAAGTAGCACAGCATAAAATGGGTGGCTATTCCGAGAAACATATTATAAAATTTTCAATAATTTGATGAACTAAATGTCTTCCAAATACATACTACATAATTTGTCTTGTTTACTATTACTAGTTATTATAATATAATGAAGGTTATCACTCTGTTAATCTTTAGCCTTCAAATCTTTTTAAAAATTACGCTTACATGAATTCACATATAAATTTATGTGTTAACTTGCCCCATGAAACCTAGAGCAATGAAAATGTTTTCTTTAATCACATGAATCTGTAATTCTCATTATTTATCTATCAGGCCACTCTATTTCAGGGCCTGGGAAAAGGTCCTGTGGAAGCATGACCAGACATCTCCCCTTGTGTTTCATTTTGCTGATCATACTGATTGACAAGAGTGAAGCCTGTTTCTGTGACCACTACCCATGGACTCACTGGTCCAGCTGTTCTAAGTCCTGCAATTCTGGAACCCAGAGCAGACAGAGGTGGGTATGAAATATTCGTAATATTCTGAAGAATCTCAAAGATGGGATAAGTAATATCAAATAGATCGTACTATGCATTGAAGAACAATTATATATCAACCAACAATTTAGTATATCTGACAGAATTTGAGTTCTATTTCACATAAAGTTGAAATGAAGTGTCTACTTTTGTTCTTTCTGCAAAATTAAAGGGCTTCATAAAAATGATTAAGAGTCTGCACAGTAAGTTTAGCTTTTTTTCCTTACATCACATAACTCCTACAGTTAGTGAGTTAATTATACAGAAATTTGTAGTCATTAAACAGAGCGGAACTGGACCTCAACTGAACGGCACTGCTAGCTACTTGCTTGATTGTTGGCACAGTTAATGTGGCAAGAAAATTGTGCTTACTTGCAAATATTTAATAATCCAGTCATTTTACAATTCAGACTCCTCACCTACACATCTTGCTTGTATCTGTTAGATTTTTCTGTGCCCTTGATTTGCTCACATGATGCAGAAAACTGTTCTGGACATGACTGTTCTGGAAAGGGATCACAGCCAAAGACTGTGTGATCTTGATGGAATGCAGACAGCTCACACACCTTTAATCCCTCTGGCTGGAATACAGACACACCCTTAGTACACCTTTAAGGTAAAATTAGTTTGTAGAAGGAAGCAGCCATGCTTGAAAGTAGTGTCTAATTGAGGGGCAGACAAAGTGACCAATCAGAGAAGGATTTGACAGAATGAGTCAGAGATAGGATATGTCCATCTCTCATGAGAACAACACAGAATAGAGAAGCTATTGAAGAGTGTCACAGAGAGTCGGGCAGTTAGGAGGCAGTGCAGTGTGCAGTCCAGTGTAGTTGAGTTCATTTATGAGCTCCTGCAGTTCAGGTCAGGTCAGCAGAGGCAGTTGAAGAATAAGAAGAAGCTAGAAGATTAGAAAAAAATGACCAGAATTAGTTTGAGGCCAAGCAGAGCAATTCAGTAAGGAACTGAGAAAAGCCACATTAAATCAATTCACTTGGGGAGGAGTTTTAGGCCAGAACAACTGAGTTGAACTAGTCAGCCAAAGCTCAGAAAAAACTAGAAAGGGTGAACTTATTCATCAGTAAACCTCCAAGATAATTACATCAAGTGAATAAGTTACTTTTACAACATGACCTAAGGAAAAAAAAGCATATTTTACATTTTTACTATTATACTTCTTTTAGAGAATTATTTTTAAAAAGTAGTTTTCTATAGCCCATTAAACTTACCAATTGATTTGAAATATCATGAAGTATGAGAAGAGACTCCATTCTTCAAGAGTCCTTCCATAGCTCTCAACTGCCATCACTGTCTTGAAATTCTCCACTTTGAACTCCCATTTTCATTATGGTCTTGAGCTCTCTTAAGTTGTACAGACTATGCATGCACCACCCTTCTTGATTTCTCTGATAATGTTATATTTTTACTCTTGGTAGGTAATGCCACATATTATTTTTTATTGATATGAAGGCACTGTGAAAACACTGACTCTGAGTAGCATTTTCTCACCATTACAGACAAATCGTAGTGAACGATTACTATCGGGATAACTCATGCGATCAGCTCTGTACCAAGCAGGAGACCAGACAGTGCAACGTGGAGACATGTCCCATCAACTGTGTCCTAGGAGACTATGGAACATGGTCAGACTGTGACCCTTGTATTAGAAAACAGGTACGTGATCCACAGGCACACCCAGATAATCTGAATCCCAAGTCAGTGCCAGTCTCCCATGGTAGATTCAATATCAGAGATTTGCTGAATTTCTGAAAATAAACTGCCTTAATTTTCATTAGAGGAAAATCATGTTTAGTAGTGACAGTCATGGTGGTGACAGTGACAGCTTCACTGGTGGTGATGGTGATAGGGCTCCTTCTTTATTAATTTTGGACATATGAACACCAAAAGGAAAGTCACCTCAGATCCTAACACACTTATCCATATCTGAACTCCACTGACTCTGCCTTCTGACACTTCTGAAAGCAAAAGTAAATGCTAAAATTTTCTACTTTCATCCAGTGCTTAAAACAAAACAGAAATAAGGGAAATGAGTCAAAACCCTGACTCTGTTTTTCCTCTAAACTCTGTCTACTCATGAGAAAATCCCTCAACTTGTTTATCTCTCTCCACTGCAATATTTACCCAGTACATAGTCATTCCAGTAAAGGCCATATCACGTGACGGACATTAACTTCAGTCAGTCCCGTGTTCCCAACAGCTACACATTAGAGAGGAAAATGAAACTTCATTTGTGAAAGGCAAACTGAGAACTGTGCTGGTTCCCTTAAGTAAATCTTGCAAACCACATCCTAGTTTACGTTTATGCACAGTGTGTCTTCCAGCTCCTAGAGGGCTAAGTATTTTAACCAAGAATGTACCATTAATTACTACTATATTTTGAACTGGAGCTTTCCTGCAATTTAAGTCAGCACTGGCTAATTCTGTCATATTTCTACCCTCACTCTCCATCTTCCTCCTTACCAAATTGTGTCAAAGTGTGGAGAATATGTCAAATCAGTTTCCATAGTGACTTTCTTATGCAAAAGAATCTCAAGATCCTTTTCCATTTATCACTTGACACTGTCAGAGATATAAAAAGGCTATTTTATTGCCTGAACACAGGAGACCCTCAGTAAACACTTTTGAATTTACCGTTGGTGTAATTTAGAATTGTTATGATTTCAGCATAAGGAGAAGCCTTCTCATTTTTCACTTTGGGAAATTGAGGCATGCCAAGTGCTGATTTACTAAATATACATACTAGAATGAAATTGAGGGAAAATATTAGTACAGTCCAGGTACTGTCACCCTGGGAAAGATTACAATTAGGACTGACAAGGACATCCTGGAATGGATTTTTACTTTGACATTGGCCTTGCTTTGAAATTATTCACTCACCTCTACTTCTCTTTCAGGTTAAAGTTAGATCTGTTCTGCGCCCAAGTCAGTTTGGGGGACAACCATGCACAGAGCCCCTGGTGACCTTTCAACCATGTGTCCCATCTGAGCTCTGCAAAATTGAAGAGACTGATTGCAAGAATAAATTCCTCTGTGACAGTGGTAATATATTCTGCTAAAATATTCAGTCTTCACTAAAAATACTGACTGCCAGGAAAATCTCAGGGAAAAAAGTCCTTTTCCCATTGTAAGCATGAGGGGGACTGTTGTTAGGTTACAAATTAGCAAAGCACTAGGTGTGAAATTAGCTTTCAAGACATAATAATCTTGACGAGTTACCTGACGCATTTGCTTAAGTAGTAGTGTTCAAAGCTTTCCTTGGTTATAGGGGTGGAAAGGGAAAGAGGAGAACAAAGGAAAAGACGGCAGCAGATTTTATAACAAGTAGACATTAGTACACACAAATCTATAATGAGACTTATCCAAAGGAAGTGATGAAATGGGGGCCAGAAAAATGGCTCCATGGATAAAGTAGCTTTCACTCAGCCTGATAACATGAATTTAACTCCAAGCGCTCCTATGACAGAGAGAACTGACTGCTGAGAGTTGCTCTGGTCTCCTTGTGTTCGCATAGCAAACACAAACACACTAAATTAAATAAATAAATAAATAAATAAATAAATAAATAAATAAATAACCAGAAAACTAGGTTAAATAAGAAGTGGCAGATTTTTTTTGTTGGAACAAGACTGATGAGATATTATTATGTCTAGTGAACTGTAAATAAATTTTCATAACTGGTCCCCAAAAGCTACTCCCAATACCACACTAATTAGAAATCATATTGGTTTAAATGTTATCAACATTCAAGTATAATGTATGCTGATATCTGTAAGAACTTATATTTAAGTTACATTAGAATAGAGTCAAATCTTAAATCGTTTAATCACAGGTACTCTTCTTCATTCCTGGATCCTACCACTTCAAACAATTGAAATATAATTTCTACAAAGGCTTCAACAAACATCAAAATGGACAATTTTAGCTTTCCAGTCACCTGGTCTATCTTGCTATCAGCCAATTGTCAACCCTCCTACATAAATATATGACCTTATACCAGCAAGCCTTATATATATAAGCAAGGACATGTTCCAGTGAATCATATTTACAAAAATGAATTTCAGCATATGAGCCATAGTTCTTTGAACTTTAACATAAATAACCAATTTGTAGTTATAAAAAAGAAATTTCAGATAGATAAACCCCACATCGCTTCTCTGTACTAGCAACTTTTAAATAGTAAGTAGCAAGTTTTAAATTTCACAGATAATTGACTTAAGACCTTAGAACTAAAATTCTTCCTTTCTCACACATCGCTCTTGACCTTCATCTCCGCCAACTTCTAAATGCAGATGAAAAGGTTAGTGTCAGGGTTTTCCTGACCTAGAAAATGAGGGTAGTAAGTGTTGGGTTCGGAGATACACCTTGTACCTCCATGATAAGGTCACATCATGAATTAACGTAAGAGAAAGGATAATAAAAATCTTGATGGAATGGCTGAGAATAATCCAGACTTGAACATTACATCCAAAATCTTAAAAATCAAAATTTGCAATCGAAGTGCAGCTATTACAGCTTTTAAATGCAGTTCTTATAGTGAACGACATGAAATGGGTTATAGAAGAGGTCACCGTAGATAAAATGTTCATGAGCCTACAAAAGCGTTAGAGGCACGTAGTGAGAATTAATACACTGTGGCTAATTTCAGGCAAATCTGCAACTGCAGCTGCCGGAATCCAGGTCAACAGCGTTATGTCCACAGCCACTGTTTAAAGACTGGAAGGACAAGATGGTTCAGCATGCTGATGAGCAACCAGAGTTCATTCCTTGAGAGTCACATAATAGAAAGAGAACCAAATCCTATAAATTGTCTTCCGGTCTCTTGAACCTCAACCCCATCCCCTGTGGCTGCTATGCCATCACCCCTCCAATAAAAGCTAATTAAGTTCTGCAATAAAATTAAAAGTTAAAACATCCAAAATATCACAATGTCAGTAATTGTTGATAAGTTGTGTCCCTGAGCTCTGTGCTTCCGGAAACACCTCGGCCCTCAATGTCTCCATGGTCCAGCCCCAGCTACCAACTGATACATCCCTGGCAACAATGCAGTTGCCATCTTTACAGATTGAGTGATTCAATGCCTATTTTGGTTGATAAATTTTCCATTGAAAATGGTATGTTACTGTGCATTTCAAAAACCACCTACTATGAAGAGGAGTAAGACTGCTTGGATGGACATTGTTTGCCTGATTTGAGATGATACTTGGTCCCTGACCTAACAAAGCCATTATCCTGTTCCAAACAGACTCAGTCTTGCGTTACTCCTTCATATTTACCTTCCAGTCTTCTCCGAATCCTCAAGGCTACAATATCATTTTAATATTTGTCTGGAATTTTGAGCCTTATCATGAGATTAGTTGTAATACATTATGCCAGTTTATCTCTCAGGGCTCTAATTTTAAACATTGAATAAAAAATTAACGTGTCCCTCAGGAGTTTATAAAAATAATATGCAATCACAATAACACAGTCAGTCTAACTTAAAAACAAAGGTGTATATGACCACATGGCTCCAACTAGCAGTCAGTTTTATCCACAATTTTTTGTGATTAGTCACTCATAGTCAGCTACAGTCCGATATATTAAAAAAAGAGCCCGGAAATAATTTTATCTTTTAAGTTCTATGTCAGAGTAGAACAAGGAAACCATGTGTCACCCCACCATGTCCTTCCCAGGATACTGATCGCCTCTCTGTATACCATATCCACCACACACACTACTTGCCTGTTGTGCCAGTAATAAGATCACTGCACCAGTCAGCTGTAGCAGCACAGCTGTTCACGAACCTTATTTTACTTATGAGTGGTTCCAGAGTACAAGGGTTGGGGTGGTAGCAATTCACGTGAGCCAAAGAGGAACATGCAGCATCCAGGCAAAAGTCCTTGACTTAAGGCACATAAGAAAACAGTATGCTGTGGACACAGGTAGGAAAGGAGCTAGTGTCCACGTACTTGTAAAGAAGGAACTATAAACTAGCATAACTATCACATCTCAAACTACAAGAGTTTGGGACAAAGAATATGATGGGTGCTTAAGATATGAATTACAGGGCTCTGTGCTCCCTGAAGACTTAGACTTGGGACTGTCTTATGAATTGTCCCCCACAGATAAGGAAGACTATTGCATATGTATGCACTGACCTTAATAAATTCTGCAACATTCAAACTGCTGTTCAACTTCCCACTCCCCACTTTGGTATAGGCTACATTCATGGATTATAACATCACCTCCTTCCTGCTTCTTATTCCATTGAATTGATATTGCCTACAGTCATTCTCAGCTGTGTTCCACCTTACCTATGTAATCCTTGTCCCCTATTACTAAACACTACTCAAAAGATACCTTGTTTCTTTCATCTCAGCACTTGTGGGCAGGTCTCTTTCAATGTCTAGAAGTATCAAAGCCTGCCAAATAACCGTGTGCTCCATGAGTATCCTTAGAGCTATCTAAGAAAATAGAACACCTCTCTAAAAGGAAACACTACACAAAACTGGATTCTTCTTCAATATGTTAGTACCAAGAATAGTATTTTTTAAAAATATCATAAGTTAAAATGGCACTCCCCTCTGTTTAAAGTTAAATAACCTGTTCTGTTCTCTTCTTTACCAAAAAGAAGATTAAAAGTACATAAAAACAAAACTTTATACGTAACATTAGGAAGTACAATTTCCTAAAAGTAAACTCTTTTGGTCTATATCTTAAAACTGACAGAGATCCAAACCCATCTTTTAGTACTGTATGATTGTAATGTTCATAGCCATGAAGATAATAGCTGTCTAAACACAAGATAAGATCTTGAATAATCAAAAGAAGGCAATTAATTTTGAGTATACCCTACCTTCTACATGGAAATTATTTATTAACCAAAAGATGTGAAAGTAAGTGCTTTCACGAGTCTTTGTAGTAACAAATTAAATTCAGCAAATACACAAGTCCCACTGTCAAGCATTTATTTAGTCTAATTAGTTGGTACACACTGTGAGGGAACCACTGATCATAACTTCTCAAGCTGGTATTCTTCAGTAAGAAGCAAATGGGATGAAAGGAAGGTGTCTGGCTTCTTTTACACAAGATAAACTTTTAAAGATTTGGAGATGTATTGTTTGCACAAGTAGATTCCAAAGTAGATTTTTGTCTTAAAATGCCATATGTAGAATGCCATAGAAATCAAAACAAAATTCTGAACCTGTTACCAATCGCTATCTTCAGACCAATATCTCTACAGAAAGCTCACTGTAATATAATTTTAAAATTCTCTTTGAAGAAAAACAAAAAAAAATGAAGTTCTCTTCTTGAAAACACACCATAAACAACTAAATAGTCTTATGGTGACTCTTAGACTCTCAAGCCCTAAAGGTGACTAACATCAGTTTATCACTTCAGTTTATGCATTCCTGTACCTTACCTTCAACTTTGGAAACATTTGTGTCTCACTTGAATAAATGCTTTCCTGACTGAGAACACATTGGAAATGCTGCGGTGTGCTTTCTTGACCAGGGCGCTGTATTCCCAGCAAGTTAGAATGCAATGGAGAAAATGACTGTGGAGACAATTCAGACGAAAGGAACTGTGGGAGGACAAAGCCAGTATGCTCACGGACATACACTCCTATCCCCAGTGTGCAGCTGATGGGCGCTGGGTATGTAACATCCTTTTATGATTTTGGAAAGAAAGGGTATCTTGGAAATAGTTGGAAGTATATCAACAACAAAACTATAGAAAGTACAAAAATTTGTGGAATGTAAGCAACACATGACTTGAATGATGTTGGGGTCTCTGAAGAAATTGATCAGGAAAAAAGAGAGCATTGCTTATGGTTGTATTTATAAGTCAACATCCCAATAGGAAAATTCATCTTTTTTGGTGTGAAAGAGTAGGAGAGGTTAAATAATGGAAGGAGGAAGGGGAAAGGGGAGGGAGGCAAGAAGGGAGGGGGAGAGAGAGAGAGAGAGAGAGAGAGAGAGAGAGGGAGGGAGGGAGGGAGGGAGGGAGAGAGAGAGAGAGAGAGAGAGAGAGAGAGAGAGAGAGAGATCTCATTATTTTCAAGTGGGAGAATCTCATTAGGAACAGCACTGGACTCCTCCAATGCCACTTCATTTTCATCAATACCCAAGCCTCGCTTGATCATGTGGCAAAGAGAGTTCCTACTGAAAAGCCTGTTTCTTCTGTTGTTCCCTACTCCCATGGTTCCTTCTCCCTGCTCACCTAGTTCTCTCTCTCTCTCTCTCTCTCTCTCTCTCTCTCTCTCTCTCTCTCTCTCTTTCTCTCTCTCTCCCTCTCTCTGTCTCTGTCTCACTCCCTCCCTCCCCTCTCTCTCCTCCACCTCCTCTCCTGACAACAAGGTTGTGAGGATTGTTTTGTTTTATTTAATTCTAATATTAAAGTATTCAAAACAAAAACAGGAAGAAAGGATGAATGGGAGAAGAAGGAAAGGGAGGAAGAGGAGCAGTCATAAAAATACAGAATGGTTATGACCAAGTGAAGACATAGAATAAGATGTGTGTCAGTGTGGCTTGAGATCCTCTCCCATAAACAGTGTGATTTATGGCTGGCCTTCTGTTGTTATCTGGTCTCACCTTAATAGTGAGAAACCGAACCTCAGAAAGTTTAATTAAGTCTGCCAAACCATGAATGGTGGAACTAGAACTCAAGGAGAGATTTATCAACCAAGTCTGTTTCTGTAACTCCACAGCAGCACCCCCTTAGAGAAACAACAGAAAGAAATATGAGACCCAGCAGCCCTTGCTGACAAGAACTCAAAAATCCTCATGTTACTATTTCAGGAGGGCACCTGCAATTTGGCAAGGGGATCTAAATTCATTAGGCCATGCCCAAGTTTTCAAATAGTTTAAAGAATATAAAAGGATTCAAGTAAAAAGGAACTGAACCTCAGCTTGAAACATAAGAGAAAATTTATAATCTTCTGTGTCCTCTATCCCCATAATGAACCCACCCTTTAATTTGGTGTTGGAGGAAGCCAATTAGCTGTCAGGTCTATTGCTTCCTACTGGAATTTTAAAACATTTCACTCTTCTTGGGCTAGAGAGATGACTCGGTGGGTAAAAGTAATTGTTGCACAAGCCTGTCCACCTGAGATTGGATCCCCAGAATACATATAAGAGTCTGGGTATGGTAGTGTATATCTGTCATCTCAGCCTTCTCCTGTGGTACAGGCATGAAAGCAGTTGACTGCCAAACGCTCACAGGCCAGATATTTTGGAGTTTGCATTGCAGAATAAGCAACAAGAAAGACCAAGTCTCAAAAACAGAGGAAGGACAGAAAGGACTCTTAAAATTTGTCCTCTGACTCTCACGTGGGTGAGTCACAACATGCCACTGTGCAGGAGTGCAAAATGAAGTTTAGAAGTCTTCAGGTTTAATTTAAAAGAAAAAAAAAAAAGAACCTCCTCACTGATGTTTTTAACATTACCGTTGTTGCCACAGTTGCAAAACATGAAATCAGGAGGTCTGAAAGGCAAACAGCAATGCGACTACAGCTTCATTTGGTTTACAACAAAAACCAGTAACCACTGGACCAGACTCCAGAACACTTGTAAAGTAGACGAGACATTAGCCTGAAGTAAGGGGAGTTGGGTTCCACACATATTTCTGCCTGAACTATCACAGCCAAGTTATTGAATATCATGGGCCTCAGTTTCCCCATATGTGTCCTGTGTGCTACAAACTGATTCGTGATTCTGCTCTAGGACATTCTAACTGCCTCCCACTCCCATGAGAGTGCCTTGATATCTTTTTTTTTTTTTTAATCATCATGTAGAAATATCTTCCCTGTTATCCTCTTCCTGGAAGAAAATCCCAGCCCCCAAATGCCCACTGATGATCACCGTGTCTCTAAGGCTCTGACTTTTCAAGAGTTTGTTATGTTCCGACTAATGGAGGGGACATTATAACTAGTCTCTTATTCTGTGAATCTTGGCTCCAGGGCTACAGATAAGAAAAACCGCATGCTTTGTTTGTGTTCTTTGGCAGGCAAACTATGTGGCCTTCTGACAACCAGAGCTGTTGTCCTCAGGCTTCTTAGAACAGAGACTGCTGACTCAAGGACAGCCAGTCCTCTCTTTCTCCCCAGGGAGAGAGTCTTGAAATTTACTATAATTTCTTTCTAATCAGCTGGCCTCAGCATCTCAGCCTCCTCCCTCTGCCTTCTGATAGTTTGCTGCCCACAAAAGATATCTTTTAGAAGCCTGGCTGCTTTTAAAAATTACATCTTTCCGAGAAAAAACAAATTAACAATACTTACAGTCCCAACATCAATCACTGAGCCCCATTCCTACAGCAAGAATCATACAAGATGAACATGTGTGGTTTGTTTTCTTTTCAAGCTCAGCCGAGGTGGATTGTGTAAAAATTTTTGGCCATGTGTATATATGCATACACATGCACATACATCTCTTTTAAGTTATATGTTTTAGCTAGTACAAGGCCATTAGCCCAATATGTGTGAAACTCCAGTTCCTCCAGTACGGAATAAAAAAAGGATGAACTATAAAGCAAATGTGATTAAAAAAAAACAATTTAGAAAGCTAAAGTCAGTATGTATTTGAAACATTAAAATATGGAGTCAATATAAACATTTCAACAGAGACTGAAAATATAGGAGGTAAAACCTTGTGCATAGTTGGTTCAGCTCTGACCAAAAAAGCAACTTTGAGAAGAGAGGGTTTAATCTAGTTTATAGGTGATTTTCCATCACTGAAGGAATCCAGGACAGGAGCTAAAGGCGAAATCCTGGAGTCAAGAACTGAAGCAGCAGTCACAGAGGCTCTGCTCTCTCCACCTCCCTCAGCCCGCAGTGGGCTGGGCCCTCCTATACCAATCAGTAATTAAGAAAATGACACACAGACACCAGCCAACTCGATCTGGGAAAGTTTTCAGTTGAGATTTCCTCTTTCCAGATAATTCTAGGTTTGTGTCACATCTACAGCCAAAGCGAACCACGACAAGCTTCCAAAAGTTTCCTCATCCAAGTTCTGATAGAGTGACCTTCGGACAAACCTTGTCTTTAAACTCTGCAAGCAACTTCAAAGATTCCTTGTGACCAGGGAGTTCGTTTTCTTTTCTGAAGTCCCTTCTTGTTTGCTACAAATATAGGTACACAGACTGAAGCAGTCCTATAAGAACCATTCTTTACCCTTCATCCATCCCTCTTAGGATACTCAAGTATGTGAGTCACAGACACTTGTGCTTCTGTGAATACTTCAGGAAGCTTTCCCCCGATCAACTTATCATAATTCGTCATTCAAATACTCGCTGTTATAAATTCAAATGTGAATGGACATAAAGCCCAAGTTGTACTTGGAGCTATTTGAGTGCGAAATGCTTCTTTTCCTTTCCTTTTCTTTTTATTAATCATTTTGTTTGTTTACATTTCAAAATGTTATCCCCTTCCGGGTCTCCCTTCCATGAACTCCCACCTCACTCTCCTTTGCCTCTAAGAGGGTGCTCCCGCACCCACCCACCGACTCCTGCCTCATTCCTCTAGCATCCCCCTTCTCCGGGGTATCATGTCTCCATGGGACCAAGCACCTCCCCTCCCACTGAGGCCAGACGAAGCAGTCCTCTGCTTCATATGTAGCAGGAGCAACGAAGCAGCCCACATATACTCTTTGGTTGGTAGTTTAGTCCCTGGGAGCTCTGTGGGGTCCAATTAGTTGGTACTTTTGTTCTTCCTGTAGGGTTGTAATCCCCTACAGCCCTTCCCCTAACTCTTCCACTGGGGTCCCGGGTTCAGTCCAATGTTTGGCTGTGAGTATCTGCATCTGCTGTTGGCAGAGCCTCTCAGAGGACAGCCATACCAGGCTCCAATCTGCGAAGCACATCTTGGCATCAGCAATAGTGACAGGGTTTGGTGTCTGTGGATGGAAAGGATGGCACAGTGGGGCGGTCTCTGGATGACCTCTGCTCCATTTTTTGTCCCTGCAGTTCCTTTAGACAGGGACAATTCTGGCTTAAAATTTTTAGATGGATGGGTGGCCCCACCTCTCAAATGGGAGTGATGGCTATTTACTGGAGGTGGTCTCTTCAGGTTCTATCTCCCTGCTATTGGGTATTTTGGCTAATGTCATCACCATTGAGTCCTGGGAGTCTCTTGAATCCCTGGTGGCTGGGACTTTCTAGTGGGACTTTCCAAGTCCTCCTGCCCCTACTGCTACTTATTTTTGTTCATTCTCCAGGCCCTCTGGGCTTTTCTATCTCTTCCCATATCTGATCCCGCCCCCATATTTTCCTCCCTCTTCCTTCTCCCACCCTTGTCCCTCCCTCCCGTCTCCTTCCATGACTGTTTTGTTACCCCTTCTAAGTGGGTTTGAAGTATCCACACTTTGGCCTTCCTTTTTATTAAGCTTCATTATGGTTTGAGTTGTATCATGGGTATTCTGAACTTTTGGGCTGATATCCTCTTATCAGCGAGTGCAGAAGGACATACATGGTATGTGCTCACTGATAAATAGATATTAGCCCAAAAGCAGTGCTTCTTAAGGAACTTATCCAAACCACTTCTCAGAACAGTATCTCAGAGCTATATTCATATTCACCATACAATTTGGCCATTTGAAGCAAGCAAGCATACTGGAGGTTGAGCAAAAGGACCATGGTTTGCAGGCTGGGTTGTGCTACATAGTATGGTTCTATTTTAAATCAGTTTGCAAATCTATAATTTCTTGGTATATTCACAGATTTATATAGCCACCACATGAAGATAATTTTAGAACATTTTAAACAGATTTTTCAGAGCAGCTGCAACATTTTATGTTTTCATTGTTATGCTTGATTGAAAAATCAGTCTCCCTTCAGTTTGCCTATAATTTTTTATGGAGCAAACTTTTAATTACTGATAAGTGTTGGAAGTATGTTACTAACAAAAATCATATTTTAAATATGATACTCGTTTATTTGAAATTATTAGTTGTATGTTCTGGTTTATAAAATTTTATTTGTTTATATATGTATTTATCATGTGTGTGTTTCTCTGTGTGTGTGTGTATGTGTGTGTGTGTATGTGTGTGTGTGTGTGTGTGTGTGTATCACTTCTGCTGTGTATGCTTTCAGCATCTCATCCGAGAAGACTTTGCCATATATATAAGATCACAAAGATTTACTTGTACAGTTCTACATTGTCTTGATCACTCAAGCTTTAAGCTTCTTTCATAACAAAAACTGTGATTCTTCTGATCTTGTTCTTGTTTCTCAAGATTCTTTTGGCTATTTACAGATGACTTTTGGAATTTACTTGACAATTTTTCATGAATAAAAAGTCAGCTCATATTTTACGTGGCAATTTTCATTGCTGTAATAGAATGTCTGATAGAAATAACTAAAGGAAGATTTGTTTTCAGATCTTTCCCACAGTTTCTGAAAGATTAATCTATAGTCATTGGCTATTTATCCAAAGCCAATAATGAGAAAGAACACCCTAGTGTTCTGGACATGTTCAGAGGATACTCAGCTCATAGCTGGAAGGCAAAGAGACAAACATTGAGAGATACAAGACAAGCCACAGCTACAATACTCAAATAACCTCCCTCCTGCCAGTCCCTATCTCCTAAATTTTCTAGAAACTTCTAACGTAGAGTTACAACTGGGTACCAACCTTCAACACATGAACCATATGGGAGAACACTTCAAATAAATTCCATAAGAGAATTTGATTGAGTTGGTTCAACATCCACATGTCAATGGGGGAAGTACTGACATCTTAATAAAGGAAGTGCTTCCGGTCCATGAATGTGAATGTCTTTCAATTCGTTGACCCTTTATTTACTCTTCCAACAATTTTTATACCTTTCAGGATTCAGGTCATAGACAACAATTTTCTCAGTGTATTTCTTTTTTTTTTTTTTTTTTTGGTTCTTTTTTTTTTCGGAGCTGGGGACCGAACCCAGGGCCTTGAGCTTCCTAGGTAAGCGCTCTACCACTGAGCTAAATCCCCAGCCCCTCTCAGTGTATTTCTGAAACATTTTTTAAAATGCTGTTATAAACTGAATTGTTTTCTTAATATTGTTTGGAAAAGAGAATGCATTTTATTTGTACCATTCAAAATTTCAAGTATATTATAATTAGCATGTAATAGTCATGAATATTTGTGAATTACAGTGTGGCATTTAAGTATTTATGTACAGTATGTAATTAACAGATCAGAAAAATTGACATATCTGTCATCCAGACACTTCATTTCTTTTTGTTGAGAACACTCAAAATACTTTCTACTACCTACTTTGAAATATTCAATTAAGTTTGGCCAAGTTTACAAACCCTATTCTGTTATAGACATAGAGATATTTCCTTCTTTATGACTTTACCTCTGTCCCCATTATCCATCCTCTTTCCATTCCGTCCAACACATTGGTAGCCATTTTTCTACATGTCTCTGAAATCACTTAGCTTCCACATCTAAGTGAGAACATGTGGCATTTAACTTTCTGTGCATGCTTGTTCCATTTCCCATTGTATCTTCCATTGTTCGTGTTGGTGATGATGTATTTTCTTTGTGTACTCATCTGGGTTAGTTCTATACCTTGACTATTATTACTAGTTCTCCAGTAAAATGAGTATAGATGTTTCTTTGACATACATAATTTCTACTCCCTTGAATGTATATCCTATAGTAGAGATGCTATATCATGGAATGGTGATAGTGTGTTTCAGGAGTCTCTATGCTGTTTCCCACAGTGAGTGTACTGCTTAACATTTCCAATGTCCCCTTTTTGTTTTCTGACCATGTGTCTTGTTGTTGTCATTTGAGTAATTGCCATTTGAAATGGAGAAAGATCATTTTTATTTTGCTTTTGGGTTGCCTTAGATTCATAGTTGACATTTGTCTATTGGTCTTGAATACTACAAGAGAAAACTATTGAAGTAAGTATACATCTAATTTAATTGAATAAAATCCACTTTCTCCACTGGAAAATTAGGAAAACTAAAATGTACTATTCCATCATGTAGAGTTAACAGGCTAATCTTGTGCTAACCACTATTAACTCCTCAAACTACCTGAAGGTCGTGGATAATTACCTCCATCTTCTCATGGCAGAAGACAACTGAAGATGGTCTTAAACTGTATGTTCTACATTCATACTGGTAGAAAAGAACAACTATTTCTACTAGTCAAGTATTTGTTATTAATGTTCTAACTTTATTTTCTAACTTTCTAATTATCCCTGTTCTGCTCTTAACTTTCTTCATCATTTTTATTTTGACATTTTCATGTCCATACAGCTGTATTGCTGTACTGTGTTTACAGTTACCTCCTCAGTCCCCATCCCACCCATTTACCCTGGCTTCCTCCTCCTGTTGCTCACATTCCCCTAAGGACACTGTGCCACCTGGTTAGAGTTAAATGTCCAAATAATTAATTCTATAATCTAAATCCAAATGCCTAACAGCAGAGTACCCAAATTCACATGTTGGACTGCTTTGTGATGCCTTCCCAGAGAAATGATTATGTTTGTCTTTTCATACCTGTGTAGGAAGTTAATAGTGCAGCCACTGAGAAAGGTGAAGCCATTTAAACACCATGTGTTTTTTAAACTAGCATTATAAGAGTATAACAAAAGCACATGTAAGTGGTCATCCTGAGGATGCACATGTCCACTTGAGCACTCACCACCATCAGAGTGGAAAAATGATTGTGTATCATGAGTGGGACAGGGAAGGGGAGAGCACTTCCTTCTACTACACGGAACTTCTGAATGATATTCCCAAGAACTGAATTCTGTACTAGAGAAGACAAGGTTACCTGGTCGAGCACATGTAGAAACTGACTGTGTTTGTTAAGACTCTAGCATAATCTTTATAAAGACATTTTAATCATCTATATAAATTCGACATAACCGAACTTTTCATTAAAAAAAAAACCTGCTTTTCTCAGAGAATATGTAATCCGATCTCTAAGAAACTGGAAGACTATATGTTATGAATGAAATTTTCCTCAGGCTGCTTATAATTTCTTGAATATAATATTTCTTTAAACAAGCTAATCTTTGTGCCTCAATTTCTTTATTTATAAAATACACGTAAAAAATTTTTTTCAATAAAATACACCTATTAAATGTTAAATCACTTAACATTTGTAAAGCATTTACTATTGTTTAGTGCATAGGGGGCTAACAAATGATACATAATCATTTAATAAGTAAAATATATTTTAAATGTAACTATATGACAATATAGGACTGTTATTATAATACTATTAAAATGTTGCTATTTCTATTTTGTAATTTACTTTCTATCAATATTCTCTTACCATATCAAAATATGCTTCTGATGTCTATATCAACATTGTAAATAATAAAAATTATAAGTTCAAATTTTATTTCATGTTGGAATCCTAGGTGTTTTTTAGTCAATTGGACTGGGTTTGGGACAGCCTATCTTTTATGGATGTCTCATCATAGAGAATAAAATAAAAAATGAGCCTTCCCTTGGAGTCATTTGTCAGAAGTCAGGAATGTCTAGAAAAAGGAATGTCTTTCATTTAAGTAAGGTAAATTTTAAAGATTGCTTTATAGCTACTGAATTCTTCAAAATTGCTTTGTTTCCAGGTTTCATTTTCTGGCAGGAGAGCCCAGAGGAGATGTCCTTGATAACTCCTTCACTGGAGGAATATGTAAATCCGTCAGGAGCAGCCGAACGAGTAATCCACACCGAGTTCCAGCCAATCTGGAAAATGTCAACTTTGAGGTACGACACTGTAACATGATGGTCACTTCCACACTGACAATGTTTATAAACTAAGTTTTTTTTCTTTATCTTTTTTTTATTTCTTTTTTTGTTCCCCCTCCCCCCTCCCCTTCCCTATGGGTGTTCCCCTCCCAACCCTCCCCCCCTTGCCGCCCTCCCCCCAACAGTCTAGTTCACTGGGGGTTCAGTCTTAGCAGGACCAAGGGCTTCCCCTTCCACTGGTGCTCTTACTAGGATATTCATTGCTACCTATGAGGTTAGAGTCCAGGGTCAGTCCATGTATAGTCTTTAGGTAGTGGCTTAGTCCCTGGAAGCTCTGGTTGCTTGGCATTGTTGTACATATGGGGTCTCAAGCCCCTTCAAGCTCTTCCAGTTCTTTCTCTGATTCCTTCAACGGGGGTCCTATTCTCAGTTCAGTGGTTTGCTGCTGGCATTCGCCTCTGTATTTGCTGTATTCTGGCTGTGTCTCTCAGGAGCGATCTACATCCGGCTCCTGTCGGTCTGCACTTCTTTGTTTCATCCATCTTGTCTAATTGGGTGGCTATAAACTAAGTTTTTAGTGGAGATTTTGATGCATGAAGGAGCAGAATGGAAGGATAACGAACAATTTGAATCACACATTATATATTTCTATTTAATCCTACCAAAACCCAATGAGGTCAAGATTATTTTCATTTTCTTTTAACTAGAGGAAGGGGAAAAAAGGATAATTAATTTGTCCAGCATCAAACAAGGTAGGAAGTAGTTGTAAGTTACAGACTTAAGCCCACACTTCCTTGACTGTTCATCTTTTCTCCGTGAACATACAACTTTAAAACATATTCATGCCAAAAAAAACCCATTTATTTATTCAGAATGTTCTCTTACTGTAACTTTTCACTCACATAACCATGAGACAGATATGAAATAGTCTCAAGTGTCTACAAAGCAAAACTAAAACAAAAACAAGACAAAGTAAAAACAAACAAAAAGAATTATGATGAGTCTGAATATAAAATAAATACCTTGGCTTACCTCCCTTAATAAAATAAAAATTTTATTATTTGATTTTTTTTCCTGTCTAGTAATGAGCAGTACACTGCAGTGCTGGATAGTAATCTATTAACTGAAAATAAGTTCCCCATCCATGTTGCATTAAAGTGAAAGTGTGGTGATCGGAATGAGATAGGCTCATATACTAGAATGTTCAGTCACCAATTGTTTGGAAACATTAAAAGGATTAGAAGGTGTGGCCTTGTTGAAGGTAGTGTGTCACTGGGGGTAGGCTTTAATGATTAAAAAAGCCCAGGCTAGATCTACTGTTTTGTAGATCAGGATGTAATTCTCAGCGACTTCTGCAGCAATACACTGGCCTGATGATAATGGACTAAGCCTATGAAACTATAAGCAAGCCCCCAATCAAATATTTTTTTATAAGGGCTGCCTTGGCCGTGATGCCTCTTCATAGCAATATAAAAGTGATGAAGACAGTGGAAATCTCTTTCCTTTAATTTTTGATCAGGGAAATACATAGTTTTAGTAGTCATGGTCTTGCTGGCAGACTATACTGCTAAAGAGATTTTTGAAATCTAACAGTTTGTGAGACCCTATTTACAGTAGTTGGTATTCAATAAGAAAAAATTCAACACTTTACAGTACTCATAGGTAAATGTGCTTATGGCCAAGTCCAAAGACATAAGTTCAATCCGCAAATTTACATAGTGAGAAGGAGAGAACAGACTTCTGTATGCTGTTCTCAGACATCTAAATGGGCACTATATCACCAGCCTGCCTGCGCATGTAAACACAGAATAAATGAATAAATGAGTAAATGTAAAAATTATTATGACACCTCCATACATGTAAATACAGGCATTTTCCAATTGAATTTACTCCATTTAAAACCATATAAGATATCCTTCTGAGTTTAGAAAGTAACTTGGGAGTCCAATGGCACATTCTAATACCCCTCGAGGACTAATGACAATATTCATAGGATATATGATATTGAATGGACTTTGAAGAAAGAAATGGATCTGTTTACATGTGATATTCTGCTGAGTGGTCTTTTCTAGCTTCCAAACACGCAGTCCACAAGCTTGCTTTCAAAAATACAATTTTCAACAACAGCCACAGCCCCAGTATTCTCAGCAGAAATCTACTTCCCACAGTTTACAGAGAGCATTCCCATGATTCTCCCTTCCATCTCTGATTTCTTTTTTTTTTTTCCATTTGAACACGTTTAATAGAAATCAGATTCCCTGACCTGATCTCCAACAATGTAAACTCTGCAATTCCACAGAGCCTTTTGGCTCTGGGAAAAATAAAGGCTTCACATGTTGTTATAAATTCTTGCCTTTGGGGACCCTCTTCCATCCAGCTCAGACTGGATCAAATATTTAGAATGTATTTTGGTGGAGTCTCCGTTAATGAGGTTTCGTCACAGAACCTGGGGTGTGGTCTTGTTCTCATATAAGGAACAAAACGCTCTGTAGAAGTCCTTCCAATCCTGACTGCACTTTTCAATAGCTTTCTTGTTTCTATTGAAAATGGTTGAAAGAGAACTGTTACTTACATAAAGAGTTATGTGGCTACTCTTAAGTTTTATGGAGTGCCAGGTGCAGGATTAACAATGTGGTCAACCAATGGTCCCTATCTGGCCTCTTGGAGTTGAAGCCATCTCTGATTTCTTAAGTTATCTGTTTTCATAATGAGTGTTGATTTACCTCCTAAATATCCTTAAATATAATCTCAAAATACAAAACTGATCAACATTAAACAGTTTATTCATATACTTGGTATTTATTTATAATGTATTATGAGTAAAATACTGCCTTTATTAAGATCTCATTATTACCAGACCTCATTCCAATTTCTTACTCTAATATAACTTTTGTCATTGATCACTTATGAATCTGTCTCCTTCCCAACTAATACATTTGGCAAGAATCTTCTGTAAGTTTCTGTTCAGGACATCTAAACCCCCTTATCTACATTTTTATTCACATGTATGTGTGTATAAGAGAGAGAGAGAGAGAGAGAGAGAGAGAGAGAGAGAGAGAGAGAGAGAGAGGCCATGTACACACCACAAGTTGTAATCAGAGGACAACCTTCACAGGTCCACCTTCTGGGTTTTTGGAATTGAACCCTGCCTTAGTCAGTGTCCTATTGTTGTTGTGAAGAGACACCATGACTAGGGCAACCCTTCCACAGAACTGGCTCACAGTTCAGAGGTTTAAAACATTGACATCGTAGTGGTAAGTGCGGAGGCATCCAGAGAGACTTGGTGCCCGACAGGTAGCTGAGACATCTATATCTGGATCAGCAGGCCACAGAAGGAGAGAGACCCTGGGTCTGGGTTGAGCATTTGAAACCAAAAAACCCCTCATTCACCCCTTACCCTCACCCCACCCAACCCTCTGTGACATATTTTATCCAACAAAGCCACACCTACTCCAACAATGTCACAGGTCCTAATCCCCGTCAAGAAAAGCAACTCTCTGATGACCAAGCATTCAAATATGAAGCCTTTGGGGGTCATTTCAAACCACCATAAACCTATTAAGTCATCTTGATGGCTCCTAATATCTTATTCTTTAAGCTCATTCAGATTGTAAAAAATTATAGTTTGGGCTTTTTTTTTTTCTTTTTTTTTTTTTTTTATTAACTTGAGTATTTCTTATATACATTTCGAGTGTTATTCCCTTTCCCGGTTTCCGGGCAAACATCCCCCTCCCCTCTCCCCTTCCTTATGGGTGTTCCCCTCCCAACCCTCCCCCCATTGCCGCCCTCCCCCCATAGACTAGTTCACTGGGGGTTCAGTCTTAGCAGGACCCAGGGCTTCCCCTTCCACTGGTGCTCTTACTAGGATATTCATTGCTACCTATGGGGTCAGAGTCCAGGGTCAGTCCATGTATAGTCTTTAGGTAGTGGCTTAGTCCCTGGAAGCTCTGGTTGCTTGGCATTGTTGTACTTTTGGGGTCTCGAGCCCCTTCAAGCTCTTCCAGTTCTTTCTCTGATTCCTTCAATAGGGGACCTATTCTCAGTTCAGTGGTTTGCTGCTGGCATTCGCCTCTATATTTGCTGTATTCTGGCTGTGTCTCTCAGGAGCGATCTACATTCGGCTCCTGTCGGTCTGCACTTCTTTGCTTCATCCATCTTGTCTAATTGGGTGGCTGTATATGTATGGGCCACATGTGGGGCAGGCTCTGAATGGGTGTTCCTTCAGTCTCTGTTTTAATCTTTGCCTCTCCCTTCCCTGCCAAGGGTATTCTTTTTCCTCATTTAAAGAAGGAGTGAAGCATTCACATTTTGATCATCCGTCTTGAGTTTCGTTTGTTCTAGGGATCTAGGGTAATTCAAGCATTTGGGCTAATAGCCACTTATCAATGAGTGCATACCATGTATGTCTTTCTGTGATTGGGTTAGCTCACTCAGGATGATATTTTCCAGTTCCAACCATTTGCCTACGAATTTCATAAACTCGTTGTTTTTGATAGCTGAGTAATATTCCATTGTGTAGATGTACCACATTTTCTGTATCCATTCCTCTGTTGAAGGGCATCTGGGTTCTTTCCATTTTCTAGCTATTATAAATAAGGCTGCGATGAACATAGTGGAGCACGTGTCTCTTTTATATGTTGAGGCATCTTTTGGGTATATGCCCAAGAGAGGTATAGCTGGATCCTCAGGCAGTTCAATGTCCAATTTTCTGAGGAACCTCCAGACTGATTTCCAGAATAGTTTTACCAGTCTGCAATCCCACCAACAATGGAGGAGTGTTCCTCTTTCTCCACATCCTCGCCAGCATCTGCTGTCACCTGAGTTTTTGATCTTAGCCAATCGCACTGGTGTGAGGTGAAATCTCAGGGTTGTTTTGATTTGCATTTCCCTTATGACTAAAGATGTTGAACATTTCTTTAGGTATTTCTCAGCCATTCGGCATTCCTCAGCTGTGAATTCTTTGTTTAGCTCTGAACCCCATTTTTAATAGGGTTATTTGTTTCCCTGCGGTCTAACTTCTTGAGTTCTTTGTATATTTTGGATATAAGGCCTCTATCTGTTGTAGGATTGGTAAAGATCTTTTCCCAATCTGTTGGTTGCCATTTTGTCCTAACCACAGTGTCCTTTGCCTTACAGAAGCTTTGCAGTTTTATGAGATCCCATTTGTCGATTCTTGATCTTAGAGCATAAGCCATTGGTGTTCTGTTCAGGAAATTTTTTCCAGTGCCCATGTGTTCCAGATGCTTCCCTAGTTTTTCTTCTATTAGTTTGAGTGTGTCTGGTTTGATGTGGATGTCCTTGATCCACTTGGACTTAAGCTTTGTACAGGGTGATAAGCATGGATCGGTCTGCATTCTTCTACATGTTGACCTCTAGTTGAACCAGCACCATTTGCTGAAAATACTATCTTTTTTCCATTGGATGGTTTTGGCTCCTTTGTCAAAAATCAAGTGACCATAGGTGTGTGGGTTCATTTCTGGGTCTTCAATTCTATTCCATTGGTCTATTTGTCTGTCTCTGTACCAATACCATGCAGTTTTTATCACTATTGCTCTGTAATACTGCTTGAGTTCAGGGATAGTGATTCCCCCTGAAGTCCTTTTATTGTTGAGGATAGCTTTAGCTATCCTGGGTTTTTTGTTATTCCAGATGAATTTGCAAATTGTTCTGTCTAACTCTTTGAAGAATTGGATTGGTATTTTGATGAGGATTGCATTGAATCTGTAGATTGCTTTTGGTAAAATGGCCATTTTTACTATATTAATCCTGCCAATCCATGAGCATGGGAGATCTTTCCATCTTCTGAGGTCTTCTTCAATTTCTTTCCTCAGTGTCTTGAAGTTCTTATTGTACAGATCTTTTACTTGCTTGGTTAAAGTCACACCGAGGTACTTTATATTATTTGGGTCTATTATGAAGGGTGTCGTTTCCTAATTTCTTTCTCGGCTTGTTTCTCTTTTGTATAGAGGAAGGCAACTGATTTATTTGAGTTAATTTTATACCCAGCCACTTTGCTGAAGTTGTTTATCAGCTTTAGTAGTTCTCTGGTGGAACTTTTGGGATCACTTAAATATACTATCATGTCATCTGCAAATAGTGATATTTTGACCTCTTCTTTTCCGATCTGTATCCCCTTGATCTCCTTTTGTTTTCTGATTGCTCTGGCTAGAACTTCAAGAAATATATTGAATAAGTAGGGAGAGAGTGGGCAGCCTTGTCTAGTCCCTGATTTTAGTGGGATTGCTTCAAGTTTCTCTCCATTTAGTTTAATGTTAGCAACTGGTTTGCTGTATATGGCTTTTACTATGTTTAGGTATGGGCCTTGAATTCCTATTCTTTCCAGGACTTTTATCATGAAGGGGTGTTGAATTTTGTCAAATGCTTTCTCAGCATCTAATTAAATGATCATGTGGTTCTGTTCTTTCAGTTTGTTTATATAATGGATCACGTTGATGGTTTTCCGTATATTAAACCATCCCTGCATGCCTGGGATGAAGCCTACTTGATCATGGTGGATGATTGTTTTGATGTGCTCTTGAATTCGGTTTGCCAGAATTTTATTGAGTATTTTTGCGTCGATATTCATAAGGGAAATTGGTCTGAAGTTCTCTTTCTTTGTTGTGTCTTTGTGTGGTTTAGGTATAAGAGTAATTGTGGCTTCGTAGAAGAAATTTGATAGGGCTCCATCTGTTTCAATTTTGTGGAATAGTTTGGATAATATTGGTATGAGGTCTTCTATGAAGGTTTGATAGAATTCTGCACTAAACCCGTCTGGACCTGGGCTCTTTTTGGTTGGGAGACCTTTAATGACTGCTTCTATTTCCTTAGGAGTTATGGGGTTGTTTAACTGGTTTATCTGTTCCTGATTTAACTTCGATACCTGGTATCTGTCTAGGAAATTGTCTATTTCCTGAAGATTTTCAAATTTTGTTGAATATAGGTTTTTATAGTAAGATCTGATGATTTTTTGAATTTCCTCCGAATCTGTAGTTATGTCTCCCTTTTCATTTCTGATTTTGTTAATTTGGACACACTCTCTGTGTCCTCTCGTTAGTCTGGCTAAGGGTTTATCTATCTTGTTGATTTTCTCAAAGAACCAACTTTTGGTTCTGTTGATTCTTTCTATGGTCCTTTTTGTTTCTACTTGGTTGATTTCAGCTCTGAGTTTGATTATTTCCTGCCTTCTACTCCTCCTGGGTGTATTTGCTTCTTTTTGTTCTAGAGCTTTTAGGTGTGCTGTCAAGCTGCTGACATATGCTCTTTCCTGTTTCTTTCTGCAGGCACTCAGCGCTATGAGTTTTCCTCTTAGCACAGCTTTCATTGTGTCCCATAAGTTTGAGTATGTTGTATCTTCATTTTCATTAAATTCTAAAAAGTTTTTAATTTCTTTCTTTATTTCTTCCTTGACCAGGTTATCATTGAGTAGAGCATTGTTCAATTTCCACGTATATGTGGGCATTCTTCCCTTATTGTTATTGAAGACCAGTTTTAGGCCGTGGTGGTCCGATAGCACGCATGGGATTATTTCTATCTTTCTGTACCTGTTGAGGCCCGTTTTTTGACCAATTATATGGTCAATTTTGGAGAAAGTACCATGAGGAGCTGAGAAGAAGGTATATCCTTTTGCTTTAGGATAGAATGTTCTATAAATATCCGTTAAGTCCATTTGGCTCATGACTTCTCTTAGTCTGTCGACATCACTGCTTAATTTCTGTTTCCATGATCTGTCCATTGATGAGAGTGGGGTGTTGAAATCTCCCACTATTATTGTGTGAGGTGAAATGTGTGTTTTGAGCTTTAGTAAGGTTTCTTTTACGTATGTAGGTGCCCTTGTATTTGGGGCATAGATATTTAGGATTGAGAGTTCATCTTGGTGGATTTTTCCTTTGATGAATATGAAGTGTCCTTCCTTATCTTTTTTGATGACTTTTAGTTGGAAATTGATTTTATTTGATATTAGAATGGCTACTCCAGCTTGCTTCTTCTGACCATTTGCTTGGAAAGTTGTTTTCCAGCCTTTCACTCTGAGGTAGTGTCTGTCTTTGTCTCTGAGGTGTGTTTCCTGTAGGCAGCAGAATGCAGGGTCCTGGTTGCGTATCCAGTTTGTTAATCTATGTCTTTTTATTGGGGAGTTGAGGCCATTGATATTGAGAGATATTAAGGAATAGTGATTATTGCTTCCCGTTATATTCATATTTGGATGTGCGGTTATGTTTGTGTGCTTTCATTCTCTTTGTTTTGTTGCCAAGACGATTAGTTTCTTGCTTCTTCTAGGGTATAGCTTGCCTCCTTATGTTGGGCTTTACCCTTTATTATCCTTTGTAGTGCTGGACTTGTGGAAAGATATTGTGTAAATTTGGTTTTGTCATGGAATATCTTGGTTTCTCCATCAATGTTAATTGAGAGTTTTGCTGGATACAGTAACCTGGGCTGGCATTTGTGTTCTCTTAGGGTCTGTATGACATCAGTCCAGGATCTTCTGGCCTTCATAGTTTCTGGCGAGAAGTCTGGTGTGATTCTGATAGGTCTCCCTTTATATGTTACTTGACCTTTTTCCCTTACTGCTTTTAATATTCTTTCTTTATTTTGTGCGTTTGGTGTTTTGACAATTATGTGACGGGAGGTGTTTCTTTTCTGGTCCAATCTATTTGGAGTTCTGTAGGCTTCTTGTATGTCTATGGGTATCTCTTTTTTTAGGTTAGGGAAGTTTTCTTCTATGATTTTGTTGAAGATATTTACTGGTCCTTTGAGCTGGGAGTCTTCACTCTCTTCTATACCTATTATCCTTAGGTTTGATCTTCTCATTGAGTCCTGGATTTCCTGTATGTTTTGGACCAGTAGCTTTTTCCGCTTTACATTATCTTTGACAGTTGAGTCAATGATTTCTATGGAATCTTCTGCTCCTGAGATTCTCTCTTCCATCTCTTGTATTCTGTTGGTGAAGCTTGTATCTACAGCTCCTTGTCTCTTCTTTTGGTTTTCTATATCCAGGGTTGTTTCCATGTGTTCTTTCTTGATTGCTTCTATTTCCATTTTTAATTCCTTCAACTGTTTGATTGTGTTTTCCTGGAATTCTTTCAGGGATTTTTGCGATTCCTCTCTGTAGGCTTTTACTTGTTTATTAATGTTTTCCTGTGCTTCCCTAAGTGTGTTCATGTCTTTCTTGAAGTCCTCCAGCATCATGATCAAATATGATTTTGAAACTAAATCTTGCTTTTCTGGTGTGTTTGGATATTCCATGTTTGTTTTGGTGGGAGAATTGGGCTCCGATGATGGCATGTAGTCTTGGTTTCTGTTGCTTGGGTTCCTGCGCTTGCCTCTCGCCATCAGATTATCTCTAGTGTTACTTTGTTCTGCTATTTCTGACAGTGGCTAGACTGTCCTATAAGCCTGTGTGTCAGGAGTGCTGTAGACCTGTTTTCCTCTCTTTCAGTCAGTTATGGGGACACAGTGTTCTGCTTTCGGGCGTGTAGTTTTTCCTCTCTACAGGTCTTCTGCTGTTCCTGTGGGCCTGTGTCTTGAGTTCACCAGGCAGCTTTCTTGCAGCAGAAAATTTGGTCTTACCTGTGGTCCCGAGGCTCAGGTTTGCTCGTGGGGTGCTGCCCAGGGGCTCTCTGCAGCAGCAGCAACCAGGAAGACCTGTGCCGCCCCTTCCGGGAGCTTCAGTGCACCAGGGTTCCAGATGGTCTTTGGCTTTTTCCTCTGGCGTCCGAGATGTGTGTGCAGGGAGCAGTCTCTTCTGGTTTCCCAGGCTTGTCTGCCTCTCTGAAGGTTTAGCTCTCCCTCCCACGGGATTTGGGTGCAGAGAACTGTTTATCCAGTCTGTTTCCTTCAGGGTCCGGCGGTGTCTCTGGCAGGGGTCCTGCCGCTCCCCCACGGGAGCCCAGAGGCCTTATACAGTTTCCTCTTGGGCCAGGGATGTGGGCAGGGGTGAGCAGTGTTGGTGGTCTCTTCCGCTCTGCAGCCTCAGGAGTGCCCACCTGACCAGGCGGTTGGGTCTCTGGGCTTTTTTTTTTTTTTTTAAGAACCTGTGAATAAATCTACACAGCTATTTTTATATACATATATTCTTTAATGGCGTGGCCTTTTCATTTTGTAAGCGACTGAGAGGTTCATTATGTAAGCATTTTAGATGCTAACCATCGCATTCTGTGGTATCTGAAAGCAACACTGAGAGGCTGGTTTTGTCACCATCACTGAGCAGTCACCTTTTGCAAGAGCATTAGGTTTCCTTCTTTCGTAGTCTAATTTTGAAAGTTGTTTAATGCAACATGTGATTTGTCTCTCAGTTGTTTTTACTGAGTGTTTAAAATATTTTTTTTTCTATTGCAAGGTAGTCCTCATCCATTTTAAGTGATTTTAACCAACTGTTGTCCTTACAGTTGTGACTGTAGCAGGAGCTTAAGTTCCTGAGACATGACCCACTTTCACTTTTTGCTTCAGTGGATTTCAAAAGTGTCCTGCATCTCAGAGGCATAGCCAATAGATCATAAGAAAAGAGAGTCCAGCTATGGTCACACAGAACCTTTCTCCTTTGTCTCAGTCGTAGATCACTGAAATATAATTGAAATCAAATCTCACAACACACTAAAGTCATAAGTGGTATTAAAAATTGACCTCATCATGGGTGATACCATAAAGAAATGTTTTAGTTTGTATACTTAGAGATGAAAAAGTAGGCACTTTGGAGGCTGAAGAGATGTCGTTAAGGGCTCTAGCTGCTCTTGTAGAGAAGTAAATTTAGTTCCCAGTGCCAGATGATAGCTCATGACTAGTTTCTGCAGGCATCAGGCACACAAGCAGTGTGCAGATATACCCACAAACCAAATGCTCATACACATAACATATTAAAGTTAGCCCTCGCTGCTTATCATCTTTCTAGTCTCTGGTTCTGTGTCCTTTCCTTAGTAGGGAGGCTCAAAATATAGTCTCTCTGCATCTACACTGATCTGTTTTCCCATGAGTACTGCATCCACCACACTGTATTTTCTCCATAACCAAACTTTTAATAGTCTGGGTATAAGGATTAATAGACTCTCTTGCTCTCCAGTGACATGAGATGGGTAATGGCTACTTGTTGACTGCTGAGTGGATGAGTGATCATTGTGTGAGGTGACAGCAAGTAGCTCTGCTGTGTGTTCTCCAAGTTCTGTCTTATTTCATATATACTTTCCTGCTCAGGTACAAACTATAGAAGATGACTTGAAAACAGATTTCTACAAGGATTTAGCCACTATTGGAAAAAATAAAAATGAAGACCGTTCATTGTCTGGTGAGAAGAAAGACTCTTTCTACGTACCAATTTTTTATTCCTCAAAGAAAAGTGAAAATTTCCAACGTAACTCAGGCTTCAAAAACGCCATTGAAGCCTCCCACAAGAAGGTAAGTAAAATAGTTGATGATTCATTCTTCCTTCAAAATTAACACCTAGCAAAGCAACTAAGCAACAAGAAGCTGAACATTTCTGTATCAGTGGGATTTCTAAGAGATGCTTAAATAGACTGTTTTCTTAGTTCTCAGTTTAGTATTAAAGAGGTGCTGCATACAGGTGTTCTTGTTTTACTTTCAATTTTCTGTCCTGGTGGTGGTCAATATGGGTTGTTTTCAATAAGTTTTAAGGCTCATTTTTATGTTTGTTTATATGTATATGCATGAATAAGTATATGCCACATGTGTGTGGGTACCCACAGACCCAGAAGAGTGTGTGAGGTCCCCTCAAACTGGAATTAAAAACAATTGTGAGCTGCTTGGATGTGGGTGCTAGGACCAAATTCAGGTCCTTTAGAAGACTAGTCAAGTCTCTTAACTGATCCATTCCCCTGGCCCCAAAAAGGGCTATCTTTTTAAGCATTTGGAAATTATACAGAGTAAAAGGTTTCATTATGATGTTGCCAATGATGGGGATATTTTTTAGACTGCTTGTGATATTAGTGTATTTTCTTCATTTTTAAAAAGTCTTTTGAGACTTTCAAATATGAGCGTTGTATTTATATCATTTCTGCCTTTCCTTCTGTCTCTATAACTCCTTCCTTGCCCCTCCACTCTTTCCCAAATTCAATACCTTTTCTTTATTATTGTTATACACACACACATATTTAACTTACTGAGATCATTTTGTGTTGCTCACATGTACATGTGTTTAGAGCTGGCACCTTGAGATTGTATAATCTATTGGCTGATTTGTCCCTGAAGAAAATTGATTCTTACTTCTTCAGCAGCCATTGATTACCTGTACATCTTCATCTAGGGGTGAAATTTACCCCCTTCATTGTGGCATGTTTATTGGGAGGTCTTGTTTAGATAATGATATTGTGGAGACTTTTCCTGTCATGTTTAAAGAAACGTTTTAAAAATTATATATTCATTCACTGTATGTGTGTCCATGTGTCCATGTGTGTGGCATTTCATGTGCATACAGGTACACACCCTATAATATGTCTGTGGAGGTCAAAGCATCACTTGTTAGAGTTTATTCTCTTTCTATTATGTGAGTCTCAGGGATCAGCCTCAGGTCATCAGACTTGCCTTAACTAACCATTTTCTTACAAATGACAAAGAATAGCTTTGTCTTTTTATGCAATCTATTTCAGACTTTGTATAGACATAGACACTCCCCTCTTTCAATCTACTAATTCAGACTGTCTTAGGATCTGGTCTTTGATCAAATCCGTAGCTCACCTCGATAAAGCATCCATGTCTATACACAATTGTCTAAAATCATAGTGTAGAGAGGGAAGATGATGAAGATGCTGAAAACATGTAGGTGGCCTGCAGATAGTGACCTAACTTTGAGACAGATTGCACAGTGTTCTATATAAACGTTTTAAACATACTAGAGAGCACACATGAGAACCTTTTTCTGTGGATAGAGTGCTAGTTTTTATCTTAATAGCCCTTCCCCAAGACAAAACATTTGGGGCTATTTGCAAATTAAAAGATTTGAAATTGCTACTTTTCAATCATTCCGCCTCAGAATTGGCACCCTTATATGGCTCAAGACGGTATGTAGATGGAAGTAAAATAGAGAGGCCATCTGAAGAGAGGATCCTTCATCCTGAGGCCATCTGAATAGAGGATCCTTCATCCTGAGGCCATCTGAATAGAGGATCCTTCATCCTGAGGCCATCTGAATAGAGGATCCTTCATCCTGAGGCCATCTGAATAGAGGATCCTTCATCCTGAGGCCATCTGAAGAGAGGATCCTTCATCCTGAGGCCATCTGAATAGAGGATCCTTCATCCTGAGGCCATCTGAAGAGAGGATCCTTCATCCTGAGGCCATCTGAATAGAGGATCCTTCATCCTGAGGCCATCTGAATAGAGGATCCTTCATCCTGAGGCCATCTGAATAGAGGATCCTTCATCCTGAGGCCATCTGAATAGAGGATCCTTCATCCTGAGGCCATCTGAAGAGAGGATCCTTCATCCTGAGGCCATCTGAATAGAGGATCCTTCATCCTGAGGCCATCTGAAGAGAGGATCCTTCATCCTGAGGCCATCTGAAGAGAGGATCCTTCATCCTGAGGCCATCTGAAGAGAGGATCCTTCATCCTGAGGCCATCTGAATAGAGGATCCTTCATCCTGAGGCCATCTGAATAGAGGATCCTTCATCCTGAGGCCATCTGAATAGAGGATCCTTCATCCTGAGGCCATCTGAATAGAGGATCCTTCATCCTGAGGCCATCTGAATAGAGGATCCTTCATCCTGAGGCCATCTGAATAGAGGATCCTTCATCCTGAGGCCATCTGAATAGAGGATCCTTCATCCTGAGGCCATCTGAATAGAGGATCCTTCATCCTGAGGCCATCTGAATAGAGGATCCTTCATCCTGAGGCCATCTGAAGAGAGGATCCTTCATCCTGAGGCCATCTGAAGAGAGGATCCTTCATCCTGAGGCCATCTGAAGAGAGGATCCTTCATCCTGAGGCCATCTGAAGAGAGGATCCTTCATCCTGAGGCCATCTGAAGAGAGGATCCTTCATCCTGAGGCCATCTGAAGAGAGGATCCTTCATCCTGAGGCCATCTGAAGAGAGGATCCTTCATCCTGAGGCCATCTGAAGAGAGGATCCTTCATCCTGAGGCCATCTGAAGAGAGGATCCTTCATCCTGAGGCCATCTGAAGAGAGGATCCTTCATCCTGAGGCCATCTGAAGAGAGGATCCTTCATCCTGAGGCCATCTGAAGAGAGGATCCTTCATCCTGAGGCCATCTGAAGAGAGGATCCTTCATCCTGAGGCCATCTGAGTAGAGGATCCTTCATCCTGAGGCCATCTGAAGAGAGGATCCTTCATCCTGAGGCCATCTGAAGAGAGGATCCTTCATCCTGAGGCCATCTGAATAGAGGATCCTTCATCCTGAGGCCATCTGAAGAGAGGATCCTTCATCCTGAGGCCATCTGAATAGAGGATCCTTCATCCTGAGGCCATCTGAATAGAGGATCCTTCATCCTGAGGCCATCTGAATAGAGGATCCTTCATCCTGAGGCCATCTGAAGAGAGGATCCTTCATCCTGAGGCCATCTGAAGAGAGGATCCTTCATCCTGAGGCCATCTGAAGAGAGGATCCTTCATCCTGAGGCCATCTGAAGAGAGGATCCTTCATCCTGAGGCCATCTGAATAGAGGATCCTTCATCCTGAGGCCATCTGAAGAGAGGATCCTTCATCCTGAGGCCATCTGAAGAGAGGATCCTTCATCCTGAGGCCATCTGAAGAGAGGATCCTTCATCCTGAGGCCATCTGAAGAGAGGATCCTTCATCCTGAGGCCATCTGAAGAGAGGATCCTTCATCCTGAGGCCATCTGAAGAGAGGATCCTTCATCCTGAGGCCATCTGAAGAGAGGATCCTTCATCCTGAGGCCATCTGAAGAGAGGATCCTTCATCCTGAGGCCATCTGAAGAGAGGATCCTTCATCCTGAGGCCATCTGAAGAGAGGATCCTTCATCCTGAGGCCATCTGAAGAGAGGATCCTTCATCCTGAGGCCATCTGAAGAGAGGATCCTTCATCCTGAGGCCATCTGAAGAGAGGATCCTTCATCCTGAGGCCATCTGAAGAGAGGATCCTTCATCCTGAGGCCATCTGAAGAGAGGATCCTTCATCCTGAGGCCATCTGAAGAGAGGATCCTTCATCCTGAGGCCATCTGAAGAGAGGATCCTTCATCCTGAGGCCATCTGAAGAGAGGATCCTTCATCCTGAGGCCATCTGAAGAGAGGATCCTTCATCCTGAGGCCATCTGAAGAGAGGATCCTTCATCCTGAGGCCATCTGAAGAGAGGATCCTTCATCCTGAGGCCATCTGAATAGAGGATCCTTCATCCTGAGGCCATCTGAATAAAGGATCCTTCATTCTGGTCCATCTATGGAGGAAATGCTACTGCAACCTTTCTTAGTCTGCAAATACTAAAACATAACAAAGACTTGTGAATTGATGCAGGCTTAGTCTAATATGTGTTGTTTTCTTTCGTCAGTCTCAGACCTGAATAAACATTCATTGGGCAGAGAATCTCTTCAGAGCAAAATAATAATCATGTGAAGCTTGGTGGTTACCTCCCTTATGTTACAAAGCTGAAACCATAAAATACCATAAAGCAATTCAAGCACAGCAAGATCTCACAAATTGATGAAATGTGCTAATATTGTTCAATACACTTGTGTAATGTAACTTCTTGGTCTGAAATTGCCAGTTCCAACCATTGTACAGTAGTAATGTATCATGTCTGTGCTTCTGGTACGTTGAGCTATCAACATTGTGTGTTGTATGTTTCCAATGATTTAGTCTGTAAGGAAAACTATAAATATTGAACTTCCAAAGTATTACATTAAAGATGCGTGTTTCCCCTGGACTCTGACCCCATAGGTAGCAATGAATATCCTAGTAAGAGCACCAGTGGAAGGGGAAGCCCTGGGTCCTGCTAAGACTGAACCCCCAGTGAACTAGTCTATGGGGGGAGGGCGGCAATGGGGGGAGGGTTGGGAGGGGAACACCCATAAGGAAGGGGAGGGGGGAGGGGGATGTTTGCCCGGAAACCGGGAAAGGGAATAACACTCAAAATGTATATAAGAAATACTCAAGTTAATAAAAAAGAAAAAAAAAGAAAAAAAAGAAAAAAAAACGCAAAAAAAAAGATGCGTGTTTCTTAATAAAAAGCACAGAGATGCTTCAAGTTTGAGGGCTGTCTGACAAAATTCAAGTGTTAAAGTTCAGAAATAGAATTCATAGGCATCCAAAGAAACATAACTCCACAAAGGAACAAACTTTCTCTGCCTTGTTCACTTCTCTAACAAGAGCACCTGACACAAATGAATAAATTTAAATTGAAGTCAAGAACATAGGAAGTCAAGAGAGTGGAGTGGGAGAAGAGAATAAATGATAGCTCCTGTTTAACTTTGCAATGTTTTTGGTTTTTGCATTAGCAGCTTTTTGATTTTGTAATTATAGCATTCAGGAAAATGGTTGTTTTATAATTAACAGTTACAATAAAAACCCTTTTGCTAAAACATGGTAGTTATTCTGTAACCGTTGCTTGTATAACACATTCTTTAGAACCAGGAGAATAGATTAAAACACGTAATTCATAAACACAGCATACCTGAATATGCTCATAAATGCCACTAGTTAAGTGGGAGAATGCAAAGGAATGAGATCACAACACAGTATCAACTGTCTGACCTCGAATTAACCTACACAATAAGAAGTGAAAAAAATGAGTACATGTGTTTGCAAAGAAAAGCCAAGAATTAAAGAAAAAAACTTCACACTTCTGCATATGTGTGAAAAAATATAAAGAATTTGTTTAATTTCATTTCTTAGTGAAGGAGAATGTGGTGCTCTTTGGCTTCAAGAGTATGAAATGTCACCTGGTGCACATTGCCTTAATCTGGTGGCAGACAACTAAAGTTTACCAAATTTAATGCGTCTTTGCGGTTAGTGGATATCACCTTAACACTTCAGCTGAATCTTTACGGATTCTTTTGTTTACTTGCCTTAAGGCATTGCAAAGAAAAACTCACTGGTGGTACGGCAATGCATTGACAGGCAGAAAGACCAGTGTTTCTCATCACTGGTCTCTTCCTTGCTAGAGAATGCATGCCAGAGACACATATTGTACATGGTTAAGATAATCCCATCTGTTTAGTACTTTGAACATCGAAGGGGAAAGATACCGGAGTGCAGCATGAAGAATGTAGTGTGTGTGTGTGAGAACATGGAATAGAGTTGAATTATTTTCATCCTGTGGTAGGAGTGGGGCTAATGAGAAGTTGGTGACATTTAAAGAATCGCTCCTCAAGTTTCCATTATCTTGTCTCCATTTCATTATTTTTTTTCTTATGCTCTTTGCCCTTTTTATGTAGGATTCGAGCTTTGTTAGGATCCATAAAGTGATAAAAGTCTTAAACTTCACAATGAAAACGACAGACCTGCAGCTTTCAGACGTCTTCCTAAAAGCCCTCATCCACCTGCCTTTAGAATACAACTTTGCTTTGTACAGCCGGATATTTGATGACTTTGGGACCCACTATTTCACCTCAGGCTCCCTTGGGGGCAAGTATGACCTTCTCTACCAATTCAGCCGCCAGGAGCTACAGAACTCAGGTGTGTAGGCTTTGATTAACTTGCCCTGCATCTTTCCTCCTCCTCCCTCATTCTCCTGCTCTACACTTCATCATTCTAATGGCTCTATTCTGACTTCATTTAGACCAGTTGTTGTTGTTGTTGTTGTTACCAAAACTGAGATGAAGAAAAATCAAAAGCAAGCACACTTAAATAAAATAAAAATAGTAACTAAGAACCAAAAAGAAGAAAGTGTGTTTGACCTCTGTGGCCCAATATCAGTCATGGTCACTAAGAAGATGACCATGTCTAAGAGAGATGCTGGCCAGTACCTAAACAAGGACAGAGTTCCTTAAATTTTATATAATTTACATACAATATCTTATAGAAAATAGCTTATAATGATTTACAGAAAATTCAATATCAATTATTCTCTTCTAATGATTTTAAGTAGAGAGAAATGGTGTAAAATAAAGGAATAATTAGAGATTTGACAAGAGACTAAGGTGGTATAGGCCAAATATTCATAACTGCTGATACTTGCAAACAAGTGCAAAGTATTTTATTTTAAGAAAGTTTTCATCGTTATGTCCTAAGGAACAGAGCAAATATTTGAGCTTATGTACAAAATTGCAATATACACTAAGCATCTTATTTTCCTGAGTTTTATCTAAAATTTCAAATACTGATTACCACTGTTATTATAAGATTATAAGACTAAGACATGCTATTATAAGATCTTGGATTGCTTTGCTTTCAGACACATGTGTGAAATGAAACAGTGCCCTTGTCTCTCATGGGCCCCTTGAGACAAAACCTGGGAAATAATGGTAACCAGACAAGGCATAAATTCACCCAAAAAAGACAAACATTGTGCATCACTAAATTTCTGTAAAAAATGATGTAGCCATCCATTTAAGAGACAGTATCAACCAGCACTTGGATTAGTATTCCTCTGTCTCGTTATAGAAAATAGTGATATGTAATATGCCCTGTCACGAGTCCTTCTGAACCACAAGTTCCCTCTTGATCTGCTTCCTAATAAAGGGGATGAAACAAATGCCACTATGGGTTTTCAGTAAAAGAATTTTAAAGATTGATCTGGTGTAAAGATATGGTATGGATAACACATCATGCCGTGCTATCTACAGTACCTGTCCACTGTGTTATATTTTAGTCTTTCTTTCTATTGAAGCAAGGCTTGCATGATGTATTGGGTATATCCCACCACTTAAAATGGCGCCAACATTATCACTGTGCACAAATGGCTAGAAGACACCCCTAGCCCTTGTCTTGATTTCATCTGACCTGCAGATGACATTGTTCTGGACACTGCTGCTGTGCCATAGGCAATGGGTTCCCATTTAATGACTGTTCTTATTATGCATTCAGAGCAAAGCCTCTTAGCTTAGAGACTAGATCAAAGAACTGTGTGAGTCTTCAACCAATTACTCAATATTTCAGGAGTTGAAGATCTGTAACCAAAATGGAGAAGATACAGGCTATGCTTTCCTCCTAAAACATTGTTCTTCAATCTCTTCTTCTGTAAACAGAGGTAGAGATTAACAAATACAGAGTGAAACAAAGAAAGGTTAAGATGTGATAGGAAATGAAAATTAAATATAAAATTAATATGTACATATTCATATACATATATACATAGACATCATCTACACCAGATATATACAAAGATATTATACCTATTCACTGTATATAGTATTTGCAGCACACATATGCATGTGGATATATCCCATACATTCAATAAGGTTGTGTTCAATATTTATAATTTCAACATTTTTCATTCAGAAACATTTTGAGCTTCACTGGTACTGAGGTGCAATCTTAATTATGATGAAAGTGAAGCACACTGGGACAGAATAAATCTTAAACAAATGGAAATCTCCAAAGGGCAGCCCCTCCTGCTTTCAGAGCCTCCCTAAATAAACCTCTTTTTCTCATGTTCTTTTCCTTTTTTCCATGTCTAGAAATGAGATTAGATGCTAGCAGACTGTAAGTTAGACTGTGTACTGTTAGGCTTTGTTTAATAGCAATTATACCTCTTGTCATCATTCTTTAAAATAGCTTGGATGTTCCATAGTGGTTTCTCTCTGTCTCAAGAAGAATGCAATTAAATCAAACCATGTTTGCTTGCACACTTCACAGTCTCATTCCTCTGTTGGTCAGTGCCCCATTGGTATGCTAACAACTTGCTGGAAAGTAGTACACATTGAAAGAATTTCAGAGTTACAGTATGAAGTGCAAACAGTGGCGACATAAGAAGGCAAATTTTAAACCTGTTGTAAGGAAGTCATCGTCTGCTCTGAATTTGAGGAAAACCCAATCACCTCACCATTTCTCAGCAATGGTTTTTCTTTTATTTGTAAGCCTTTACTGTGTATTAGTGAAAAAAATCTCAGTCAAAAAAACTGAGCATGGTATTTTGACTAGTTCTGCCAATTCACTCATTCTGAACAGGCTGAAATGCTACAAAAATGATTCATCCCTCTACTATAGCATAAAGACAGGCAGGTGTCTAGGAGATCCCCAGTTAATCTGTGCAGAGACAACACAGGGTATATGTATGGGGACAAACAGGAGGCATACATGGAAAGTCACCAGTGAGACCTTGATTCTTTAATCACAGTATTGTCAACTCCATAGGCCAGAGTCATTCTTCACTTCTTGAAGGATTCATACATGGCCCTCAAATATATAAAATTAACTTTGCCCGGAGGTAAATTGTTATGTTATATTCAATTAGTCATGTAAAATTTATTTCTAGCTTATAAACTTTATAAGAAATGTAAGAATAAGGAAAGCAATTGCACACTGTAGTTTCAATAAAGCAGAACAATTGCTTCGAATTTTGACTTATAAAAATGTTATCAGATGTCCATACTTATTCAAGACTGAATGAAATAACCATCCACTCTTTATTTGTTAGAGTTGAATATGTAAATACAGAGACCTCAAAACTAATTTTTTACTCCTAATAACGTGTACCTTCAAATGGGTCAAACTTAAAACATAAAAAGTAAAAGAAAATTGAAGAAGATTGACGTAGTTCACATTTGCCCACATCTCCCCTGAGAAACCTGTGCTTTCGTGTCTTCATTTCAGTATCAGATCTGATCTGATATCTGCCTAAACTCTCCTAATACTTGTCCCTGAGCATTCCAACTTGTAACCATAAGTGCCATTATTTGATAAAGTCTTTGCTTTAAAGGGGTTAAGAGTGGGCATCTCGGCCTCTCTCCCATGCATAGCCAGCTGTCTTGGAATACTGTGAAGAAAGCAGGAAACATCAGCTTCCTTCACATTATCCGAGATAAGTAGTACAGACTCTAACTCTAAGTACACTGGTCCTGTCTGTCTGTGTTGTCCCAGCCTCACACTCAGAGGTCAGTGAGCATGCTTACAGTCATTGGAAGTGATTCAGGTGTTCAGGTGTCAAAAGCTTTATCAATGGATGATGAGAAATTGGTGAAGGGTTGGTGAAGGTCTTCTAATGGAATGGTTTTAGCCACAGAGCATCAGAGTTTTCACATGACCTATAAGATAGAAGAGGGCCCAATGAAATCAGTACTGACAATCCTGGAAGATGTTAATTCTACCTCCCAACCTGAACAGACAGGAATTAGATAGTGCTGCCTCCCTTGAGCCAACAAATAGAGCTTTGAATTCAGCTAAGGGGACAAAACAGCCAACAAAGAGTCTGAAGAGTTCATTGGTCAAGAATGTAGAATTTCTATTATAATAAAAAGGTTTGGGGAGTGGGAGTGGAATGAGTAACCAAGTGATGGGGAGAAAGCCCAAATAAATAGGAAAGTGATAGACAAGTGGCCAAGACAAGCCAAGTGGCTCTGTCTCCCAAAAGCAGCTATGGGTCCAAAATGTGCGTCACAGTGAGAAGCAGACTTGATGTCCAGGGCAGAAGCAGTGCACAGCAGTAAGGATAACCTGAACGGTCCATTGTGTAGTGCAACAACAAGGGCAGGCTGGAGGAGACAAGATCCCCACGGGATGGGCTACAGTAGTCTCACAGATGCATCAAAAGTGAAGACTCACACACAGAATCTCTTTCACTTGCAATTTCCTCAGGAGCCACGTGGGGCTGAATCTCGAGCAAAACAGTCTATCAGAGCTGAGCAGAACAAAAGCTGGTGATCATATCCAGCCCCGAGAGCAGCCGGAGCTGCCTGGTTCGCTTCCTTGAATTCTCAACGATGCATTCTCAGGGGAGTTTGCTTGTGTTTATTTTCCAGGTTTAACAGAAGAAGAAACTCGAAACTGTGTCCGGTATGAAACAAAGAAACGTTTCTTATTTTTTACGAAAACATACAAGGAAGACCGGTGTACCACAAATAGGCTGTCTGAAAAGTACAAAGGTAACCGTGTTCCGTGGGCACTCTATCCAGGGTGTCCTGAGCCTGCCCGTCATTTAACCATATTTCACATGACTGCTGTGTCTTCATTTGTATTTTTTTGTTGACCTCAAAACACCACGTGCTGTGAGGGAAAGTAAAAAATAAGCACTACTTTTAAAAGTAGACATGGATAAGGTGTTCTTTTTCTTATTCTTAGGCTGTTCGATTCAACAAAGAATATATTGATTTTTCTCATAAGTAGAACTCTTTATCGGGCATTGAAAAGTAAGCATGACTGTAAACTCGACAACCCTACTAAGAAACTTAAAACGCAAGTGTGTGTGTGTGTGTGTGTGTGTGTGTGTGTGTGTGTGTATTAAAAACAGATTTGTAACCAGGATGCTAGAATTCATGCCATCTGTCATCACAAAGGCGCATGCGCAGAGGCAGGAATTGAATCTTTAAGTTCTACTTTACTCAGACCTCAGGTCTGAGAGGCAAAAAGACGGGCATGTTGGAAACTGCATTACGCCTAACCAGCAAAGTTTATAAGGATGAGGGTAATGGATACAGCAACGAGAGTTGTCAATCATGCCAGCATTCAGTCCCATCCTTGGGTCACATGGTCATCCACATCTCCGTGACTTGTGGTGGATGTCTTCTGTTGACATTCCTTGCACTAGTCCCCCGTTTTCCGAATGACTGGACTCAGACCCTTCTAGGAACACTGAATTTAGTTAGTGTTTGCCTGATTAAGCATGAATCCAGGTGTGGTATCTGGGCTGAAAGGAAGAATGGGGAGCTTAACTCAGAACATACCAGTCATTGACAATGTGATGTTACAAACAGGTGTGTGCTGACTCCTTTTATAATAATCCATCTTACAGAAGCATCTTTATAATGCAACATATGAAAGAGCCCCTGTGGTCTTGTCCCTTGCTACCTCCCATTAATTCTCTGGCCTAATTTTACATATAGGAGCACACGCATACACTTATAACTCAATGTGAATGTTATTAAACACCTTTATGTCTGAAACCGATATCATAAACAGAGTGCAAATAGAAGACAAGATTAGAAGGCACTTAGTTATCGTTAGGTAACCATGTGTGGAAAACCATTTTTCCAGAACTTCTTGGCTTTAGCTTGTTATTAAAAGCCTGCCAGGAAAGACTCCATTCTTGTTTTCAGCCTTTAGCAAAGGTCTCCCTGTGAGCCTCAAGCTGTCTTCCAATTCCTTATCCTACTGTTTTAACTTTCTAAGTTGGAGGACTAGAGACTAGTGTTACTTTTATGCATAGTAAACATTTTGATTCTTGCAATTTCTACTCTTATCCCTGAATAATTTTCTTGAAGTTATTATTGATTTATCAGTAATCATTTGATCAAGATTGCCCCTCTGATAAGGGGAAACATGTCGGGGTTTGTTTGATCTAATTCCATGTCATAATACCTAAATTATATTCATGACATAATGCAACAAGTTAAATCACTTGTTCATATATTGTTATTCTATAAAATTTTGTTATGTTTTTATTTAATTTAGGGTGGCTATGGAATTTCATATAGAAGTGCTTTATTTACAATATTTCTACCCTCTGTATTCCTCCCAACTCCTCCCATGTCCATCCTCCACCCTCTCTCAAATTTATGACCTCTCTTCCTCTATAATTATTATATACTTGTGTATATATATATGTTTACATGAACACAAACATATATATTAATACATGTATATATGCATTTGTATATAAAACCTACTGAGTCCATATAGTGTTGTTCATATAGGCATGTGTTTAGTGCTAATAACTTGGGATTATCCAACTTAGGTGGATACTCAAATCTAAAGAATATTGATTCTCCTTTCTCAGTACCAATTGCCTATAGTTCTTCATCTACAGATTGAGCCTTGTGAAATGCTCCCACCTCCCAGCATGCTGACTGGTATTATCACTATAAGGTCTTGTTTCCTCAACCATGCTGAGATTTTATGGGTTCCCTGGTGTGTCTAGGAGGTAGTATCCAGCAGCAGGCATACTGGTTCTCTGGCTTTTGCAACCTCTGATCTCTTTTCACCAATCTTCCCTCAGCCCTAGTGTAGGATTACATTCAATGTACCAGTTGAGGCGGGGCATGCCATGGCCACTTAATCTCCTTTTGGTCAGCTGTGGAGCTATGTAATTGCCTCTATCTGTTGCAAAAGGAAGCTTCTTTGATGAGGGATGATAGTCAAGTTTCTCTGTGGATAGAAGGATAACTTTTTAGAGGGGGATTTTTTAGATATAAACTATAAAGTGTTTGTTCTAGGATTTAGGCAGGCTTTATTGCTATCAGATTTTTAAAGGTTCTTACAAATTAGTTTTCTTGGCTCATAGGAGTCTGAGAGTTATAGAGAATACTACCTTCTAATAAGAGTTGTCCAAGAAAACAGAGATTTCAATGACCTTGGACAGTGTGCAATCTTGTCTGAGGAAAAAGTTAGGAAGGAAAAGAATACAGGAAAAGCCTCAATTCTTTATATATTCAACTTAATTGAGGTTTGGGATAAAGGGCATCTACTCTCTGTAGAACTGTGGAGAAAGCCAACAGCTAGCTTTTCTTTTCCAGAAAGGTGTAAGGACACTTAGAGCAATTTTTCAGAGCATTCTCCCAAGAGGCCGTTATGAGGAATGAAGCCTGTGCCACCCATTCCAACAGTCACAGCTCTGAAATAAATCAAACTGAACTGACTGCACAAAACTGTGCCCTTAAGAGGCCACAAGGGTCTTGATGGAGAAAAGAGAACAAAACAGGCCTGACAGCATTTGAAAACCAAAAGCAAGTGTGCCCTGGTCCCACCTGGACGGGAGCCTAAGACCTTACCTCTTTCTCTCCAGAGCCAAATGTTTCCAATCATCTAGACCACTCGTGTTCTCGCCTATGCCTTGAAACTATCACTAACTTCTACTTCATATTAAAATTCTTCTCTTCACTTACCAGCGTCACTGAATGCTACTCATTCTGCTCTCAAGACACAAAAGCTAAATCATAGAAACTCCAGAACTTGGAATTTGCATTCTCACAAGGAATACAGATGAGAAGCAAACACAAATGTTTTGCTGCAATAATTAGTAGAAAATCCTAAATATAGTATTAGAACATATCAGGGGTATGTGTGTGTGTGTGTGTGTGTGTGTGTGTGTGTTTGTGTTAAGCATAATCAAAATAAAAATAATAAACTTGGCAACTGCATTTATACTATATTCTACCCTCCAAAAAATGAAACATAGAAAATAGTATGTAAAACAGACTGGTCATTTCACAATGTAATTTTTTTTGAAAGTCAATAGTGAGCTGGGTAGTTTTATGTCAACTTGACACAAGCTAGAGTCATTTTGGAATTGGGAGCCTGAGTTGAGAAAATACTCCCATGAGATTGGCCTGTGGTTACAGCTGGGAATTACTTTCCTCCATTGGCTCTACTCCCCACACATGCTCAGATATGACTTTAGTGTGCCACACACACAAAAAGAAGCCATGAAAATAGGAGAGCAGCACATTAACCAGTGGTCCAGAGAGGGTATAAAAGAGAGAAATGGGAGGTTGAACTAGTAAAATTTATTATGTATGTGCGTAAAACAGTCAACCATTTTTTCCATTCAAGAAGAAATGGAAAAAGCCACACATTCATGGATAGGATTTCTGTCCTAAACAGAACCCAACATATCTTCCAAATTCCCATTACTTCTAAATAGTAGAAAAATAAAAACTTAGCAGTGGAATGTAAATCTGTCACTCTGGCTTTTAATTTTTACTTTTTAGTCAAATATAGGACCCTGACTGTTACCCTTTGGTGATTCCCAGGGCTAGTTTTGGTATGTAGTTGTCCGTGCACATGAGCACATGCACACTTGTTGAGGAAGCATTGGGGCCCTCTGGCATCAGAGAATGAATTAGATCTTTGTTCGCTTGTTGACATTGCATTTCCGCTCGTGTACTTGCTATGGTCCTTGTTGACGTGCAGAGGACCTGTCTAGTGTTGATGATCATTCCTAGGCCTGTGATTATTGAGCCCAGGGTCTCTGTAGAGACAGTCTGTGTCTACGCAACTTGATGCTATTGAAGATTTCCTCATTTTCTTCTAGGTTCTGCAAAGTCCAAACTATGTGATGCACATAGCAGATAACTATAAATGGCATTTAAAAGAAATCAGCACTAACTTGCAGGCAACATTAGATGAAAATATCCATTCACACACAACTAGAAAAAAAAATGAGAGACAGATTTATTTCTATCATATTTCTCTAGTACCAGTAAGCCCTCCAAAACTCAACTCAGAGTAAAAGAGCCCTCATTCTCCATTGTGGAATATATCAAATCCAGATCTCCATCCATCCTACAGCTCAAAGCATTTTGTCCTTTGGAAAGGAAAATGGCACAAGTCATTGTATATTTCTGTCATTCTGTAATTAATATTTTAACTTCCAGTTCTGAGTCATAGGAGACTTGGCTTTTGAATTTTCATTTAAATATTAAGAGCTAGACAATGACTTTTTTCTCTCAGATACTGATCCTACACAGTGAAAATTATTGCCTTCCAATCTATGATTCCTACCAGATTTATAAAAGTGTATTTGAGCATTCAAAACACAATGCTTCCTGTCTTCCCTAAACCAGGGATATTCATATGTAAAGCCCATGATGCAGCTTGAATCAGGAGAAGACTGGGGAATATGGAGGTTATAAATACAAGCAAAATACTTAATATCAAATGTTTAACCTAGTGAGTATAGAACTGAAGGGTAGAGACAGTGTGCGCAATGAGGCCCTGAGAATACAATCATCTCATATATATAATCACCGAGGAAAGGGAATGAGGAGTACTGAATTGCTTAAATGTTTACTATGCTAACAATATGAGTCTTTACTTTGAGGTCACCCAATCTTGAGATTATAATTTCTAGGAGACAGTCTAGGAGGTTTTTCCCAACTACTATACCCACTGTTATAATTAGGCCAGGTGCTCTCCCACGGGTTCACACTGCACACTGCATCCATGCCATCGCAGCATCCAGCACACTGCTCTGTGTTTACTTCTTATTTTTTACTAACCTTTAAGAGAATCTAGGACATCGTCACCGTCTCTAAGTTTTCTGTACTTAGGGAATTACAAATACACATGACAGGCAAGAAAGAAAGAGAGAATGAGGGAGGAAAAGAAAGGAAAAGGAGGAAGGAAGAGAGGGAAGAGGGAAGAATCAACACTCATCAAGTTCTTACTATATCCCAGGCACTATTTTGTTATGTGTGAGCTGATCTTTTCTTGTGTTTAATCCCCATGGAGTCTAGGAGGCAGGTATAATTATGACTGGCAGTTTAGATCAGGAAATGAAAGCAGAGGGAGACAAAGAAGGAACACACACAAACTAATAATAAGTATGTCAATTTGACTTAGGCATAAATTTGTAAAATAAAGTTGACTTTTGAAAAGAGCTCTGGTAGAAATTAAACAGTTCTTGCATGCCCTGCTAAAATCTTTGAATTTGATCCTAGTAAAAATTTTCACTTTCCTACTTAACAATCAGGAAGCTGTTAATAGGTAGAATAGGAGTCATCACATTTCATCTTTAAACTTGAAAACTGTGGCAGAATTAAAGAAATTTTTTCGGAGTTCTTAAAATTATTAAATTAAAAGAGACTGACTTTTCCAGTAAACTGACATGGTGTGAACCACAAATAAACAAAGAAAAAGACATTACCCAGTCAATATTCACAGACAAAATTGGGCAGTACCTTCTCCAGGAAAACAGGGTCAGGGCTGTAGGGAGAGGAAAAAGAATAAATCAGAAAAGTCAAAACTGTGGTCAGGATGTAAAGTGAATTAACTAATTGGCTAATTAATTATTTGAAAAGAAACATTTGAAAGGAGTGTTTTCCTAGTTGTGACATACACTGAACACACTGACTAAGTAGTGCCCTTGCAGGGCCACTCCCTGCCTAAATTCAAACTTTGTCTCCAGTGTTGATTCACTATGTGACCAACATCAAGAGCTTAATCTTTCCTTTTCTATGGTTTCTCATATGCACACATGAAATGAAAATAATAGTAGTATTTACTTTAAGTGTATATCATGAGAATCCTCATGAAGCACAAAGAACAATATCTGCCCTATATTAAACACTGAGTTTGTAGTCATTGGGCTTTGTAGTTGACCATGCAAAACGTGATAAGAGGCTACTAGAGATATAACTTCATGGTAGAATGCTTGCCTTGCAAGCAGAGGGCCCTGAGTATATTGAAATTGAATTCCATTAAGAACAAGTTAGTAGAATTCTATTAATGATTTCACTCCTTAAGACCCCAATCCTAGTATATATAACTTTTATTGGGATCAATCTATTTGTGGATTATGTGGTATCAATTCAAATATTAGCAACATGACAGTCACTGTCATGTTAATCAACACATCCACATAACTCCCCCACTCTGTTGATCAACAAAAATAAATACAAAGGCATCTAAAAGAATTTTTCTTATAACCTCTCTTTGAAAGGGTTGAGACTTCTTACTTCATATGAGAGTATTTCTCCTATTCTATATACCATCTCACCTGAGAATATTTTTGACTATAATGGCATGGCTAACTTTTACTGGAAGTCTAGAACAATGGCTATCAGCCTTCCTCATGTTGTGACCCTCTAATATAGCTCATCATGTTGTGGTGACTCCCAGGTATAAAATAATTTTTTGTCACCACTTCATAACTGCAATTTTGCTACTTTGTGAATTGCAATGTGACTACCTGTGTTTTTCGGTGATCTTAGGTGACCCCTGTGAAAGGGTCATTCGACACCCAAAGGGTCACAACCCAGAGGTTGAAAATCTCTAGAGACCAGAGTGACGCTGCTGACTCCCAGCCATATCTCTGGTTGTCATTCCATTCTATTTCTCTTTATTTATTCCTCACCCATATTTAAAGTTTTAAATTTAAAAACATTCTATCACCTTTGGGGTGGGGGGTGGGGGCAACTGTAATTGCTAAGTTTCTACCATAGCAGTCAGAAGGTACGTGGTTTGTGTTAGTCCACAGTCTCCATACTTGGGGGAGTATAAATCCAAAGCTGGGAAGTTGGCTTCAAATCGTCAAGAGCAGAGCAGTTGGACAATACGGAGCGTGTGCAGTCCACTGCAGCCTGTGGCTAACTATGTTTCGAAACAGATTGCTTTCAGCTTCAGTATCTGCAGTGACAGTAATATCTACTTAGCATCGTCGCGACAATTATGTAGGGTAATGTGTGTGAACAGCCTGGTATGTACCCTGTGCTGACTAAATGGCACCATTGGCGTCCTTACTGTAATTTGTATTATTAATCCCCCTGTAGAGATAGGAAATGTTCCCTCACGTTTCCCTCTGAGCTTCCTTCTTGGCAGGACCTGACTGTGCTCTCTACATTGCCCTCCTGAGAAAACTGACTTGTCTTTGAAGTACGAATTTTCAATAAAATCAAATGGATCATTTTCTCGAATCATCTTGCAGGTTCCTTTTTACAGGGATCAGAGAAATCTATATCCCTGGTCCAGGGCGGGAGGAGTCAGCAGGCAGCAGCCTTGGCTTGGGAGAAGGGCAGCTCTGGTCCAGAAGCGAATGTCTTCTCTGAGTGGTTAGAATCGGTGAAGGAAAACCCTGCTGTGGTTGATTATGAGGTGAGACTGAAGAGGCCTAGACTGCATGCCACACCATTCCCTTTACTGTTTCCTTTTCAGATGATAGACAGAATATCTGTTTTCGATATACACTCGTGATGCACATTTAGAAAAAAATGTTAAATTGTACAGCTATTGCTTCTATAATTTAAGTGAGTGTTCTAGGACAAGATTTAGAATTGTGAGCACACATGAAACACTAAGAGTATTTGGTGAATAAAGCAGCTCACACTTGCCTGAGAATAGCTAGCACTTTGTCTCACTTGGAACAGTAACTTTCAGGTCGGTGGGTTTCACACAACTCTACCTTCTGAGCACATGAGGAAATTTTTAGATCCATTTGGTTTCCAGCCTCCAGCGCCATCGATTCGATTTTCCAGTTTCATATTTGTTATAATTAGACAAAAAGGTGAGTTTTGTCACTCGTGGTATTCTTTGTATAATATTATGTCATCTAAAGTCAGGTTTGTCGATGACATAACTGCATTCTAAAAGGAGCCCCAAAGCTATTCTGTTGATTTTATTTAAATAGAGATAGAACAGTTGGATCATTGTGAGCATGGGACCATTTACAAACAACAGAAAAATATGTGAGCTCCAAGAGTTAGGGTAGGAATAAGCCAGCTGCCCAGATGAGCCACACTGTCGCACTCACGACCCTGCATGGCTGTTTCTTTGGGCTTTAGAGGAGGCTAAGGCGCAAGCATGCTTTCCCTCTTGCCACTGTTGCCTACTTTCTTTGTTAATACAATCCTCCCACTCTCACCAATGGCATGTTCACCTCTCCATTTGCTCCCACTGTGCATTCTCTCATCTCACTCCAACAAAAGCCAGTGTGCATCAATAGACAGAGAGCAAGGAAACCTCCCCTCATCCTCTCCAGACCTCCTGCCTGAGGCAAAGTTAATGAGCTAACAACAGAGCACTAATGAGCACTGGTAGTTCTTGGTGGCCTAGCTCAGCACTTTCGCTGCTTATGTTTGATGCTTAATAAATAACCCTGATGCAAACCTAAATAAGCAACATGTGCCTTCCTTCACAGCAGACCTGCAGGGGCAGTTAATTCTACAGTCTGCTCCTGCCCTCAGGCAGCAGGCTTTCCTCTCCTGGCTCAACAGCCAACTGATTATACTGAATTCTCTAATAATTTCTTGGGGATATGAGGGTTTTTTATTTTTGGATTTTTTTTTCTGTTAAAGCACTGCTTTGATGAGAACTAGGTAATGCTGGCAAAATATTGGCTGCCTGAGTAGAAGGTACCACAGCCATCTCTGTCACCTGTTTGCAGCTTGCTCCAATCATCGACTTGGTCAGAAACATCCCATGTGCAGTGACAAAACGGAACAACCTCAGGAAAGCCCTTCAAGAATATGCAGCCAAGTTTGACCCTTGCCAATGTGCTCCATGTCCTAATAATGGCCGCCCCAGGCTCTCAGGCACGGAATGTTTGTGTGTGTGCCAGAGTGGTACCTACGGTGAGAACTGTGAAAAACGGTCCCCAGATTATAAATCGGGTAAGTATCGGGAATGAACTGTGAGGTCAGTACCTTATCCCCTTAAAATATATAGTATAGGTTGATGAATTTGACAAAATAAAACTCCTTAGCAACCCTTACATTGTAAACAAGTCTCCAAGTATTAGGTTCCAAAGACAGTGCCAGGCTCCGCTGTAACCTGTGAACTGAATAACCCTGGGAAAATGATCTAACCTCTCCAAGTTACACGCTTGTCATCTATAAGATGAGGCTAATTCTATTATTACTTGAGGGTTGAGGCATGTGTGTTTGTGTGTGTGTGTGTGTGTGTGTTTAATTATGCTCTAAGACATATATAAAGGACTCACAGTATAATGCCTATAACATTAGACATTATAAAATAAACACATTATATTGTGTCGTATTCTTTTATTGCTGTGATAAAACATCATGAACAAGGCAGCTGAGAGAAGAGTTTCCTTGGGGATTGCACTTCCAGAGGGTTGGAATGCTATGGAAACAGGAAGCAAAGAGAGAACAGTGGAAATAGCACACGACTTTTGAAACTTCAAAGTCCACCCCTAGTAGCACACTACTTCCAGCAAAGCCACACCTCCTAAGCCTTCCCAAAACAAGATGGCCAACTGGAAATCAAATATTCAAATGTCAGAAACTATGCGGAACATTTATTGTTCAAAGCATCATGTTACCACCACATTACTAGAGAAGTGTATTAGTGTGTGTATTGTAATGTATAAGTAGGTTTTATAATAAGGGATGAATTAAGCTGTAATCAAAGCTTTCATACATGGCTACATAAATATACTCAGATATTTCTCAGAGAAGAGATGAGACCTAGGAGTAAGGATATGTTCTACTAACTATAAGAGTTTAATTTGGTATATGCTTCTGTCTTAGTCAATATTCTATTGCTGTGAAGATACCCCATGCCCATGACAAATCTTAGAAAAGAGGCATCTAATTGTAGCTTGCTTATAGTTCCAGAGGTTTTGACCATTATCAGCAGGGTGGGGAGAATAGGGGCATGTGGGCAGACATTGGAGCTAAGAGTTCTACATCCAGATCCAATTGCACCAAAAAGAGATACTGAGCCTGGCTTGGGCTTTTGAAACCTCAGAGCATACTCCCAATGACACACTTCCTTCAATAAGGTCACACTCCTAATCCCGTTCAGGTAGTGCCACTCTCTGATCACCAAGCATCCATATATATGAGACCATGGGGACCATTCCTACTCAAACCCCAATATTGTTCATAAGATTTTCATATTTATATATAAGCATATAAACAAATATGTGTGGTTTTGTGTGTATGATATATCACTGATATATGTATTAATAATTTAGATGATTTCTATCTGTTGCCATTTTATCCTTGCCTGTGAGAACTGGAAAAGGAATCAGACAATGTACCAGACCCCTTCCCTCAGGGCTTCTTGCAGCCCTCACTGTAAAGCTGTAACACCCAACAAAGCATGTCACACAGCAAACGTAAAGAGACCAGGTTGTCCTAGTCTCAAAGCCCAGGATGGCTTGAACCAGGATGGCTATGGGTCTTTCTCTGTTACAGATGCAGTGGATGGGAACTGGGGCTGCTGGTCTTCCTGGAGCGCATGCAATGCTGCTTATAGGAGGTCAAGGAGCCGGGAGTGTAATAACCCTGAGCCACAGCGAGGAGGGCAGCGCTGTGAGGGCAAGCATTGGCAAGAAGAAGACTGTACATTCTCAATAATGGAAAAAGTGTAAGGTCGGGTGTGAGGGAACAAAGGATGGCTGGTTCGTATTTACTGCTGCTAGTTGAGAATCACTTAGAATTTTAGATGTGCCTACACAATATACTAGCAAAGCACGAAATCTGCTACTACCCTTAGCTCACTAAGTAGCAGGTTCTGTATTTAATCAGTATCGGTATATGATAATATGTAGATGGATTGGCTGTGTAGCTTTAATCTATGCATGCATGAATATATGTGTGTGTGTGTGTGTGTGTGTGTGTGTGTGTGCATGTGTGTGTGTACAGGTACATATTTATTTTTTCCCTTTTAGTGGACAACCGTGCATCAGTGATGATGAAGAAATAAAAGAAGTAGACCTTGCTGAGCCAGAAGCAGATTCAGGGTGTCCTCAGCCACCTCTCCCAGAAAATGCATTTGTCTGGGTGAGTGTCCTGATCATAACTCTTGGTTTGAAGTTCAAAAAGAGAACTTGAAGTGTATGGGTTTTCTTTTAATTGAAGTTGTTATTTTCCTACTTTAATATTATGCTGACTGAAAAGTACAAAGAAATATCCAGAATGCTGGAACAGCCATTTATCTTGAATACCCTGGGGTATCTTCATGCCTGTCAATCAAGGAGCAGTCATTGCAGCCATAAGAAGGTGTCAGACTGTATGAGTGGAGAATGGAGGTTCAGCACAAGGAAGCTTGGGATGGCTGTAACAGTTTGCAACTAAGACCTGACTGTTTCCTTCTGACTCTAAGGCACATTCTCCAAGAGATAAAGGAGACTTGGACAAAAGCATCAGAGTTGTCTGCATTGTCTGCTTAGGTTAGAAATTTGTAGACCCTTGGCCAGTCAAAGCAATTCTAGCATCTTTTCAATCTCATCTTTTTCATTAAGTCGCGATGTGTTTCTATGCTTTTTATTAGATGTGAGTCCTGTCACATGACTCTGTGGCTTTAGATTGAGTCCTTTAACAAATATAACAAATTAAAATTGATCACAAAAGGCATGCTCTCTTGCCCTTGAATAAAACCTTTAAATTCATCCTTTTCCAATAGTGTATTTATTATCAAACCTCAGCTAACATACAAATCTCCAAAATTGCCACCATAGATATCCATGGTGGGTAGCCTATACTGTGTGTTCTAATGTATGTGCTTTGTGGTCAGACGAGGAAGCACTTTGGAAGGAGGTCATTTCATCAGTCTTTATTCCAGGGTAGTGGTCTTGGTCTTACCAGTGCAATAGAGGGCATGTTAAAACACAGAGCAGCCACTTCCATTCCCACAGTCTGGTTCACAAGCTTTCAAGTGGGACCTCAAAAAGACTATATCAACAAATATATGTGAATGCTGCTAGGTTGGAAGTCACAGAGCAGAGAGCAAGCCTTTAGAACAGGTTATGGGCTCAATCTAGTTCGTTACTTTAAAAAAATAAATTTTACAACACAGCCATATTAATTTATTTACATATTACCTTTGACTGCTTCCAGGAAATAATAGAAAATATGAATAACTGTGACAGGCACTCTTATGACCAGCAACTGACGAATGCAAGCCCTTTATAGAGAAACATTTTCTGATACCCGCTTTAGAATATTGATGTCAAAATTACACATTGTCATATCCAGCTGCCTAAATGATGTTTAACATGGTTATGCCAGCTGCATGTGAAAACTGTTAAAATGTTTTGTTATTTAATTTTTAAAAAACCCACTGAGGCTTTAAAGAGGAATTCATCATGCTTATGGATCGTCTTATGAAATTAGATTATGCCCTTGCTCCATTCCCTGCTGGTATAATCGAGTCCCATAGACTAGATTAATTAACGTATTAGGAAGAGTTATTTAAACTGGTTGTGATGGAGCATATCTTTAATCCCAATACTCAGGAGGCAGAGACAAGTGGATCTATGTGAGTTCAAGGCCAGCTTGATATACCCAGCGATTTACAGGCTAGCCAGGACCGTACAGTAAGATCCTATCTCAAAAAATAAAGCCAAGCAAACAAACAAGGTAGTGATTTAGCAAACGGTTGTGGAATTTGGGGTAAAAGTGTTTGAGAATGTCTCTTCCCTCTGAGCTCAATGATTGCAATGTATTTGTATATGTTATTGCTTCGTGAGAGAAATGGAGACAGGAGTTCAAAGCAATGGCTTATTTCGGGAAAAAATGGCAGGATGTAAGGATAGTAGCACAAGTTAGTTTAAACTGATAATTTTAGAAGTGCAAGATCTATTTTTATCTTGAAATTTTTAGTGAGTCCCCATAGGACAATGCCTTATCCATTATATGGGAGAAAAAAATATATATATATATATAATGACTAGTCAACTTCTAGGAAATGAAAGGTTTTTAACTGATTTCAGTGCATTCCATTCATCATGATATCAAAGGCACATGCTTCTCATAAACATAGGATGGTCATGCAATGAACAGCCATAGCACTGTGAGCATAAAGCTTTTCTTTGCTAGAAACATTAGGTATTTTTGTCACTTCTCATTTGCTGTGACCCATTTTCCAGTAAACATGTGTATGGAGACAAAACGAAGATGATTAAATCCTTGAACAATTACTTACAGAAGTAACTCCGGAAAGGATGTGTTTTGGCTCATGGTTTCAGATGGGAATGTTGTAGCTGAACTGGCCACAGCAAGGGAGGCTCCTGTCCATGGTGGTAAGAGCCTGAGGAGGGCTGTTCACATCTGCACAGACTAGGAAGCACACAGAGCCCAGGTAGAAAGTGTGAACTGGCTATAATCTCTAAGGCCTGAACCTCAGGAACACACTCCCTCCCAGTAGACTCTATTTCTTTAAGGTTTCTGAACCTCCCATACTAGCACCACTGTCTATGGAACAAGGGTTCAAACAAATGAATCCGCAAGAAATATTTCACAGTCAACCCTTAACAAGAGCTTGACATCATCACATACAGAGCTTGTTTGGTTGAGTGTGTGTGTGTGTGTGTGTGTGTGTGTGTGTGTGTGTGTGTGTGTGTTGTATGTCTGTGTGCATGTTTGTGCATGTATATATACAGGGTTGCATGGAGGCCCAAGGACAACTTTAAGTGCCCTCCTCTGTTGCTTTCTTCTTTATTATTTTTGAGACAGGCCTCTCACTCAACCAGAAACTAGCTAGAACAAGTGGCCAGCAAGCTCCAGAGAGCCTCCTGTCTCTGCCTACCACCAATGCTGGAGTTACAGATGTTGTTACCACATCTGGATTTTACATTGGTGGAGAAGATTCCAAATCAGGTTGACATGCTTGCACAGCAAGCTCCAAGGAGCAATTTTTGTCATCTGTTTGTTTTGCTTTTGTCCATGGTGGCAAGAGCCTGAGGGACTTGCCCACGTCCCCACAGACTCTGGAAGCACACAAAGCTCAGATAGAAAGTGCAGCCTGTCTATAACCTATAAGGCACGCATGTCCCATTGTGTAGTCCTGGCTGGATTTAAATTCATAGAATTCTACTACCTCTGCCTCCCAGGTACTGTGATTAAAGGCATCATACTCAAAAGCAGAGAGAAATTCAAGTGCAAAAAGTATAATTAGTTTAAGGCAGAAAAATAAATTCAGAGAATGAAGGTAAAAAGTTATCCAAGAACAAAAATGAGGAGGAGAAGAGGAGGACGAGAAGGGGGAGGAGGAGGAGGTGAAAGAGGAGGAAATGGAAGAGGAATCAAAAGACATTTGGACTGAATTTAGGAGTAGATCTTAAAAGGCTGTTAAATGAGTGGATACCAAGAGTATGCACTGGGCAGAATCCAGGGAGACCCTAAGATATCCAGAGATGACAATTCATCACATTCATCACATTTCTGCTTTTCGTTTCAATTCTAGAATGAAAAGAAACTGTACTCAGTCGGGGAGGAAGTTGAAATTTCATGTCTCACTGGATTCAAAGCTGTGGGATACCAGTACTTCAGATGCTTACCAGACAGAACCTGGAGGCAAGGGGATGTCGAATGCCAACGTGAGCATGGGGCAAACAAGAAACAGTGGTGAAAATAATTAATGAAACAGTAAATGGGGTTCATTTGTTAATGTTATATTTCATAACACCAAATTTCAGCTCCCCTGCCCTTGAATATTAGCCTCATATACATAGCACTATGAAGTATGCCTCTAAAAAGAAATTCATAGAACCAGAAAACTTCTCTAACCACAGGCATCTGCCTTGGGTGATGTAAAAATGGAAACAAATGGATAAATACCCAAAAGACAATACGCAGATTTGGAATTTCATATAAGATGCCATAATCTTCAAACCACTATTTTTTTTGGAAGGGTACAATTACATCCTTTACTGGAAAAGACCGAGTAAAATATGTGTTATCTGTGACTACCCATGCTGTAGGAAGGTAAAAACCAAGACTCAAACAAGACTCAGAAAGAGACCTCAAACACCTTCTGGGACCACTCATGTAGAGTTGGGAGCAGTGTCAACTAAAATGATCTGCACCTGTCACTCACGGTGTTATAACTTACCATAAGAAAAAGACAAAAGGAAGATAAAGAGATGATTCTGTAGTTGAGAACACTTGCTACTCATGCAGAGGATACAGATATGATTCCAAGAACCCCGTGGCAGCTTACAACCATCTGTGTAGACAGTTTCAGGAGATGGGCATCCTCCTCTGACTCTTTAGGCATGGCACCAGTCACACCTGTGGTATACACACACACACACACACACACACACACACACACACACACACACTCTCACACACATGAGCAAGTACACATATAGATAAAATAAACCCTTTAAAAGGATGAAAAACTCAAAAGGTAGAAGAATAGAAGAAATTATTCCTTGAGAGAAAAAATATTCAAAAGATGTGACAAAAGTTGAATGTGGGACTAGCCCCTCAGAAAATAATCCTTTGCTATCAGGATTAAAGGCTTTGTTTTAGTGGAGTTTCTGAGGAGAAGCTAGGGCTCTTTAACAACAAACTTGACTGATTAAAAAGAGACACCACAGCTGAGCAAACACAGTAAATCTCACTGGCATCATCTCTTTGGTGACGCATCATCTGGATGTAGTTGTTGTCATTTCTGCTCTGCTGAACACATCTGAGATGTTGTTCTCCCTGCAGGGACCGAGTGCCTCAAACCAGTCGTTCAGGATGTCCTGACCATCTCCCCATTTCAGAGTGTGTACAAGATTGGGGAATCCATTGAGCTGACCTGTCCCAGAGGCTTTGTTGTTGCTGGCCCATCGAGGTATACATGCAAGGGAGACTCCTGGACACCTCCCATTCCAAATTCACTGAGCTGTGAAAAAGGTGAGCAGGGACTCAGGCTTTGCAATTATTGTAAGGTTTGGCTCCAGAGGGTCTGTAATTCAGCATCGCTACTACTCAAGTAGATTTCAGAATGCAGGGAGAAGCATGCTTCACCCTGTGCAGATGATGAGATAATACCTTACTGGCGAAGTGAGTGTTTGCATCTTAGAAAGTGAGTTCAATTTCCCTTTCCAATAGTGAACTTCAACATTGACAGGGAGTCCAAGATAGCTCATTTAACAAGATAGAGCTGATAATTAACTGAAAGTTATGGTTCCAGTAAAGAATAGTGGGAAACATATAATTAGGCATTGCATTAATTACCTATATCTGGGGTTATCTAATTCTTTTAGTCTATCATCTGTTTCTCCTTATATCAGCTTCTCTAAATGATGTCTTTCAGTTCTGCATAGCATTCTTTTAAAATCTGTCCGAGGCCCATCTTCCTAGTGTTCATGTTACTGAACCAGAAGGAAATCAGCGTCTAGTACTTGTCTAAAACACTCCCAGCTGGAGAGAATTTTGAATATTTTTACCACAAAGAGAAGAAATAGATCTTTTAACGTTGATTCGCACACAAATTTGTGCACGTACCAAATCATATGGAATGCCACAACTATAAACACACTTTATGTACCAATTTAAAAGATTTTAGTCAATATAAAATTTTAAGAACCCTTCCCTGATGAATCCTGCATTACTGGAGCTGAAAACAATTGTTTTGAAGAGAAGAAAAATATAGACATATCTTTGAAACAACTGACTAGAGAATATTATGAATTTTCATATTTCCCTAAATCATCATACTGATTTCATCCACAACTAATTTTAAAATGAGTTTTGACTATTTGACTATTTAAAACCTTTGCAAGTTCATTTTTCTTTATTTTGACAGTTTCTATATTGAATCAATTTATATAATAACAAGACTTTGTCAAATAATGTCTAATTACTCTTGAGAGGTGAGGGGCAAATGTGTGTTGTGTGTTACAGGGTATACTTCTACATGCATGTATGTGAGTGGGTGTTCATGCACATGAATGTCCACATATATGGAGGCCAGTGGGATACTGTCACCATCCACCTTATTCTTTTAGAAAGGACTTCTCAGTAAACCTGTACCTCATCTGTTCAGTTACTGTTTGCCTCACTGACCATAGTGGTCCAGGAATCTGCACGTTTCTGCTTCCCAGTGCTGGGAATACAGGAACACCTTGCCACTCTCAGCTCTTTGTAACTGTGCTGGAGATCCCAACTCAGATCCTCCTGCTTGTGTGGCAAGCACCCCACCAACTGAGCGTGTCCCCAACCTTGCTTTTTTCAGCTTTTCTTAAACTGAGTTTTGCGTCCAAAATAGTGGGTTTCGTTACAGTATTTTCCTTTGTGTGCATCAATGTTTCTGGCTCACATTTGTTCTCTCTCTCTCTCTCTCTCTCTCTCTCTCTCTCTCTCTCTCTCTCTCTTTCTCTCTCTCTCTCTCTTTCTCTCTCTCTCTCTTCCTCCCTCCCTCCCTGCCTCCCCCCTCCTCCTCATTCTGCTTTCACATCACACATGTCATATATGTTCATAGACATAGATAAATCTAGGCCCTGCATATGAGAGAAAACACATTATTATTTGTCTTTCATCTGGTCACTGTCCTCCTGTGTGCCCACACTCTCCCACTTAAGTCTCTTCCAATGAGAGAAAGCACCCAGTATTTGTACTTTGGAATAATCAGAGCTCTTGAGGATGCATCTGAGATAAGATATTAGGCTAATTTCACTTTTGAAAAGAACAGAAACACACCCAGGGACAATTAGACCAAGCTCACGCATCGGCTCCGCTAACTCTCTGTGTGCTTTGCTGCTCTGTCCTTCTTCTCGTCTGTGATCTCATAATATTTGATCTTTCAACCTAACCTTAAGTAGATCCTGTGGGAACTGGTGAGGACTTCGGGCGAATGTTGTGTCTTGGATCACAGGCTCCAAATCATAATAACGATAAGTAATATGACTATCAGAAGAGGTGTGGTTGGACATTTCAGGCTTCCAAAGTTAAGATATTCTGAGTAGTGTTCTGTTCATAAGAGCTGATGTGAAATGTATATATATATACACACATACATACATACATATGTATACAATGCATACATACATATGTACATACATGCATACATACATATGTACATATATACATATGTACATACATAAATACATATGTACATGCACGCATACATACATACATGCATGCATGCATACATACATACACACATACATAGCCAACTCTGTCTTTGGAAACTTAAATTATAAGGGAACAAAATCACATGAGATGGATTACATCTAGATAAAGGAAATAAAATACCCTGATATGCTCTGTCTTCCATGACAGTAATAGAAAGACTCCATTCACAAAGAAGAAATGGATTTTAAAAAAAAAGTCCAAGTAAGGTAAAGACACTTTCAGGATGTTGCTGGCCAAAGACTCTTTGGTCTTTCCTTGTGAAAATCTGTTTTCATCATGAAGAAGCAAGGTGCTTACCATTATCCTCTACAGCTGCGTCCTTCCTTCTTTTTAGAACCAACCCCTTACACACACCTCAGGAAATCCTCCTGCTCTCCGCATTTCAAAGATTAAAAAGTATTCTAATTACATTGCTCCTGAGTTTGGCCTTCTATCCTCCTCAGTACCAGCACCAGCTTCCTCCTAAAGGATCAAAAAAGATGGAAAGTTTCTGTGTGGTCAGTGAGCACTGACAGTAACCAGACCATGTTCCACACCACTAGAAAGTTGATTTCTTACTGCAAACAGTGCATAGCTTTGAGCCTTCTCTAGCCTGTGTATGAAGGGATAGAACAAACAATGGAAACCTCTCCCTTATCAGCGTGCATTGACCGAACTGCAGTGGACCTCGCTCATCTCTTCTGACGTTCACACCACTGATCACATGAGAGCTAAAATCCTCCAAGTTTACCTAGGCTCCTGACCACATTTTGGCCAATGAAATGAGGGTTCAAAGAGAGATGATGGTGGGAAGTGGATATAGCAGGGGAAAACAAGGCAGTTGGTTTCATTATTCAATTGTGTCTTTAACAAAAACCTCATTTTATCAAATCTTGTCCATAATAGGCTAAGTGAGAGCCTGTGAGCCCAACCTCCTGGTCCACTACATAACTAAGGAGCAGCAGCTATGGCTCTGTTTGCTCTCTTGACAATTAACTTGTTCACTAAGCCATTCTTGTCCTGCGGATGCTGATGAATCAGATCAGCTCAGGGATGTTGGACTGATCCGACACGATTGGGATGTTAGATTTAGATCCAATACTAAGCATCTTCAGTGTAGCCTTCACTGAAAAGAAACACAACCAAGACTTCTCCTTATGGAGAATGCATTTTAAGTGTCGTCTTTCCATGTTTAGGTGTCGTCTTTCCTTTCTCTACGTAGACACTATTCGATTGTTCATCTTCATTAAAGCATATTACTCTTGGGATCTTTCCTTATTTTTTCAGTTGAGATCAGTATGGTATACAGCCCCCTGAATCCATGCTGCATTTTTAAGAGATTGCCCCTATTTTAAATGATAAATCCATTGTTATACTATTTTATGCACATGAGATAAGTGTCTTGAATGTAACTATTTCTCTCCAGTTCTGTCTGGGACCTTGGTTCAAATTACTGTCCCCTTTCTCCTGAATTACAAAAAAAAAAAAATCAGAACCCTTTTAGATTCATCAAAGAACCACTGTCTCTTCCTTCCTCTGTTTTCATTGAGATTTCTCCTTCCTTTTACCCAGCTCTCCTTACTCTTTTCCTCCCTCCCTTCCTTTTTCCTTTTTTGTTAACCATGAAATTCTAATATATAATATGTACATGGGTCAACTGCTACATTCATTCATCTTGAAAATCAGACTTTTTTTTTTTTGGTTCTTTTTTTCGGAGCTGGGGACTGAACCCAGGGCCTTGCGCTTCCTAGGTAAGCGCTCTACCACTGAGCTAAATCCCAAGCCCCGAAAATCAGACTTTTAAGCCATCATTTCCACCACTACCACCAAATTTCTCACTTCTCATAGTTAATGCCCATAGCACTAGATCTCACACATGTCATGTGTGTTTGTAGTTCCTGTATCCTTTGACCTTTCAGTAGATTTTAACTATGTTAACTTTCTCTACATCTGTTCCAAGACTCATCATTATGTTGTTGGTGGTGGTAGCTTTGGTTTTAGTTTTGAGTGGTGTCTTAGGGTTTTCATTCCTGTGACGAGACACTTTGACCAAGGCACCAAAGGATGTCATTTAATTGGGACTGCTCTACAGTTTCAGAGGTTAAGTCCATTATTATTGTAACAGGAAGCATGACAGTGTGCGGTCAGACTTGTGCTGGAGAAGGAGCTGAGAGTTCTACATCTTGTTCCAAATGCAACTGGGAGAGGACTGTCTTCCAGGCAGCTAGGAAAGGGTCTCAAAGTGACACACTTCCTCCAACAAGACCACACCTCCTAATAATGCCATTCCTTGGGCCAAAGATATTTAGACCATCACAGGTGGTTTTTTGTTTGGTTGGTTTTTTACTTTGTTCAAGACAGGGTTTCTCTGTAACCCTGGCTGCTCTGGAACTTGCTCTGTAGACCAGGCTGACCCAATCTCAGAGATCTGTCTGGCTCTGCTTCCTGAGTGCTGAGACTAAAGGTGCACACCACTACTACCTGGTAAACAAGTCATTTTGTGTAGTTCCTACCTCACTAGCTGTTTCCTTGTTTTTCACAGGTTCCTGTCTTAGACTAAGGTCTGCCCCATCACCTCATCCTGCAGTCTTATGCTAAGAGATCCTACTCACATTGGCAGCCTTAATAGTTTCTTAACAGATTTAATGAATTTAATCCTTAGCACAATTTTTTTTAATTTATTTAATACTTAATAATAATTCTTTGGTTTCCAGGCAAACATCCCCCTCCCCCCTCCCCTTCCTTATGGGTGTTCCCCTCCCAACCCTACCCCCATTGCCGCCCTCCCCCCACCAGTCTAGTTCACTGGGGGTTCAGTCTTAGCAGGACCCAGGGCTTCCCCTTCCACTGGTGCTCTTACTAGGATATTCATTGCTACCTATGGGGTCAGAGTCCAGGGTCAGTCCATGTATAGTCTTTAGGTAGTGGCTTAGTCCCTGGAAGCTCTGGTTGCTTGGCATTGTTGTACATATGGGGTCTCGAGCCCCTTCAAGCTCTTCCAGTTCTTTCTCTGATTCCTTCAACGGGGGTCCTATTCTCAGTTCAGTGGTTTGCTGCTGGCATTCGCCTCTGTATTTGCTGTATTCTGGCTGTGTCTCTCAGGAGCGATCTACATCCAGCTCCTATCGGTCTGCACTTCTTTGCTTCATCCATCTTGTCTAATTGGGTGGCTGTATATGTATGGGCCACATGTGGGGCAGGCTCTGAATGGGTGTTCCTTCAGTCTCTGTTTTAATCTTTGCCTCTCTCTTCCCTGCCAAGGGTATTCTTGTTCCCCTTTTAGAGAAGGAGTGAACCTTAGCACAAATTTAATCTATTAATTGGTGTCATAGGTGCCACAGTAGAGAGAGAAGCTCACCAAGATGCTAAGCCTCCATTTCCTGAAGGAGCAAAGGGGTTCAGCTTTCTTGGAAAGACTGATACCCAGCTAGCTCACTCCAGTTACTATATTCAAGCATTATACAAGGTTAAATGGGGCTTGAAAGGCTCCAGCTGCCAAAGTTATCTTGCCCTTGCTACCCATACAAATCTCAGTCCCTTCTGACCATGGCTAGCCATAATCAAAAGAACTCCAGGTTTGCCAGGAGTGTCTTAGGATCAAGGTTGATGCAGCTGCACACTCTCACATAATACCGAGTATATATTCTCTAGAGAGACAGCATTTATTCAAGGTTCAAACAGTCTCAAAACAATTTCTTAGCCTCTACTGATTGACCCACACATAGCAAAGGTTTTGTTGAAACATTTCACTCAAAGGCCTTACTATGAATTTCCCTTAAAGTCAGACATAAAGGCTTTACTACATATAACACTACAGAGTTCTAAACAGGCATATCCAAATTCCTGTAAGTCTACTTCGCTTGGATATGCCATGGATACCACAAACTCAATATGAGTAGAAAGAGATCCTGATTCATCTTTCCCTGCCTGCAGTGAACCATCCTGATGCTTTCTCTTTCAGAAAAGGCGCCAGTGCCTCTTCTCATGCAAACTAGACAGTAAGAATTAAACTTGATTGATAACATAACTTACCACAATATTAACAGAATTAACACATGTACAAATATATTTCATTCTAGTGTGCCACATACACACACAGAGTTTATCTATATCTCTCTTCTTTCACATCCGGCCCTTGTTCTAAATTAGCATCTCTTTGTACCTGAATCACTATAATAGCGCCATATGGTATTGTGTACCATAGTCCTCTTCCCTATACCTTTGCAAAATGAGTTTTCTACAGAAGATGGAGTCTATCTCGTTTTCAAACTCTAGACCTGCTGTTGCCCCAAGCTTAGAAACCATCAAAGATGTACTGCTTGGGAAATAAACGGGGACAGCCTTTTTAGAGCCCTTAGTTCCCATCATGTGCTACTGTGGCTACATCTCTTTGTATGCTTTTGTTTTTCTGTGCTCAGCCACACTGGCCTCCTCTCAATTCCAGGAAAGCCACAGGCTGTCTCCTTTTAGAATGTTTTCATACTTGATGTTCCCTCTGCTTCCAACAGTCTCCACATCCCCTCCCTGCTACACACAGGTCACTGTTCCCAACCTTCCTAGGAACATCAATTTTTCTGATTGCACGCCTCTCTTTTAATATCACTAATATTGTTAGCAATTCTCTATGTATTATTGTGCTTGTCTGACCAACACTATCTGTCCCCACCAGGTACAGAATGTGAGACAGAGCTCGCTCCATCAGTCTCAGCGCCTAGCAGGGCCCAAGGAGCATAACAATAATCCACACGTTATCTGGGAGTCAAATAAACAAAACTCTCTCCATTTCCAGTTTTTGTTTTAGTTTGGAAACTAGTGAAGGGAACGAGTTGGAAAGGACTTTTCAGATGGAATGTTTCACAATAGCGTATTTAAACAAGCCATGATGGATGAGCTAATCCAGCAGATAAAAGAGAACACTTCACCATTCCCAGTTCTCCAGAGTTCAAGCCTAGCAGTCAGAACTATTAAGGACACTGCTTTTCTCTCTTCTTTTGTTTCAGATATTCTGACAAAGTCAAAGGGCCTTTGTCAACCAGGACAAAAGCAATCAGGATCCGAGTGTGTTTGTATGTCCCCAGAAGAAGACTGTAGGTATGAAACACTCTGAAGTGTGTTTGCAAATTGAGGGAACCAATCTGGTATAGCCAGTTTGATGGAGAAGATGACTTTGATACACAAACAGGCAATACTAATTTTCACATAGCTGAAATTCCTACATTCAACTGAATTAGTCTTTTCCTACTAGGGAGCAAACTCTTTTTAATTATTTTATTTTTGAGATTTCAGTTATATCATTTTCCACTTCACTTTCTCCCTCCAAACCTTCTCATATTCTTCTCCTGGGAGCAAGGATTATTTTTAATCATGTCTTATTCTAGCTCCCTGCGTTCATATTGCATTTGTCTATTTAAACAATCTAGTTTATGTGTTAAAAATTATTCTTGTCCATTTAAAACTGTCAAACTCAACTACGTCAAAGACTGCCCTTCTTACTGAATATATCTGAAAGTAGGAACTCCAATAAGTTGTAGTAAAGAAAGTATTATGGGTATGAAGTACACACACACACACACACACACACACACACCCCACATGCACAGATATACACACATCACACATGTATACATACACCATCCACAAGCACACACACACACACATCATACAGAAACATGTACACATACCCCACCCACAAATATAATATACCACACACAATATACAGACCACAAGTGAAAACATTCTTGTTTTGTTTAGTTCTGTTTTCCTGGAAACCCACCTTTTGCTTCATCATGCTAACTTCTATGAATAAAATTGAATGTTGCAAGAGGAAGTCAACAGGCTACACATGACTGTGAATATGTCACTTTTAACCCTCATTACCCCCCAGACTCCTCTGTGCAAATGTCAACAAACATTTGAAAGCGCTGGGTCCCCATCATCTGGTAAGCACAGTAGGCCTTTTTCTCTAAAACCCTACCAGTATATAACAGACTCCTCAGATGTTTCCACAAATGGTTTCTTCCTTTCGGAGTCTGATCACCAGAAGATTTCTGGGAACTATTCACTGTAGCCACACTGTCCTTTTAACAGAGGAAGCATCTTTCTGGGTCTGAGCAATACCAAATCTTAAACATACACACTACCCTCAGAGAGACCAACACTGCTGTGCTACACCCTCCAGTCCTTCCTCTACTTATCAGTTCCCTTTATAAGGAGTAAATGTGTTGGGAGTAGCTAGCCCACAGCTTATGTCTTCTGAATAGAGAAAGCAGTCTTTTGTTCTAGGGGATAAGCCCTACTTTCTGGAAATAACTTTAAACACTGGTACACTGGCTATTAACTCTGAAGCAGACACCACAGGAAGAACTCAGATTCGAAGTCATCAAAGCAATTTGTCATCTCCATCTAGAGAAAAACCAATCTTGTGTTACATACATAGTAGCAGGATTCATCCTTTTATCTGTGGAGATGAAGCAAGTCAGCCAAGGAATGGGTTAAAGCCTCACGCTCCAAATCACAACACAGGCACACTTAAGACATCGTATGGTGATACAGATACTGTATGGCATTCACTGAACCACTGCAGCAATTAATTCGTGTTTCAGAGTTGCAAAAAGATCCTGTCCTATGTTGAGCAGGAGAAGCCAAAACTACACTTAATATTGGTAGAAAGGAGAAAGGATGCCATGCTGGTGGGTATTAGCAAGAAAATAATTTGATGAGTTTACAGACTTAATTGCCAACAAGAAGGAGGGACTTAATGGAATGGAAAAATAAACAGTTGGTTGCAGTTAATCATAGAAAACCTTGTTTATTCAGTTGATCAAACTCCAACTTGAATTGAGTTGGAAGCAGTTGCAAGATTAAGATGAAAGGGGGCTGGGGATTTAGCTCAGTGGTAGAGCGCTTGCCTAGGAAGCGCAAGGCCCTGGGTTCGATCCCCAGCTCCGAAAAAAAGAACCAAAAAAAAAAAAAAGATTAAGATGAAAGTTCAAGAGACGAGTCGAAGAGGCACACAGGATGGGATTGGAGGGGTAGATGGAGAGACTGTCAGTGCAAAACCTTGAGTAGCCAGTTACCTGTACATGTTGTCTGCACTTCCTTTATGCGCTCAAACGTAACATTTGTTTCCCGTCCTTCAACAGCAGTTATTCGGAAGATCTCTGTATATTTGATGAGGGATCCAGTCAGTACTTCACTTCATCTGCTTGCAAATTTTTGGCTGAAAAATGTTTAAACAGCAACCAGTTCCACTTTGTCCATGCTGGTTCCTGCCAAGAAGGCCCACAGTTAGAATGGGGTCTTGAGAGGCTAAAACTCGCAATGAAGAGCACAAAGAGAGTGCCCTGTGGATATGATACCTGCTATGACTGGGAAAAATGTTCAGGTAAGCTAGCTTGGTAAATATACCAGAAACGTTCTCACTTGGTTCTACTCAGATGCTGCATTTATGCATATTTACATATATATGAATTATATAACCTGACTTTAATCAAAAATGTTTATTTTTATTAAAATTTTCACGACCTAAACAGAAAAAGCAAAGGATAACCAATTACAAACTAAAAGTAATTATTACCTTAATAATTCAGGTACATATCTTTCCAGTCTTTTTCTATGCCTATGTACTCAGAATTATCCTTAGATTCCAATAAGACAGCGGCTCTCAACATGTGAACAATGACCTTTTTATGGGTCAAACAACCTTTTCACAGGGGTTCCCTAAGACCCCAGAAAACACGGTTATTTCCATTCTGATTGTAACAGTAGCAAATTACGTTTATAAAGTAGCAACAAAAATAATTTTATGGTTGGCGGTCACCACACTGTGAGGAACTATATGAGTCACTGCACTAGGAAGGTTGAGAGTCACTCCAGTAAGAGGAGCACAGTTCTGCTCCTCAGCTTCAAGCAGTGCTTTCCATAACCCCAGATAATTCTTCATGAGAATTATCTAATTTTTTCCCTGTTGTTTATACTCAATTGATCCAAGATTGCTATCTAGGTCAGATTGGAATTCAATTGCCAATTGCCGAAATATTTTCCTTAAATGTCTTTAATTCCTCTATTCGTGATTGGTACTTTCAATCAGTATTATTCAATCAGACATCCTGAGCCCAAGTTCAGGGTCCCATTGGACTTAAGCACTGGTTTTTGCCTATGAAACAATCTTTGATTAGAGTTATCTCTTTCTCACTATTTGTGAGGTCAACCAGATGTACATAAAAAAGCTCTGTGAGCCATGTGTGTACAATGTCATTTGTCATCCAGGGGTAGATTTTCATAATAAGGGCACAGCTTAGGGAGTAAATGATTCCTATTGCCCAGAAAGGACTATTTGCTCAAAGTTGCTTGAAATTGGATTACCAATATTGTACTGATATTATCATTTAGGTCACTAATCAACTCCACTAAAAATTGTCCCTGGTGCCACACATATTTCAGGTATTGCCCTACATACAATAAACATATAAAAAATAAAATAGAAACGTATTTTATATAATGTTTTATAAATTGATGTGTTCATTTAATATAGCATGATATAAATATAACTTCTTTCATGCCCTGATATTATTGTCACATAATGTTAAATGTCTACAAGTTGGAGTGAAAATATTAAATATGATTTATTTATCCAATATTTAATTAGACTAACTTTTCCCTGATACATTTGTATTATAAACAGTGCTATGACAGATAAATTTATCACAAAGGGTTCTGTTAATCTAAAATTATTTCTTTAATATATGCCTTAGAAAATGAAACTCAAAAGTAAATATTATTTAATGATGTCTTCTTTATACAGTCACATTCCCTTACAATATACTTTTATCATATTCTTCCTCTTCTCCAAACTCCTTCCAGATCCTCTCCATAAATACTATTTTTAAAGTATAAAATTTTAGCTGATATGATGATGCATTAGCTTACTTTCCAGAAGTGTTTTTGTGACCATATGTTCAACTTTATCATAAATGCTACTCACCCGCTGACACCCTCACCAAGCCTAGACCTCATCACTTCTTTATAACCTGTCAACCTTTCCTTAAGATGCAGCATTGCATCTTCATCCTCCCTAAGTGGAGTGCTGTTCACATCATCTGTGTGAACTGAAAGGAAGTGGTACTACATCTACACCAGGAAAACATCTGCCCCTGAAGTGGGCTGTTTCATACAATTTACAAAAATGGTTAGAGATTAGGATTTAACAGAAACAAATGGGCATCCAGATTCCCCTTGTGACACATTTTCAATAAGCATTTTTGAAACTTGGAAATAAAGCACCCAGTGGAACCTACCTCAGGTTTGTAGGTATCCCTTTTCAGTTTCTGGCCCAAGGTTCTTCATCTGTGAAAGAAGAAACATCTTACCGAAGTCCATACTCTTCCTGGTCAATTTAAAACTGAGGACCAGAATCATCATCTTTGACAGGCCACAAGCTCTTCCCATGATGGAGGAAAGATGTGACCTCACAGAGCCAGGTCTTCTGATGGAGCCCTCACTCAGAATAATATGCCTGAGTCTTTAACCTCCATGCCACAGGTTAACAGGACAATTCCACAAAAGGGACAGGAAACAGGGGCCTGTTTCATGTGTCACCCAGCTCTAGTAACTATGAAATCATGTATAAATAAAATATTCTACTATCTATATTTTAGCTATTTGGCCAACACCAACCACCTAGCACCTCTTCAGAAGTAGTATTTTGTGGTTAAAAATACCTTAAGTGTTATCTGGATCCTTCCTCTATTTACATATGAACATTTTCACTGGGAATTGTAGTGCCAAAATATTATTGTCAGAAATATAGAGAGAGCCCGACATGGAAACTCAAACCTGAGATTCTAGGACTTGAGAAGCAGATGCAGGAAGATTTTATGAGCTCAAGACCAGCCAGGGCTACAATTGGAAGCTCTGTCTCAAAAATATATCAAACAAAAATCAATCAATCATTCAGTCAATCAATGGAAGGGTTTTGGATAGCCAGATAATTTTTTAAAATGGCCTCTGACTTTACTGGTTAAGTCAGGGTGTACAAAGATGTTTAGAGTTATCTTGCTTTCTTCCTTGAAATAAGGAAGGCCTTTATGGAATTCTTCCTTTTAAAAGATTTTGTTTGACTTTTTCATGAATTATTGTTTTCAAATTTGTATGATTTAGAAATAATTACTGCAACACAACTTCACCAAAGCATCTGTCTTACAAGTATCCTGTCACTAAGTGCCCAAGACTCTACAAAATCAAGTTTATTTTTAAAAGAAATACTAAAAAGTTTTGACAATCAGTATTGCTCAAATTGATGGAACAGTTGGGATTATTAACCTAATGTATAAGCAGTTCTCAATTTTTTTTAACTTACATAATTGGTTTTGCACGTAGTCGAGTAACTAGAAGACACTTTTTACAAGAAATGGTCAGCCTCAAACAGCATTATTTTATAATTTTCTTTATTCTTGGGCAACTTTGTAATATATACATGTCATCATGTCCAAGACAAACCTCCCATCTGCATACCCCTTAGATATACTCCCAGCACTTCCCTCTCCTGCCTCCATGTTTTTCTTCTCCTCTTCCACATCATCATCATCATCATCATCATCACCATCACCACCACCACCACCATCACCACCACCACCACCACCACCACCATCATCATCATCATCATCATCATCATCATCATCATCATTATCATCATCAATATCCATAAATACTCCCCTGAGTATACTTTCTCTTTCTCTGCATGGCTCTGGGGCCATCCACCTAAGCATGGAGAATGTACCAATAGCCACACCCAGGAAGAAAAATGATTCTATTCCCCCCCAGCAGGTATCACTTTTCATTAGCTCTGTACCTCATAAGCTTCTCTCCCTCTTGACTGGCTTGTTTCACATGGGTACCTACAGCTGTTCTGAGGTCACGAATGCAGTGGCCATGTTATTCTCAGAAGACAGCATCTCACAGCACTGCTCTCCATCCTCCGGCTCTCACATCCTTTCCACCCTCTCCTCTTTGCTGGTCCTGAACCTTCTGGGTAGGAGGGATTCTATAAATGTCCTGTTTAGGGCTGGGGATTCAAAGTCTCCTATTCTCTGCACTTTCACCAACTATTAGTCTCTACATTGATTGGCCATAGCCAAGGGGGAAAATGGTTTTTGAACCAAGGTTGAAAGCAGCATTAATCTATAGGTGTAAACATAAATATTTAAAAGGCAGTTTGACCATCTGTCCACTTAACAAAACAATTAACATCAGGGGTATCACACACACACACACACACACACACACACACACACACACACAGCTCCTAGAGCCTATGACCTTCCTGGCTATTGGCTACAAGTTCTAGAACATGAGGCATGAAGTACTGTGGATTAGGACTCAGCTCTAATCAGAAAGTGGCCGATTATGTCTCTGCCAGTCTTTAATCTATCCAAAGTCAGCATCACAGTGAATTATACTAGAAGTGGCACCATAAATAGCACAGACCAATGCAGTTACAAAGAAAGAGATTTGGAAATGTATTTTATACCCAACCCACTCACAGCAAGTTGTGGCCCTAGTAATGTTAGGTTGAGGTGAATGACATCGTGCTTAAACCGTGCTCGTGATTACACCGTGCCCTTTGCTGCTCTTCTCCTTCCCATCGAAAATGAATTTAAGAAAAAAAGAAGCTAAAGTGGAATATCAAGGTAGTAAGATGTTCTCTTTTCAAAACTTAGAAAAGAAATGGCTCCCTTAGGAAGCCTATTTTTATGGATATAAAATGTTCTGTCTGAACTATAGAAATATCTAAAACCAACCAACAGGGGAAATTCATTCAGCAAAAAAACATTTAGCATCCCACTTATGGAAGTTCCCACACAGTCTAGTGAGGGGGTTGGACATAAAGGGCTTATTGTTCCCTTCAGATCATTCAGTCCTTGGAGAACGCACATTAGACAGTTCTTGCATGACTCACTTTAATGCAAAGCTGTGGGAAGAGAACTGTGAGAGAAGACTCGTCTGAGCTGGCTTTTGTAATGGTGAAAGAGTGAGGACTGAGTGTTAAAGGATTCATTGCTAGATGGAGTGGAAACGTCCCTTAGGTGTTGAAAACAAACAGCATAGGTGCACATAGTAATAATAATGCAAAAACAGTGGTGACAGTGCCGTTGTAAACCCTGAGAGAACTGGTTTCTTATGCAAAATGGAACAATGCTTTGGTCTTGAACTGAATCCTTTCTGACAGTGAATGAGATTTTCCCAGTAATACTACCTTCTCCAGTTGGCTACAGACCGGCTAAATTGGGCACATTCCAAGTTCAACAAAACATTCTACCTCCGTAAGATAAGATAGAGAGTAATCCAAGAAGACATCTGATGACAACCTCTGTCACCTATACACACACACACACACACACACACACACAGACACACATGCACACACAAACAGACACAGACACACACACACACACAGACACACACACACACATGCACACACAAACAGACACAAACACACACACACACACACACACACACACACATACACACATACACAGGAAATCCTGAAATCAAGATTTGTATGAATTATGCAGTGATTAGGTGCCTCCAAAAGCAGTCCTCACAGGAGAATCAACCAAATTAACTGCTTATTAAAACTACAGGCGCCAGAATATTACAACCAAGTAATATTCTAGTGTAAAATGAGTAAATATGACATGGGATTATGTCAACATGCTGAGGCTTGTGGGTCACTTATTAAGATACCTGTCCTGGGGCTGGGGATTTAGCTCAGTGGTAGAGCGCTTACCTAGGAAGCGCAAGGCCCTGGGTTCGGTCCCCAGCTCCGAAAAAAAGAACCAAAAAAAAAAAAGATACCTGTCCTGAATGTTTACTAGCTGTTAGATCCCAGGGAAGCTCTGCGGGATAGATTATAGACTTGTAAGGATTCAGTAAAGTATGCGAGTGCTTGGCATAATGTATTGCTTCAGCGCTCGTGGCCAATAAATAATAACTGTAATGTTGATAAGAAGGACCCAGAGAAAGGGACAGGACAGAACACAGACCTGGCATAAATGGTGTTAACAGAGTAAGTATGAGAGGTGGCTCACATCTTGGTTGGATGTGGACCATGAGGACCAGCAGTGGGTCACAAGGGTCCAGTTCTGGAATCTGACCTGCTTAGGAGAGAGCAATCTGCAGTCCTAAATTCTTATCTCACCACCCAGCAACTGGTGGGTTTGTTGGGATGTCACTGTGGTTTCAGCTTTCCTTTAATTGCCTTCAAGGAACGGGTTACTGTGGAGAAGGGTTAAGTAACACCAGGCTCCAAAGGATTGTCTGTGGTGACTCACACTGTCTCTCATTGCAGCCCACACCTCCAACTGTGTCTGCCTATTGCCCCCACAATGCCCCAAGGATGAAAACCAACTCCACTGTGTCAAAATGGGATCATCAATGCGTGGGAAAACAGTAAACATCTGTACACTGGGAGCCGTGAGGTGTGCAAACAGGAAGGTGGAAATACTGAATCCTGGGAGGTGCTTGGATTAGCACTGCTAGTGATGAATGAATTTATTATTCAAAAACAACGGACAGGAAGTGAGGAAAGTGAATGGATGGGAGCAAAGTATGATAACACATATCTTCAGGAATGTAATGATAAAAACCCATTACTTTGTATAATAACCTAAACAAACTCTTTTTTAAAAAAAACTCATTATATGTAAACTAACATAGCCATAAATTGCTGACAGAACTCTCTTGTGTCGTTTGTTGTCATACTATTGCTCTCCCTCCCACTCTGCCATTTGATCACCTCCTTTCTAATGCCAGCATCCTGTGTCACATTTCTGAGTCAAATGTATTTATCACTCGAGCAAATTGTCTGACATTGCACTAAGTACACTGGGACATCAGAGGACCTTTGAAGCCTGTGGGAAACATTATTTTCACAATTAAGTATAATAAAAATCCATATCCTTTTCAGTGGATCAATAAACAAAACGCTGCAGAGTCCATAATACACATCACAAATTCCCAAGCTTCATGTATTCATTTCACAAATCATTTCTCCGTTTTCACAGTGTAGCAAGCACTGTTCCAGGTCCTCGGTGGTACTTCTGGCAGCCACCACAGCGTCACTTTTAAGAACACTTAGTTTTGAGATGAACCATGACACAAATGACCCTGATTTTCTACTTGATGTCAAAACCTTAGGGTCTTCCTTCTCCTTACTCACCCTACAAGGGGATGTGTAGACGCAGCTTCTGAACATCTCCAATTCAGTGGGCCTCCCACTTCTGGGAAGGAGGCCATGAGCCACAGCCACCTGGTAGAAATCTTCCTATACTTTGCATATTAAATGAGCCCTTCCTCTTCTCATTAATTTTAAAATCTTGACAACATCCTAAAGATCCTGTAATATAAAATGAGAAAAATGAGCAGGAAAGGCTCTAAGAAAAGATATTTTCCTAGTGTAATTAGAGTTGAGCGGGTCTCCCCTCCTAGGATTCACTGACCCATTCGCCTCCCACTCCAGACGCCCACTGGCTTCTGGCAGTCGAGTTGTGAAGACTTTTATGCCTCCTGCCTTCAGCCCTCCTACAACAATTAAAGAGTAAGAGCTGTTAAATAGGACCACATCCCAAAGTAAGAGTAAAGAACCTTTCTTCAAAGCTGATTTGGCTCTGAGCCGCTCAGCTCTCCTGTGGGTCCCATAACTCTCCCCTATGGAACAGAGCTCAAAGAGGAAAGGAACCCGGGGCAGGGGAGATAGTCCTGCAGGCATATGCATGTAGTGATCAGAGTGGAAGTTTAATCCCTTCCTCTCTGCTGGGTAAAAAAAAGGACGATGCTAAAAAAAATCTCTTCCCCACCCCAGCCGCATAACCAAAGCCAGCAGGAAGTCATTTGTGAGGCAGGGGTCATCTCCAGTTAAATGTAAGCAGGTACAGCAAGAAACCACTGAGCACAGCCATTCTCCATGGCTAGAAAGAACAGTTTTCATAAAAAGAAAACTGGTTGCCTTGGATGGTAAAGAACAGCAACCAGCTGCAAACATTTGTGTCACACAGGGGCCTGTGGTGGGGGACAGCAGCTCAGAGAGTGGAGGTGCTGCAGCTGTGGTCAGAAGTGTTTCAGTGCTGGCTGGCAGCTGTGGTCAGGAGCGTTCAGCTAAACCATTAAAGGCTTCTGAAAAAAGGCTTGGTTTCTGTTTCCTTGAAAAACCAAGCTCAGGTGGGCTCACCTCGTCTATCTGCACTGCTGCTTTCCGAGGCTGCTTCCCTATAACCTAAGTTAAGTAAGGATCTGGCCCACGCCATGGAATGTCAGCTCTGCTGATGGTGGTGGCATTTCTAAGAGGGTCCTAAAAATGCTGATACGTGCCTAAGCATTTCCCCCTTCCTCAAGCTGAGGACACTTCCTGTCTAGTGTTGAAAGCAAGATCCTTACAAGAATGGCTGCGCACTCGGAGAAAGAGGGAGAGAATAGGGAAGTAGTGTAGAGGTAAGACAGAAACGACCCTTTCTGTACCCCAGTCCCTAGGCACACGCAAGGACAGGGGAAAAATGGCAAGTGTCTGGGTTCTAAATAAAGGAACACTGAAAAAGAGGACTGGCTGGTGGTGGCCACAGGTTCGGTTAGGAAATGAACATCAGCTCTGAGAAAGAAGACCAAAAAACAGAACCACCTTTTCAGAACACAAACTGACTGGAAATCTATGTGCTCTGTCCCAGACTTAATTAATGGGAGCAGAAATAAATTTGACAGGACATGGTGAAAGCCTGGGCTGTCATAAGCAAGAGCTACAAACTGGTTGGCTGAAGCAACAAACATATATTCCCTGACAGTTGCGGGCTAGAAACAGGAATTACAAAGTCTTAAGGACCAGCTCATTCTGACACCTAGAATCCTTCCTCCTCTTGTAGCTTCCAGTAATTGCCATCGGTCCTTGACGTTCTTTGTTTTGGGGATGCACAGTTTCCATCATAACCCTGTCCAACTCTTCTTTCTGAAAACGCCTAGATCCAACTTAACCCTCTTCTGGGATTCCTTCGTGTGTCTGCATTGACGTGCACAATCCTGCACAGAGACACACATGCATGCAGATCATTAAAAATAAGGACAAACCTTTTGTTCATAGTATAATCAAAGATGACACCAGCAATAATTATTCTTTTGGTTAAAAATCAGTCATACTCACTTTAAAGTATTTCTCTTTTCCTTGTAACAGTCTTTTCTTTCAATGATGATGAGTTGATCTTCTACCTTTTCAGTTACTTTTGTCTCCAAGAACTTTTTTAGTGAGCTCACCCATTAAGGTCTGCATTAAGCTAATTTGCATACCATTTACCCGTTGAATTCTTCACACTCGGATATTAATATTAATACGGCAATTTAGCACAATAGGTGTTAAGAACTAGTAATAAAATTATCATCAGGAAGCAGAGAGCAGGAGCGGAGCATATTAAATACCTGGAATTTTGATTGGGAGTCTTAGAAGATTAAATAAATTCCAGGTCAAAGGTAAGAGGTTTCTCCTCCAAGTCCAATGGAGACAAGTGCTAGGCATCTGTATGTGTTGGCTGGGTGGCTGAAAATTAAATGAGGTCTTTTTAAATATGTATTTTAAGTTTGTTGACTCTGCAATATGCTGACAAGTGCCTCCCCCACATAAAAAAAAAAAAAAACTATGATTTTGCTAGGATCAGGGTCTTTGTAGGAAGATGATCTCAAATTTCCAGTACTCTAGTGGTGTGAGATTTCAGCTTGACTACGGGTTCCCTTTTCAATCTTCAGGAAAGATCACAATGTTTTAGGTAGTTTTTTTTCCCTTCTCCCTTTCTACAAAGGACTTCCACAATAACGCTGCTTAGCTTCGAAGGTTGAAATTCCCTGTTGTTTCCAAGAGATCAGCCACAAGTTACACCTCATCCACATCCTTATCTAAATCCCAATCCTCAGTGAGAAACTGCCAGATGATTCTAGTTGCTCTTGGATGTCAAACTGCCCTGAAGGTTGATTAATTGGATTCCAAATGGCTGGTTTCCTCTAAGGTCACCTTTATTCTTTTGGCATATACTGCAAGCAACCTACTTCTAATCAAACAAATGGACTGCACAACCAGAGTCGTCCCCAGTATGTTTGGGCATGTGAGTCAGGCCACTGCTTCCCTATTTGTCTTGTTGACAAGTTCTGGCTGCACAGCTTTTACTCCACATGTCCACTGTCAGTCAGTGAAGGTAGATGTCACCAATCAAGGGGCTCCGGGGGACAGATGGTACACAGAAAGTCATTCAGAGATTTATATGCAGGATGTTTATCACCACATTATTTATAATAGCAAACTATGACAGATCTTAAATATCCAATAATAAATTATTGTCACGCCAGATGATAGCACAGCCTGAGGTCATGAATATCTTTTTTAATGAACACTTTTAATAAAAACTTAAAAACCATAAGGTGAAATTTCGCTATGTATATAAATGACTTTCAAACAGGCACTGTGGTACATACCTGTAACTCCATCACTTGGGAGATGGAGGCAAAAGAGTTAGAGGTTCGAGATCAGCCTTGGTTATACAGTAAGTTGGAGACCAAACTGGATGCCGTAAGGCCTTTCCTCAAATAAACCAAAAATAAAATAAAATCATGCCTAGAAGAATAATGGCAGGAAAACAAGTGTTGCTAAAAGGTAGAGTGAGTATTGTTTGCCTCTTTGCTTGTGTAGTCTAAACTTTTTTCTTCTAGATTTTATCTAAATAGCAAACCTTTTTAAACTTGATCTGAAGATTCATTTTTGCCTTCTTTGTAATAATAAATTGTTAATTCTGCTGTGTACATAGACTGATAGCTTGGATAGTAAATACCTCCTTGGTCTGGATATACTCATGTGAAAGATGTTTGGCCATTTTTAGCCAAACTTGTGAGACTCACTTGAATCATTCATTATTTCCATGCAAATCCTAAATCCCTTACAAGTCACAAAAGTTAAGTTTGTGATCATACACATATCAAAGATGAATTTGGCAGTTAACGTAGAGATCCCGAGGATATACAGAGACCAGTATATAGTAGGCAGCAGTGAGTGACTGTAGAATGTTATAGATACAAATAATGTCATAAAGAAATAAAAAATTGTGCACTAAACAGTTGAATAAAAAAATCAAACCTAGACTCAAGAAGTTGGACACCAACAACCCAAATAGCACAATTAAAAATGGGACACAGAGCTAAACAGAATTCTCAACAGAGAAGCACTTAAAGAAATGCTCAAGTCCTTAATTATCAGGAAAATGTAAATCAAAACAACTTGGGGGCTCCATCTTACATACATCAGTATGGCTTAGGTCAAAAACTCAAGAGATAGCACATGCTGGTAAGGATGTGGAACAAGGGGAACACGCCTTCATTGCTGGTGAGAGTGTAAACTTGTACAACCACTTTGGAAATCAACTTGGCAGTTTCTCTGAAAACTCAGAATAGATCTACCTCAAGACTCAGGTATACTGTTGGACATATACCCAAAAGATGCTCCAACTTCCCACAAGGACACCTGCTTAACTATGTCAATAACAGCTTTATTCATAATATCCAGAAACTTGGAACCACCTAGATGTCCTCCAACTGAAAAACTGATAAAGAAAATGTGATACATCTGTACAATGGAATATTATTAGGCTATTAAAAACAACGGCATCATGAATGTTGCAGGTAAATGGATGGATCTTGAGACTATCTTCTTGAGTGATGTAACTCGGTCTGAAAAGGACATGCATGATAGTGTATTGACTTAAAAGTGGATATTAGTCATATAATACAGAATACCTGTGCTATACTACACAGACCCAAAGAAGCTAAACAAGAAAAAAGGCACAAGCAAGGATGCTTGAATCTCACTTAGAAGAGGAATAAAACAGTCATAAGAGGCAGATAGAAGGGAGGACCTAGGTGGGAAAGGAGATAGGGAAGGGGGTGGGGTGGGGGTTACAGGATGGGACAGCAGGGATGGCCAATTATCCATGAGAATGAATGGAAATCTACAACTGACAGGGGTAGGGAAGTAGGGGACATCTCCAGAAAGAGAGAAACCTAGGCTAAGGGAGGCTCCCAAGAATCAATGGGGGTGTCCTTAGCCGTGACTCACAGGGGATATGGAACCTGAAGAGGCCACCATCTATAGCCAGGCAGGAACTCCAATGGAGCCATAGGGACACCAACCCACCCACAAAACTTTGGACCCCAAATGTATCCTGTCTACAAGAAATGCAGGGATAGGGGATGGAGCAGAGACTGAGGGAGTGGCCAACAAATAACCAGCCCAACTTAAGACTCATCCCATGGGCAAGTATCAATCCTTGACACTACTAGTGACACTCTGTTATGCTTGCAGACAGGAGTCTAGCATAGCTGTCCTCTGAAAGGCTCCACGCAGCAGCTGACTCAGACAGATACAGACACCCACAGCCCAACAGTGGAGGGGGCTTGGGACTCTTATGGAAAAATAGGACAAAAGATTTTAGGTCCCAAAAGGAATAGGAACTCCACAAGCAGACCAATAGAGCCAACTAACCTGGACCGGTGAGGCTCTCAGGGTCTGAACCACCAACCAAAGAACATATATAGACTGGCTCTAGGCTTCCCCACTCATATGTAGCAGATGTGCAGCTTGATCTACATGTGAGCCATGAACAATTGGAGTGACAGGGATTGGATGGGCAGATATCCCAAAAGCTGTTACCTGTACATGGGGCATGTTCTTCTAACTGGGCTGCCTTGTCCAGCCTCAGTGAGAGAGGAAGCTCCTAGCCTTTCAAAGACTTGAAGTGCCAGGGTGAAGGGATACCACAGGGGCCCTCACCCACTCAGAGAAGGAGAGGAAGGGATGGGAGGATGATTGTGGGAGGAGGTGACCAGCACGAGGGCAGTAAGTGAGATGTAAAATGGATAAGTAAACAAATTAAATATTTAAAAAGAAACTAAGCCCGGGAGCTGAGGAGATTGCTCAGCCTTCAAGGTGCGTGCCACTCAAACGTGAGTTCCTGAATTTGGATCCTTAGCACTCACATAAAGAAGCCAACTATGGTGGGACTCACATCTGTAATCCAGACAGAAGGATTTCTGGAACTTGTAGCTAGTCATTCTGACCAAACCAGTGAGCTCCAGATTCAGTGAGAGACCCTCATGGAGAGCAACAAAGGAAGACATCCATTGTCTGCCTCCAGCTTTCACACAGATATATGTGCACATGTATATACGTGCATTTACACACACACACACACACAGAGAGAGAGAGAGAGAGAGAGAGAGAGAGAGAGAGAGACGCAGAGAGAGATACACAGAGAGAGAGAGACAGAGACAGAGAGAGTCATAAACAGATATACAATGTACACACAAAACTTAACCCTACACCCTTAACATTGATAACAAATTCTGAGTTGCTGTTTAAGCTCAAATAAACCTATCTGACATCCAATTCCTGCAGGAAAAGCAATAATAGTAAGATAAAAAAACAGTTCACTCTTCTGAACTGTAAAGAGTGTGTGTGTGTGTGTGTGTGTGTGTGTGTGTGTGTGTGTGTGTGTGTGTGTGTGTGTGTGTGCTGTAATGCAACTGGACAGAGTTAACAAGAAGATTCACCCATAGTTCTACATCTGTTTTATGTTGAGGTGGCAGATGCCCCTTGGTCACTAACATGAGCCCCTGTTGAATTTCTGTGGGTATGTGGAATGAGCAAAAGAAAATACAACAAACTAAAACAATAAACAAACAAACGGAAGAGTTGCAGTGACCAACAACAGTTTGTTTTCAGCTGCTGAAATGGGATAGTTTGTTATGTCTTCATCTCACTCACCTGTGAGATATTAGCTGTGAGTTTAGCAAATGGTAGGAGGCCATAAAACGGTGATTTGGGTGATCACATCCCCAAATCGTGCTCTAGAATAACTTCTCTTCCCTGGCCTCGTTCAGAATGAAAAACATGGCTTCCTAACATGGCCTACAATCACTAGTGTACTCAGGAGAGAATAGAGAAATTAATTGGAAATACGATAGAGAAAATATGGTATTTCATTTTAAGATATATGTTTTCTATCAATTCATAGAGAAATTAATTAGGAGAATTAAAAAGATGAAATAAATCCTTTAATTGAGAATTTACCAGATAGAACTGAAAAAAATGTAAAAATTTGAATACTTTCCTTGGACACTATTAGATTGAATATTATTATCAATCTTAGAAATGTTTATTGTTTTTCTAAGCACTGTAAAGTTAATTAAATCTGCTTTATATTTTGATTGCCAAATCATTCCCTAAGCGTATTTTATACTGATTACTTATCAAACTGAACTCTAAAGAACTCTAGAACTCATTCACTGCACCATAGACATGAAGTCTTTGTGTCGGTGCGGTAGAACTTAAAAACTAACGTATCTGCAGTAGGAGGTAGTATTTAGTTCCCTGTCGTCCCTCGAACCCATTCATTCCTCCATCTAAAATCAAACATTTAAGGAGAGACCCTTACTAACCTCTGTTTTAGACTCAATGAGTGAGTTTCAATTGGTTCAAGTTAGTGAACAAGGTCCCACCTTCCTGCCCATATATATGGCTTAGACAAGTGTGTGTGATGCAAGTCCCTAATAGGTGAGGGGCTACATCTTGATGATTTCTAAGAAGAGTTTTCTCATTCTTTTTATAGTGACTAATCGATTATTTACTTATCGATTATTTTTTTCTGTTTCATCATACACATTGGTATGTAAATTTTGTTAACAATACAAAGAACACAGGAGTGCAGCAAATGGATATAGCTAAATGTAGAATGGTGACTTTTTCTCTTCCAGAGGCCTGATACCCACTGAGTGTAGATAGGAATGTATTGGTTATTAGCTTCTCAATTTGCCCAGAAATGATCTACAAGTGCATTTCTTCTTCTGTTACTTACCACAAAGAGTAAAAGGGGAATTAAAAAAAAGATTCCTCATTGGTTCCTCCCATATAAAAGATGCTATATTCTATTTTAGCAGGGTCAATATATGGGAACTATCTAAATTAAATGGTACTACAAAATAAAACAGTGATGAGATTCTGGCTAAAAAGGTACTAATTTATAATATACATATACATATACATATATATCCTATACAATTGAAGCATTTTAATCTTCTTCAAAAACAACAAAAAAATCATTTCTGTCAGACTATGAAATCTATCATTATGGTCAAATAAATCCAATAAACACTAATGTCCAAGTTGGTATATTGGTAGCTAATATGTAACTGGTGCTCAATAGAGTTCAAAGACCTTGCCTTTCTCCTTGTTCTTTTTCAAGGTTCTTAAAGAGTTCTGTTGGTCTAAAATACGTTGTTGAGCTTCCCAGTTTGCTTTCTCTTGTTCAGACTTACAACATTTTCCCTCTAATGTTTTGTGACGTACTTCTAAAATCTTGTTCATTTGCTCATGGTGCTGCTGGAGCTCTGCTCCTTCAGTCCTTCAGTTTTTCAATTTTTTCTTGAGCTTCATCTCAGACACCTGTTCCATATCTGTTTCCCTTGGCTACATGGCCTTTTCTTGATTCTCCCATCTGTGTCAAAGGGCTCTTAGTCAATTGCCCTTTATTCTCGTTTTATCTACTACACTATAAGTCACTGCTGTTAATTTTCTGCTTCTGTAGTTCTCACAGTATACATCATTAGTAACATATTTCAAGTTCTGCACGTGTGTTCTAACCAACATATTTATTGGAACTATAAAATCCAAATGTTTACCATTTTCAACTTTAGCCATACCCCAAGGATAACCCTCCTCTGACTCATTTGGCATCAATTTCAATGACAGTATTACTTCCAAATGCAGCAAAAGGTAAATGGTCCTTTATCTTCTTAACCAGCTCATTCTCTTCTTCATCATCCACTTATGTAAATTCATATATTTTAATTTTATGTTCTTGGATTTCTTGTATATCTGACTTTTAAGATGCTGGCCTTCCTCTGGTGTGTGTCTGCTTTGACAATTAATGGGATGGTACACACTTATTCATGTAAGAGTTTCACAAACTCAATACCCAATGGTTGAAGTTCATGTCTTGAGGAACAATGAAATATAAACAAATTATACTTATGTTATCAAGCAACTGACACCTGTTCACTCAAGATTCTGCATTTACCTGATCCTCCAATATACTATCAATGTAATCAATAACAGGCTGCCAGCAACTACTATTACCCACTACATCTCCAAATCCTGGTGTATTAACTAGCAGCAGCAGCAACTGAACACTGCATTCCTGGACTAAAATTGGATTGTTGAGCATCCACAGTCTTTTTGATTCTTTAAGAAGGCCCTAAATAGGTGCTGGAGAGATGGCTCTGTGGTTAAGAACACTGACTGCTATTCCAAAGGTCCTGAGTTCAAATCCCAGCAACCACATGATGGCTTGCAACCATCTGTTAACTTATATATAATAAATAAATCTTATTTAAAAAAAAGAAGGCCCTAGATATTCTGGAGAATTCAAATCTGTGAGGAATACTGAGTTGATTAATGATGACGTTGCCAGTCTAGATTCACCTACTACTGTAAGTGTTCAAATCTTCTTTTTACTGATTTTCTGCATATATGATTTGGGAGGTTGCCAAATCCCAAATAACCCCCCAAGGTTCTTCGTTTGAGCTACCTGGATGCTGCAGTGGATACTCTTCATCCATACTTACTTATATTCAAAGATACCTTCATTCAGAAGTAATTGTGTTATTAGTAGCACACACTTTGTTCTTAAAATGACTGTTAGTTACATGTGACAAGTAATTAATATTCAGAGGCTGTCAATTAATAATAATAATAATAATAATAATAATAGACTGAAGTTCTTGCTTATTCACATAAAAGCTTGTGCTTGGTGCCCTATGAACCCAATGATACTGAGGCATCTATACCAAGAGAAAGCAAAGATATGTGGAGAAGGTACATGCTCTGACATAAAGGCAAGATTTAGCCCACGTCTTCGTCCAGACATCAACTATTTGAAGGGAGAAGACCCCAAAGATTCATAAATTCCAGTTGTTTGACATATCTGATGTTGACATCTTTCTCTAGGTAGACGTGCAGCTCACTTCAGTGTCTTTATTCCAAATTCCTGATTGAGAGAACTCACAAGAAGTACAGAGTAGCTGTTGTTTTATACAGTGAGCTTAAATTGGCTTGCTGTATAACAATAGACAACCAAAGATAGTTCTGTAAGGAATATTTCTAGTTTTAGGATTCATACAATGCAGTCAACACATATAAATAAAGGGAATAGAATGCCAATCTCATACTGGAGTGGCTCAGAGGGCATATATAATATATATATTTACAAAATACAAAAGGTATGTATGTGTTTCTATACACACACACACACACACACACACACACACACACACACAGAGAGAGAGAACTGGTGAATCTGAATCCATCCTATACAGAGCTATTTGAATTATTTTGGAAATTTTTTTGCAAGTTAGAAAGTATCTAGTAGTAAGTTAAAAAGAATCTATGAGTTTTCCACCACAGCATGCATAGAATGCCATATCTGTGGAAAATCATAACTAACAACCTGAACCAATATCCAATTTCTGTTAAGCCAGATGGTATAGACTGCCTAATTCTACCTTTTAAGCATTACTATCATTCTAAAAAGAACATAATCTGAGTAAAATAAGATTTTTTTTATCTCAGAGTAACAGATAAGAATCACAAGGATACTGTGTTTTTATACAGAATATAAGGATGCGGTTTAACATGTACTTTCTTTCTGGGGGAAAAAATGGCTTTGCGGCTGCAAGACCCAATCACAGCTCTAGATCACAGCACCTGTTTATATGATTATGTAGAGGTTGATAGGCAACCAATGAACTGGGTAGTGTAAGACCTGGAATCCTCAGCCCGAAATGAGATGTCTCCATCAGATCCCTCCCATTAGGGCTCAGGAAGCCCCATAGAAGAGGAGGCAGAAAGAGTGTAAGAACCATAGGGACTGGAGGACACCATAGCTCTAATCAACAGGATCTCTGTTCATATAAAGTCTCGGAGACTAAGGAAGCAGCACAGGAACTGCACGGATCCAGATGGAGTCCTTTAACTGAGAGGAGAAATGGACACAAGCCCTTATCCCTAGCGCAGAAACTGTCTCCAGTTAAGAAACACTTGCAAATGAAAATTTAATTTTCTCCAAAGGAATCTCACTGGGAAAATAACTACTCTTTTTTTTTTTCATTTAAGCCATCATGTATACTTTATTTTTCCATCTTTTTGCTTAAAATTCACACATGTCCAGATGAGAGCTTTTTATCATTTTTCACATGCCAAGTAGAGATCTTTGATATCTAAAAATACATAAAATACCAGATCATTGGGCAATAATATGCATATATTATTATTTATCATCAGCAGAAAAAAATACAATCTTTATATTTTATTACATGTCGATTATCATGAGATATTTTGATGATTTTTAGAGGTTTTCAGTGCTATAGATAATAAACACTGATACATTTCTTCAGAGAAATATTTTTTCCATCTTTATTAACTTGAGTATTTCTTATTTACATTTCGATTGTTATTCCCTATCCCGGTTTCGGGGCAGACATCCCCCTCACCCCTCCCCCTCCCTTTCTATATGGGCTTCTCCTCCCTACCCTCCCCCCCACTACCACCCTCCCCCCAACAATCCCGTTCACTGGGGGTTCAGTCTTGGCAGGACCAAGGGCTTCCCCTTCCACTGGTGCTCTTACTAGAATATTCATTGCTACCTATGAGGTTGGAGCCCAGGGTCAGTCCATGTATAGTCTTTGGGTAGTGGCTTAGTCCCTGGAGAAAATAACTACTCTTAAGGGTGGGCTGTATGTCCAGCTATAGATGGCCAACAGAAAATGAACTCAACGTCTTTGGAGGTTCCTAGCCTCATAATGCTGTGTCTGGCTCTTTTAAAGCTTTACATATATATATGTGTGTGTGTGTGTGTGTGTGTGTGTGTGTGTGTGTGTGTGTGTGTATGTGTGTATATATATGTGTGTGTATATATATGTGTGTATATATATGTGTGTGTATATATATATGTGTGTGTATATGTGTATATATATATATATATTAATTTTTTCTCTCGTTTTAACCTTACAGGTCCTTTGAGTATGTGGGATGATTTCCAGTTTTAGGAGATCTCTGCACTTTTATCTGTTTCCTGTGACTTTTCTTGGTGTCTTATCTGTTTACTTTCTAGTTTTCCAATGTGTAAATTTTTGTTCTATCATCAGAGCAGAGCAGAGCAGAGCATATATTCCCCAAGAAATCTGTTTGATTTCTGATGAGATACAAAAAGTGGTAGATCCAGAGAGGAGGAGGGGAACAACTTGGAGGAATAGAGGGAGGAAAACCATAATCAGGATATATCATGTGAGAAAAAGTATGATTTCAATAAAAGGAAAAATGTTTTGCGTTCTTTGACTGTACTTCTGGCTGCTGGCACTACACTGAACACTGAGGAACACAGCCCAAATGTGCACAAGCCTAACTTTTGGGATCCTGAGTGGACAGGTTGACAGCAAAGCTATGAGGCTGTTTCCTGTATGAGTCGCTGACTTCTCATGATCTATACGCCATCTTACACACAGCTGGAAATGTCATTTTCCATATTGCTTTGACATTTTGCTTTTTGTTTCAAAGAACGCCTGTGTTTTATACTGTTTACTTTATTTTCCCAAAAAGACTATTGAACAGGAACAAAAAAGGGCTGAGTCTGAACTGGATGGGGGAGGGAAGCATCTTCTGTCAATTTGAGGTCAACTCAAACCAATAATCATCAAACGTGCCTTCAATGGACCATGGACAACTGAAGGGAGGGCAAGGAAGGAAGGTGGCCCGCCAGGCCTCGGCTCCTGAAAGCAAACGTTCATCATCCCAAGATGTGCATCTCATTAGCACTAATAAACTAATAAAATTCTGATTGGCCTTCACTTTTCATACGGTGCACTGGATTTCTATTACTGCAGTAACAAAGCAGCTCATAGCAACCCACCTTTTATTACTTTTGGTTTGGTTAAGGACCAAAGTGTTTCTTGTTGGGCTAAAAGCTAGTTGCCAACAACAAATTCATTCTTTGTAGAATCTCCAGAGAATAGACACTTTGCTCTTGGTCACTCCCATTCAGACACCATCTCCATTTCTTGATTCATGAGTCTCTTTCTTTGTCCAACCTTACCATCTGTCATACATCCATCTACTCTACTGTTTTTTGTTTTTGTTTTAAATTTGTCTCACCAGAACCTGTGTAGCTGTACAAGATCTGGCCAGAGAATCCAGGATAGTTTTTCAAACTTTGATCACCTCTGCAGTTTCTTTTGCCATGAAACAGGTTCTAGAGACAGAAAAGGTGAGCTTGGGGCAGTTTCTGTTTACTGAAAACATCCTCCATTGCGATAGATTATGGATCTTGGAAAGTTTTTAATTAATTATGAGCCATTTCAGAGGCAGAAATGACCAAAGTCATTCCTTGCGAAACTAAAGCTATTCTGAAAGCTTGGCTGCATTGGTCCCTTGATGTGAGATGAGACCACAGCTCCAAGAATCCTCAAAATAGTACTGGAAGGACGACCCCTCTCTGTCTTATATCAATTTTATTATGCATTATTTTTTATTGTCACTCCATAGAGGAAAGCACAGCAGTCAGAAGTTTAAAGCAGAAAAAAATGAAACATAAATCTTCATTGTCTGAGCCTTGGGTTAAAATAACAGGATATACTCATCAGTCTTGTTTCAGTAAAGTGTTCCTCTCCTCCACCAACTGATGAAAAGGCAAGGCCATGTGAGAACGAAGCAGCCTGGGTGCTAACTAGTTAGTTAGGGGTGTGACCACAGTCACAGAGAGGGGTGACATTGATTGCCTTAATCCGAGTACCACAGTGCAATAGGCACAACCAAGCTTCAAACTTCTCACCACCCTCTCGGCAAATGAAGGGGCTTGAATTAAGATTAACACTGCCTTAGAAAAAAATGACACATTGTAAACACAATAAAGATCTGGCAATGACCCTATATTAAAAAGCTTTCTGTCACGTTAACAAATAACTGAAATAGTGGATACACAGAAAATTTTCATTTTGGCTTTCCTGGAGATTGCAAGCCACACCTGGCTGGCTTGTTGTTTTTGAGCTTGTGAAAACTGGTATATGGAGATTTAAAAGCAAGACAAGTATGAAGGGATGGTATGCTCAATATGTTATATATTTTATTTAAAAAACACAAAAATATGTATGCTTACTCCATAGCTAAGAACTACAAGAAAAGGGACAAAGCCACAGTCTCCCTTGGAGGCATCTTCTGAAGAACCCATTAAGCACATGTCTTAAAAGTTTCCACTACCTCCTAGCCATACCCAAAGCAGGGACCAAGCCTTCACCATAGGGGCAGATAGTTACCCATGTCACTACACTTCCCAAGTCCGGTGATCATGAAAATCATTTGGAAATCTTTTAAAGTATATTGCTTCCAACGTGCCACCCCAGACCTACTAATATAGAACCTGAATATAAACGTATTTGTTTTCACCTGGAATAATTGTGGGCTCAGAGTCTCACTGCCTCCACCTGCTAGCCTAGGACTTGTCCTGGAAGCTTCTAGCCTCCTTAAAATCTAATCTAGGCCTAGAATGCTTTCAGTCTTTGAGACTTACTGCTGAATGAGCTCACCCTTTCTAGTTCTTTCTGAGCTGTTCAGGCTCAAAAATCCTCTCTAAGCTGACTGATTCAATCTGGCTTCTCTCTCGGCCTCTGACTGAATTGCCCTGCTTGGCCTCAAACTAACTCTGGCAATGTGTTCTAATTTTCTGACTCCTGATTCTCTGACTCGTTCTGTCTTCATCTGTGTGGAGCTCGTTCTCTCTCTACAGCCTGTCTCTATCGCTGTCCCTGTGAAACGGCCTCCTCTCTCTGCACCGCCCCTTAAGCAGCTTCCCTTTCCTCTCTTTTCCTGTGAGAGTTGGGCGTATCCTATTGTATCAAATCGTTCTCTGATTCATTACTTTGTCTGCCACTCAATGAGGCATCATTTCCAAACACTGGTGCTTCCTTCTACAGACTAGCATTGCCCTTATTGTTTGGAATTAAGTGCCATAGAGATTAAAGGTGGGTGCTAAGGGCTGAGCCACACCTCAACTAGAAACGGGGATTTTCAAGAAGTAGCACAATATCAGGTTTTACAGTGTGATCAAATAACCTGCAACTCCTGAATAAGAACGCAATAAAAAACCAATCAATAAAATGAAGGGCGAGGGGCTGGGGATTTAGCTCAGTGGTAGAGCGCTTACCTAGGAAGCGCAAGGCCCTGGGTTCCGGTCCCCAGCTCCGAAAAAAAGAACCAAAAAAAAAAAAAAAAAAAAATGAAGGGCGAGCAATTTATATCACAACTCAAGCTGCCCGCCTGCTCTGAATCCATAAACATTGGCCCCAGTCCAGACTCCATCCCTTATCCATCTCCTCCCCACCCACGCTAAAACCTCTATTCCCTTCTGTAGCTTGTACTAATATAGTCAGATCACAAGCTGCCAATACCTTTTTTTTTTTCTGAAAATTTACTACTTTAAAATTCATGTCTGTGCTGGAGAGATGGCTGAGTGGTTAAGAGCATGCCCTGTTCTTTCGGAAGTCCTGAGCGTGGTTCCCACATCAAACATCTCCCAATCATCTGTAACTCCAGCCTTGAGGGATCGAAGCAAACACACAGTTTAAAATAATAAAATAAACCTTAATCAATGCCATGCCCTCGTCCTCTAGCATTGTTAATCGTATTGGCTAACTGTGTCTTGAGCTTTAGATTCAGAAATCACAGACATTCATACCCACTGCTTAGAAGAACTGTTTCAGCCCCACTCAGTAGCTCCGTAATGTTTATTGTTTGATATCACTAAAGAATAGAGGAAAATTAGAAAAAGGAAGTGACAGACAAAGGTGATGATGAGACTGCTATAACAAATGTGTGAAGGTAGAGGTATGCAATTTATAATTCCAGTTAGCATTTCTCCGAAAGGGGAAGCAAGATCATCTGTGGCAAAATAACCTTAATTACTCCTGTGCCACATAAACTCTACATACTTCTCTATGGTTCCCCAAAAGATAAGGAGGTAGCATTTCCCACTTAATTGATGCAATTTAATCAAAACAATTTAAATCAATAAACTACCACTTTGAACAAAAAGCTGAACCAAGCGCTATAATTATTAATAAAGTTTACGTCCGTCCACTGTGACAGGATCAGGACCCATGTAAACCAGCAAAAATGTATTCCTCACAGGCATCGCTACATGAGGTATTATTTAAACAATAGTAACGATATGTTTGCCATTTACTACAAGATAGGCATATAGCAAACTTTGCATGGATTAATATAAATTAAACCTAGCTGTACTTTAGGATAAATATTTTCCATGGTCTTAAACTTGTGAAAACTAAACACTAATAGTCCAAGGGCATACGAAGGTAAGAATATCCTTTGCTATTATTAGAACTCTACTGAATCTGAACCTCTTAACACAGAACTCAGGAATTCTTGTTTTTAACTGAATCTCCAGACTGTCAACTTTGTGAAAGCAGCCTTTGACTACACTAGAACAGGAAATAAGATGATTGTAATTTTCAATTAGACAGCTAACTCTTTGCCTAAGAGAGGAGTCTAGCTTGAGGGAAGAAAACTCAACAATCCTAAGACGAACAAGTGGGCTCTTAGAATAAGTCCATGAAGATAAAGAAGGCCTCACCAAGGCAGAAAATTTTCAAAACAAAAGGACTGGTATCAATATGTGCTAAAAACAAAACAGCAGAATCATTCATCAAGCACTCCCCATTGTCAGGTACTATGTCCATTTCTATATATGACGATCTTGACAGTGAGTAAATTCTATATGGATAATTTGTTATTATCTTAGACGCATCTGAAGCTGAACACTTCACATTATCATACCTCCAGAGAGTATCACTAACTAATACATACTTACAGAGGTGTTATAGATCATGCCTCGATCCACACAGTCTAGGAATGCTCAAAGACAACCCTACATTCTTCAAAGCAAAATCATAGCTGCAGCTCTCACATGGCCACAGCCATGTCCCTGCTTTCAGGTCCTCTAGCACTGTGCTCTGACCCTTCTGTGTCTGTCATGGATACAAAGTAAATACAGCTTGGCAAATCGTTTTTTTCTGAACAACAGACATTCATGTTTCTTTCGTGGGCCCATTATGGCTCTATGTTACTGTTTTATCTAAGCTTTGGAATTTGTTTTTTATAACTGAGATTGATCCACAACTAGAAATTTTTGGGGGACACTGCAGGTATTCATGATTGGCCAGGTTAGACATTCAGGAAAAAAAAAGCTGGAGATGCCAGTAAAACCATAATTGATTTCTGTCCTAAATTGCCAGGGGTTAGCATTGTGCAAAGCAACAAGCAAGACTACCTGCTTAGTGACCACAGAGGATCACACTCTCTGGTTATAGGCTGATCAAGACAGGGGACGCTCATCCTCCCCTGGGAGCCCTCATTTAACTTCACCCAAGAGTGACAGATATTAGCAGGTGGCATCCTCAGATCTGAACCACTGGAGCTCCTGAGCCACTGCTCATGTCTACATACATGATTGTTCTATCAAAGTATAAAGAGATGGGATGGGAAGCTGAAGGGAAGGACAGGAAGATCCTGCTCCTACAACACAACCCACTGGCTAAATGCTTCTTTTACTGAATATTTGCTGGGAAAATTGCCAATAAAATATGTGCATTAATGGCATTATATGGTACATGCATAGCAGCATGTATTACCATGTCATGGTAAAAAACATACTTTTCTCAAAAGTTCTGCATGTTGAGCCATATGTTAAATATAACATGGAAAATCTCCAAATTTCTAGCTAAATATATGAGATAACTTTTCCAAGCACCATAGTGGCCTCTCTAGAATTCTAAAACAGCTCATTTCAATCTATAAAATCAGAGAAAATCTTTGCCAAGCCTTTAACAAAGGGTCGATATCTAGAACACAACGAGGGCTCAAAATTTTAAACAAGAAATCCAACAACTCGATAAATAAATAGGCTAATGACAAAACAGTACTTAAAAGATGAATACATACAAATAATAAACATACGGAAAATGCTCAAGTTCACTAGCCATCAGAGAGGAGCAAAGGAAAACTACGTTGAGAGTGTATCTCAGCCCAGTCAAAATGGCAAGCATTTGGAAAACAAATAGTAACACGTGTTCACACTACTATAGTCACATAAAGCCCTTATAAATTACCCACTAAAAATGTACACTAACCCAGCGACTATGGAAGTCTGTAGAGTAGTATCAAAATGACTAAAGGCAGATCTTGTCAAATGACCCAGTTGCACCACTTGGTTATTTCTCCAAGCATGTATGTCACAAAGATACTTGCACACTGATGTTTCTTCCAGTCCTGCTCACAACAGATCACTAATGAACTAACCTAGGTATCCAAAGACTAAGGAATGAACAAGGTGAATGTGGCTTATAGACTACAGAATTGTTTTCACTCAAAAGCAAGATTGAATTTAGCTTGTTTGCAAGAAAATAGATACAACTGGATTTGTCTCACTTGTGAGTCCTAGGTTTTATATATATAAATAAAATTATGTCTGTACTTGGCATAAAGGTAGCAGCAGAACTGATTAGGAGAACAAGGAGTCCCTGTGAGAAGAAGAAAGAACAGAACTAGAAAGCCTGGGTGAGGCACAAGCGAGAGAATAATGTGATAAGCATACAACATGTGCTAGTTTTTAATGGTCCTAAGGTAATACAGTGCCACAGACAATGGAAACGCACAATACAAAAAGAAAACTAAAACAAGTCTCTTAGACTTTGAAGAATGAGGAGAGCTAAGAACAGTTTGGAAGTGTCTTAACCCAGTACCTAGAACAACAATGATTTGAGCCTATAAACAGTAAAGGAGCAAAATATTTTAGAATAGAAACATAAGTTTATTTTGACAAATCTTAAGCACCATTTGTGAAGGAAGACTGTAAGCTTTGCTCATTGTTTCTCTTAAAATAAGTGGCAATAGCAATGGGGTAGGAAGTTTTTTTTTTTTAAGACACACAATTAAAATATTTATTTAAACCACTATGAGAAGCAAATAGACTGAAAACACATTTGGAACATGAAAATTTAAGTCATCCCTGTCAGGACTCACTAAGCCAACTATAAAACTCATCAGAGATGAAGTCTTGTGAAGATGGATGAAAATAATGAAACCTAATGTTGAAGTACTTGGAGACTACTTGGAAACAAAATCACTCCAGACTAAGAGACTTGTTTGGGCTAAACCTACATATGTCTTTCAATATGGAAATTGTATTTACATATTAAATACAAGTATAATATTATAGGTATGTGTAAATGTTTATCCCAATTATTTCATATTGCTCTACTTAAAGTATAAAAATGATAATACTAAACTGCAAAAATACTAAACTGGTTTATATTATACATGTTTATACCAATATAACAAAATTCTATATAAGTATTAAAGCTCCAGAGGGAAACACTAATAGCATAGAAATACTATATTATGAATATTTTGAAGCAAGTTGTGCCATAGAGTATTTGTACTTTCTTATTTCTAGTTTTTGAACTATATTGAGTTATATATTAGGGAAAGGAAGTTTTGATAAAAATGTTCTTGGTATATCTCAAAATAATTTTGCATAAAGTTTTACATGGTAAGTGCTAAAAGTATATTTAATAGACTTGGATTAAAACAAAGAAATATTAAGATAGAAAACAAATTTTGATCATCCACTGATAAATCAAAATTTTTCCAATATATTGAAGTGTGATTTATTTATTTATTATTTATTTATTAATTTATTTATTATTTCACTAATTCATTTCAAAATCTATTCATTCAATAAAAATTTATCAAAAAAATTCTTAAGAACACGTAATTTCCATTGTCAAAAGTGTTAGCTTATCTTGATTGTTGTAGGAGATAAAATGTAAATTAAAGATTATTAATAGTATATTACAACCTACAAACGATGTTATAAAGAGAAACAATGCTGGGTGGGATAGAGAATGTGACTGTTAGGGTTGGGGTTAGCTGCACACTGACCACTCAGACACCAATCTCAGATAGCATGAAAATTTATTGAATGTTTGATTCAGGCTGATCAATCAGGATCTCAAAAAAGCAAAAGGACTCAGAAGCCTAATTGTGGTACCAGTCTTTTCTCAGGGCAGGGGAAAAAAATGATTAAAAAGTTAAAAAGGCAAGGAGGGGGGTGGTACAACATTTTGGCTAACCAGAACAAAGTATTATCAGCTAACCTTTAAGCTGATTGGTCCTCGAGAAATAAGAAGGGTAGTGGACAGGTAGTGAACATGGGAATTTCAGAGCATTGAGATAACAGAGCATAAGTAATACAACCATAACGTCTTGGCTTATATGACAGTTAAAGTAATAACTCCTAAAATGTAAAAAACTTAATTTCACCTTATGAGTAACATAGAGGCTACGTACAAAATGGCTGCAGTTACATCAGACCATGTCAATGGTAAGAATAGAAATCTGCTTTAAACAGGAGTCAGAGACTTCCTTGAGAAGGAGACATTCAAGCTAAGAAAAAGGTTTGGAAGAAGCCAAACTCGGAAGCCTTGGGAAGACAGACAGCATGGAAGAGAGCACATTTGAGAGCACTGGATGAAAAGCAGTCAGAGACTTTTTCCAAGACAGGAATCTAAATTGCCTTCTGCTGTCACAAAGGTGAGAGACTGATATGGTGCCAAAAACAACAATCCAGACAAATTCTAAAAACATATACTTGGGTTGCAAAACTGCTCCAGAAGCAACAAGGAAAGAAGAGCTAACAGCTCAAAGAACTTTGGAGAGAGGGATTGAGGATCTGCTGCGGACCCCTGAGATAAGGAAGCTGGCATAGCCTAAGAGTTAAGCATCAAGATAGGCATAGGCAGCAGCCACTAGTAGGGAACAGAACCACCAAAGGGATTCCTTGATTTTAAAGCTCTGCTGTGATAAAACTGGAAAAGCAAAGAGGGTTATGAAGATTTCCCCCTTCAAAACACTGACTGAATTCAGTGATGCCAAACAGAAGACTGAAGCACACACAAACACACACACACACACACACACACACACACTGTATGTGTGCATGTGTGTGTACAACAATAACAACTAAAGATAAAAGGGACATTATTTTGAGAGAGAGAAACTGAGGGGTTAATGGGTAGGGTGGGGAGAAAAATTATATAATTCTACTTTATTTTTTTAAAAAAATGAGCTACCCTTGTTATCTGAAAACAGAGCACATCCAAATCTTAAGAGGTTTGGAGATAGCCTGGCATAGCCCCAAGGCAAGAGACAGCCCCAGGAGGCAGCTATTGAGAGCAAGACGTCAGACAAGCTGATGAGTGAAAATCACAAGGTTTGGCTCAGGCAGTGAAATGAATAGTTCAACTCCCAATGCCCTAAAGTGGCTTTCATCAATTGAGCAGAGTTTGGAAGTTTCTTGACCCTGATGTAAGGTCAGTGGATGGGTGAATCAAAATATCCACTGCTCATTACTCTTGAGCCAGAGAACCCATAAGTGCATGCATCCCACAGCCTGATTAGTAGCTAGTACATCTTAGAGCTAGAGAGGTGGCTCAAAAGTTAAGAGGTTCTTACAAAAGACCCAGGTTTGGTTCCCAGCATCCATGTTGGGCAGCTCACAATTTCCTGCACCTTAGTTCCAGGAGATCCAATACCCTCGTATGACTTTTGCTGGCTCTGCACATATGTGGAACACATATGAACAAATAGGTGGGTACATGTATACACAAATAATAATAAAAAATTTCTAAAATACTTACTAACTCTCAGATGACTAAATACACGTTCCCTGTGTCTTAGTTATATATGCCTCTCAAATATCCAGCTCACAGAATGCAATAGTGCCAGTAAAGGCGCCTGGAGACAAAGAAGAGCAGTTAATAAACAGAGGACTGCTCTGCTGGACATCTGACAATGTCCTAATAGAGTCTTCATACCAACATATGTGACAGGAAAGAAAGCTCCACAGAGACCTCAATCCTAAGTCATCAGCACTAACCACATGAAAATAAGGGTAATGCTAATTGAACTTAATAGGCTATCATCTATTATCCCTACCTATGTGTGCACATTTTATATGTACCCTGCTATATATGATATATATTTATAATAATTATAAAACAGTTCATGAATTCAAGGCAGAAAATGGGAAGCATTAGAAGAGGAAGAGGTGGGTATAAATTTTATATATATCATATGCATGCACAAACTTCTCAGGTAATATTTTAAAAAAATAGCCTACAACTTTCTCTGATCCCTCCTGCACATGACTGGCAGTTTCAAGGACCTAAAAAGAAGTTGAGCCAATATTATCACTGCTTCTCTTTTCCCTCTCCTTCCCTCCCATTTCTCTCTGTCTGCCTCTTCCTTCTCCTCCTCCTTCCTCTCCTTTACAATCTGTGCATTAAGCAATATTTTTAGTTTGTTGGATTTTTAATTTTTTTCTTCACACATTTCTCTAACTTTTTTACATAGTTTTTCTTTCACTAGTGGACAATCTTACCTTTTCTTTATCTTCTTTTTTTGTTGTTCCCTTTCTTCCTGTCCACTCTATTTCTAGGATATTTTAATGGGATGCTTTTTATAATCTCATGGTTTTGGTTTTTGTTCTGTCTCCAATATTTCCCTAATTTTGTCACAATGAGGCTTTAGCTTTCCAACTCTGAACATCTATTTTCAGACTTTATGTCTCAAAAACATTCAGAAACTCTTTAGTTTAAAGTATAAATCATCCAAGTAAATGGCCATAGGTCCCTTCAGGGAAGAACTAGACATATATTTACAGAAGGTACTTGCTGTGATTTTTTTTTTCATCTTTATTAACTTGAGTATTTCTTATTTACATTTCGAGTGTTATTCCCTTTCCCGGTTTCGGGGCCAACATCTCCCTAGCCCCTCCCCCTCCCCTTGTTTATGGGTGTTCCCCTCCCCACCCTCCCCCCATTGCCGCCCTCCCCCCAACAATCATGTTCACTGGGGGTTCAGTCTTGGCAGGACCCAGGGCTTCCCCTTCCACCGATGCTCTTACTAGGCTATTCATTGCTACCTATGCAGTTGGATTATTGTGATATTTTAAGGTAGTGAATGGCCATAGCTACAGTCAAGGAAGAACTAGAGATACATTTCCAGTATGTCACTGTGGTGTTATAGTGTATCCTTTGAACCTGGTCACCACTAGACTCACTGATATTCTATGTGACAATTTGCTCAGAACAAATGCATGGCTAAGCAAGGACCATGTCGTGTTTATTGGGCAGTAGTCACCACAACCTGCTTCTTCCATCTTGTCTCCTTCTGAAAATAAATACAACCAGCCTCTTCTGTGGCTGCCCTCTTACTGCCTGTTCCCCTGAGCTACGCATAGTAGCATGTATGACTGGAGTGTCTTCTAGGACCCCTTGGAATGCAGTGATCTGGAAAGCCCCCTGTCCTCACAAGGTCAACATCCCGGCATGCTCAGAGACCTCAGCACTTTGACTTCCATATCAGTCTGCCTTAGCAAGTGAAGCATTGTAGTATGACGTGCTGCCGTGCTACTTTGTCCAGGTTGATAAGAACTATCATTACATTTCTCAGTCACCTTGAAGTCTTTGCCAAGGTGTTAGGTCCCATGCTTGAATAAGTGTCCCTTAAGTCACCAGATGCTTCTATGGCCCTGATGTAGGTCAAATATCCTAAGAAACATTTTAGAGCTTATGACAAAATTCAGATGCAAATTGTTTACAGATGAAATATATGTCTGGAATCCTGTTCCACTTAAATGATTCCTTGCTAACACAAAGGTGACTATGATGTGTATGTCTGAAGATACAAGATAAAATCAGAACATTGAAATATTGATAAATTGAAGCTGATAGGTAGACACATGCAATTAATTATTCATCATTACACGTGTTTGTGTGTTCCTTTGAGATTTTCTGTAATAAAATGATGTAGAGAAGTTCACATCTTTTCTTTCCCATTAAGTTTCCAGAAGAATTTTTTTTTCTTTTAAAAAAAAAAAAGACAGGAAAGAAAGTTTAAATGCAATGAAGTGCAGCAACATGAGAGAGAAGGAACAAGGAAGGATGAAAGAAAACAAAAGAGAAAGGATGGGAGACAAAAGAACAGAGAAAGGAGAAGGAAGCCTTAAGAATAATGAAGGATGGTGGAGATCACAAACTTAGCTGTCACTTAAATGCCACCTGTCAGATATTTCTATCTATGCTCTAATTGAAAGAATTTGTTCCCACACGTGCAAGTTCCACGTACAAAATTCAAGTGCAACATCATTTTATTCATATGATCCTTTGAGTGTACAGTAATTCTTTGAATTATTCTCTAGATAAAGTGAACTCTGTGACTGAGAGAGAAAAGATAGCACTAATAACTTACCCACGTTGTTTAAGTTAGAGTGAAGATATTTTAAAACAGTTCAAAAATCATTCCTAGCTCTTGGCCCTTCAATTGTTCCTTAGTGAACAATGTTTGTTTTCTTGGTAGTTAAAAAATTGTATCAGGAAGATAACATTTAAGTAGAATAGATTTTAACATGAAAATTGTATAAAACTTTATTCTTCATTTCTATATACCATCTGCATTCCCTTAGATAATTTAAATAATGGAGCTTAAGTTCCATCTACATAGATATAAACATACATACAGAATAAAATTATATAGATAATAGATCCTGGAGCCTGCCAGTCAGTCAACATGAAAACCACAACTGGGGAAGGGAGGATGATCATAGGAAAGGCAGAAAGAAGATGCAAGGGACAGACATAGGAGGGCCGTTGGTCAATACCACGACAGCAGTGACTGTATTTTCTCAATGTCTCTTAAAAGCAAGCAACAGAAAGCATGACCTATTCCATGAACAATGACCACAAATGTTTATTGTGTTACACAGTATCTATGTTTCATTAAGGCCATTTCCTTCAAGCTTGGACAGTCTCTCAAGGATGTATGTGTAAGTGGAGGAATTTGGCAGAATATAACACATGTATTAATTAAAAACAAAGACAGACTCATTCATGATTAATCACAAGCAAGACATTAGCCAAAGTTAACTCTGGATGTACTCCCCACAATCATAAAAGGATAAAGTGATACTTTTACACACACATAGGGTCATGTTTTCATAGCAGCCTGCTCTTTTTCCAGGAACAATAAATCTTAAGGCCCTTACCTTATCAGTAACTGCACTTACCCTTTTTGAAGTATATGAATGTCACAAATTGAATTGTGCTCCCTCACAAAGGGAGTTCTATCTCTTCTGATCTTTATTGGAAATAGAGTCTTTAAAGATACCACAAAGTTAACACCAGTTCACACTAAATTAGCAGGTGACAAAGCTCAAGTCTTGAGAGAAACAGAGATGCAGACACGGAATGAAGGATCCTACGGTAATAGATGGACATCTAGGTTCAGCTACAAGCCACAAGCACCAGTGATACCTGGTAAAGTGCCAGAAGTCTAGAAGAATTCAAAACTATGAGATTAAAAAATTATTGTTTCAATCCTCCCATTTGGTGGGAGTTTGGGACAGCAGCAATTGGAAATCCCCAAGTTGAATGGTCTTCCTAGCTGTCTCATTTATATACGATCTCTATGCCGAGGGATGTCATGACCCAAATAAAATCAGTCAACACTTCCATAATGTTTTACCAATAGAGGAACAGTCTTTAGGACTCCAGTGGTTTTATGTAAAATGGAAAAGTAAAATTCATGTGATTTTTATTTATCCTTTCCAGAAAAATGACAGAGAGGAAGTGTATTTCCTTCATTGTGGGGAGACAGCTATTTTAAATCCTTGATATGTATTTTTAACTGATGCTCTCACAACCTCATTATATAAAAATTGGGACAGTGCCAAATTGCATAATGAAAAATTTCAAAGCGAACAATGCATATGTTTAAAGGAAATCATTCTTCTATATTAACGGCATTTATTTAATATACTTTCAATAAAGTCTTTGGGACAAAAATTTTCTTTCCAATTACATTTTAAGATAAATTGAGTCATCCCGAGATATCCCATGATATCCCATAATACATTGTTTTGAACCTTTTTTCATTTACCATGTTTTACATATTTTTTCATGAAATACATACATAAAATGGCCATATTTCTTGCTCTCTAAAAGTCACCTTATCACTAGAATTTAAAAGGCAACCATTCTGTGGCCATTACAAATGACTCAGTGTTAAGCCTCATTGAGGAAAAAGTTTTCGCAATACTTAGTTCAATCTCATGGTTAGTATTGATTCCCAACTTGACACGGTCTGGAATCGTTGAAGAGGACAAGTCGTTGGGTATGCCTAGAAGGAACTGAATGTTTAGATTAAGTTAAATGAAGTAAAAAGATTCATACTAAAGGTGGCCAATACCATTCCTTGGGTGGGATCCTGGATTGAATGGAAGTGAGCTGAGTGCAAATAGCACTCTCTGACCTCTCTCTTTTTTTAATTGGATATTTAATTTATTTACATTTTAAATGTTATCCTCTTTTCCAGTTTCCCATCTGGAAAGTCATTCTACTATTGCCCCTCCTCCTGCTTCTGAGGATGCTCCCCCAACCACCCACCCACTCCTGACTCCCCACCCTGACATTCCCCTACTCTGGGACATAGAGCCTGCACAGGAACAAGGGGCTTCCTTCCCAGTGATGCCAGATAAGGCAACTCTCTGCTATATATCCAGCTGAAGCCATGGGTGCAAATAGTGATATTTTGACTTCTTCCTTTCCAATTTGAATCTTTTTGACCTCTTTTTATTGTCTAATTTCTCTGGCTAGAACTTTGAGTACTATATTGAATAGGTAGGGAGAGAGATGACAGCCTTGTCTAGTCCCTGATTTTAGTGAGATTGTTTCAAGTTTCCCTCATTTAGTTTGATGTTGGCTACTGGTTTGCTATATATTGCTTTTACTATGAATTCCTGAACTTTCAAAGACTTTTATCATTAAGGGATGTTGAATTTTGTCAAATGTGTTCTCAGTATCTAATGAAATGATCATGTGATTTTTTTTCCTTGTGTTTGTTTATAGTGAATTACGTTGATGGATTTCTGTATACTGAACCATTCTTGTATCCCTGGGATGAAGCCTACTTGATCATGATAAATGATCATTTTGATGTATTCTTGGATTCAGTTTGTGAGAATTTTATTTTTTTGCATCGAAATTCAGGAGGGAAATTGTTCTAAAGTTTACTTTCTTTGTGATGTCTTTGTGTGGTTTATAAATAAGCATATTTGTGGCTTCATAGAATGAATTAGGTAGTGTTCTTGTTTTTATTTTGTGAAATAGTTTGAAGAGTATTGGTTTTGGGTCTTCTTTGAAGATCTCATAGAATTCTGCAATAAACCCATCTAGTCCTGGGCCTTTTTTGGGTGTAAGACTTACAGTGACTGCTTCTAATTTTTAAGGGTTATGGCCTGCTTAGATGATTCTGATCCTTACTTAACTTTAGTATCTGGAGTTATGAATCAATGGATTTAGCAGGTATCTATAAAACATTTCATTCTAAAACAAAAGAATATACCTTTTTCTCAGAAACTCATAGTACCTTCTCAAAAATTTACCATATAATTGGTCACAAAACAGACCTCAACAGATATAAGAAGACGTAAATAATCCCGTGCATCCTATCAGATCACCATGGGCTAAGGCTTGTCTTCAATAACAACAAAAACAGCAGAAAGCGCACATACACATGAAAGCTGAACAACACTCTACTCAATGATAACTTCAAGGAAGAAATCAAGAAAGAAATTAAAGACTTTTTAGAATTTAATGAAAGTGAAGGCACAACATACCCGAACTTATGAGACACAATGAACGCAGTGTTGAGGAAAACTCATAGCTCTGAGGGCCTCCAAACAGGAACAAGATAGAACATATACTAGCAGCTTGACAGCACACCTAAAAGCTCTATAACAAAAAGAAGCAAATTCACCCAAGAGTAGTAGATGGCAGAAAATATACAAATTCAGAGCTGAAATCAACAAAGTAGAAACAAAAGAACTATGAAAGAATCAACAAAACCAGGAGCTCGTTCCTTGAGAAAATAATCAAAATAGGTGAATCCTTAGCCAGACTAACCAGAGGGCACAGAGAGAGTATCCAAATTCATAAAATCAGAAGAAAAGGGAGACATAACAACAGAAACCAAAAAAAAAATCAAAAAGTCATCAGATCCTACTACAAAAGCCTATACTTAACAAAACTGGAGGGAAGTCCCACACCCGCGGATCCCGGCCCGCAGCAGCTCTCTGCTCCCAGACACCATGGGAGAGAGACCCGACCACCTGGTCAGGTGGGCACTCCTGAGGCTGCAGAGCGGAAGAGACCACCAACACTGCCCACCGCTGCCCACATCCCTGGCCCAAGAGGAAACTGTATAAGGCCTCTGGGTTCCCATGGGTGAGGGCCCAGGAGCAGCAGGACCGCTGCCTCTGAGACACCGCCGGAACCTGAAGGAAACAGACCGGATAAACAGTTCTCTGCACCCAAATCCCGTGGGAGGGAGAGCTAAATGCTCACAGAGGCAGACAAGCCTGGGAAACCAGAAGAGACTGCACTCTGCATACACATCTCGGACGCCAGAGGAAAACAAACGCCATCTGGAACCCTGGTACACTGAAGCTCCCGGAAACGGCAGCACAGATCTTCCTGGTTGCTGCTGCCACAAAGAGCTCTTGGGCAGCACCCTGTGGGCAAACTTGAGCCTCGGGACCACAGGTAAGACCAACTTTTCTGCTGCAAGTGACCTGTCTGGTGAACTCAAGACACAAGCCCACAGGAACAGCTGAAGACCTGTAGAGAGGGAAAACTACACGCCCGAAAGCAGAACACTCTGTCCCCATAACAGGCTGAAAGAAAACAGGAAAACAGGTCTACAGCACTCCTGACACACAGGCTTATAGGACAGTCTAGCCACTGTCAGAAATAGCAGAACAAAGTAACACTAGAGATAGTCTGATGGCGAGAGGCAAGTACAGGAACGCAAGCAACAGGAGCCAAGACTACATGGCACCATCGGAGACCAATTCTCCCACCAAAACAAACATGGAATATCCAAACACACCAGAAAAGCAAGATCTAGTTTCAAAATCATATTTGATCATGATGCTGGAGGACTTCAAGAAAGACATAAAGAACTCCCTTAGAGAACAAGTAGAAGCCTACAGAGAGGAATCACAAAAATGCCTGAAAGAATTCCAGGAAAACATAATTAAACAAGTAGAAGCCCATAGAGAGGAGTCACAAAAATCCCTGAAAGAATTCCAGGAAATCATAAATAAACAAGTAGAAGCCCATAGAGAGGAGTCACAAAAATCCCTGAAAGAATTCCAGGAAAACACAATCAAACAGTTGAAGGAATTAAAAATGGAAATAGAAGGAATCAAGAAAGAACACATGGAAACAACCCTGGATATAAAAAACCAAAAGAAGAGACAAGGAGCTGTAGATACAAGCTTCACCAACAGAATACAGGAGATGGAAGAGAGAATCTCAGGAGCAGAAGATTCCATAGAAATCATTGACTCAACTGTCAAAGATAATGTAAAGCGGAAAAAGCTACTGGTCCAAAACATACAGGAAATCCAGGACTCAATGAGAAGATCAAACCTAAGGATAATAGGTATAGAAGAGAGTGAAGACTCCCAGCTCAAAGGACAAGTAAATATCTTCAACAAAATCATAGAAGAAAACTTCCCTAACCTAAAAAAAGAGATACCCATAGGCATACAAGAAGCCTACAGAACTCCAAATAGATTGGACCAGAAAAGAAACACCTCCCGTCACATAATTGTCAAAACACCAAACGCACAAAATAAAGAAAGAATATTAAAAGCAGTAAGGGAAAAAGGTCAAGTAACATATAAAGGGAGACCTATCAGAATCACACCAGACTTCTCGCCAGAAACTATGAAGGCCAGAAGATCCTGGACTGATGTCATACAGACCCTAAGAGAACACAAATGCCAGCCCAGGTTACTGTATCCAGCAAAACTCTCAATTAACATTGATGGAGAAACCAAGATATTCCATGACAAAACCAAATTTACACAATATCTTTCTACAAATCCAGCACTACAAAGGATAATAAATGGTAAAGCCCAACATAAGGAGGCAAGCTATACCCTAGAAGAAGCAAGAAACTAATCGTCTTGGCAACAAAACAAAGAGAAGAAAAGCACACAAACATAACCTCACATCCAAATATGAATACGACAGGAAGCAATAATCGCTATTCCTTAATATCTCTCAACATCAATGGCCTCAACTCCCCAATAAAGAGACATAGATTAACAAACTGGATACGCAACGAGGACCCTGCATTCTGCTGCCTACAGGAAACATGCCTCAGAGACAAAGACAGACACTACCTCAGAGTGAAAGGCTGGAAAACAACTTTCCAAGCAAATGGTCGGAAGAAGCAAGCTGGAGTAGCCATTCTAATATCAGATAAAATCAATTTTCAACTAAAAGTCATCAAAACAGATAAGGAAGGACACTTCATATTAATCAAAGGAAAAATCCACCAAGGTGAACTCTCAATCCTAAATATCTATGCCCCAAATACAAGGGCACCTACATACGTAAAAGAAACCTTACTAAAGCTCAAAACACACATTGCACCTCATACAATAATAGTGAGAGATTTCAACACCCCACTCTCATCAATGGACAGATCATGGAAACAGAAATTAAACAGAGACGTAGACATACTAAGAGAAGTCATGAGCAAAATGGACTTAACGGATATTTATAGAACATTCTATCCTAAAGCAAAAGGATATACCTTCTTCTCAGCTCCTCATGGTACTTTCTCCAAAATTGACCATATAATTGGTCAAAAAACGGGCCTCAACAGGTACAGAAAGATAGAAATAATCCCCTGCGTGCTATCGGACCACCACGGCCTAAAACTGGTCTTCAATAACAATAAGAGAAGAATGCCCACATATATGTGGAAATTGAACAATGCTCTACTCAGTGATAACCTGGTCAAGGAAGAAATAAAGAAAGAAATTAAAAACTTTTTAGAATTTAATGAGAATGAAGGTACAACATACCCAAACTTATGGGACACAATGAAAGCTGTGCTAAGAGGAAAATTCATAGCGCTGAGTGCCTGCAGAAAGAAACAGGAAAGAGCATATGTCACCAGCTAGACAGCACACCTAAGAGCTCTAGAACAAAAAGAAGCAAATACACCCAGGAGGAGTAGAAGGCAGGAAATAATCAAACTCAGAGCTGAAATCAACCAAGTAGAAACAAAAAGGACCATAGAAAGAATCAACAGAACCAAAAGTTGGTTCTTTGAGAAAATCAACAAGATAGATAAACCCTTAGCCAGACTAACGAGAGGAACCTGAGAGTGTGTCCAAATTAATAAAATCAGAAATGAAAAGGGATACATAACTACAGATTCAGAGGAAATTCAAAAAATCATCAGATCTTACTATAAAAACCTATATTCAACAAAACTTGAAAATCTACAGGAAATGGACAATTTCCTAGACAGATACCAGGTACCGAAGTTAAATCAGGAACAGATAAACCAGTTAAACAACCCCATAACTCCTAAGGAAATAGAAGCTGTCATTAAAGGTCTCCCAAACAAAAAGAGCCCAGGTCCAGACGGGTTTAGTGCAGAATTCTATCAGACCTTCATAGAAAACCTCATACCAATATTATCCAAACTATTCCACAAAATTGAAACAGATGGAGCACTACCGAATTCCTTCTATGAAGCCACAATTACTCTTATACCTAAACCACACAAAGACCCAACAAAGAAAGAGAACTTCAGACCAATTTCCCTTATGAATATCGACGCAAAAATACTCAATAAAATTCTGGCAAACCGAATCCAAGAGCACATCAAAACAATCATCCACCATGATCAAGTAGGCTTCATCCCAGGCATGCAGGGATGGCTTAACATACGGAAAACCATTAACGTGATCCATTATATAAACAAACTGAAAGAACAAAACCACATGATCATTTCATTAGATGCTGAGAAAGCATTTGACAAAATTCAACACCCCTTCATGATAAAAGTCCTGGAAAGAATAGGAATTCAAGGCCCATAGCTAAACATAGTAAAAGCCATATACAGCAAACCAGTTGCTAACATTAAACTAAATGGAGAGAAACTTGAAGCAATCCTACTAAAATCAGGGACTAGACAAGGCTGCCCACTCTCTCCCTACTTATTCAATATAGTTCTTGAAGTTCTAGCCAGAGCAATCAGACAACAAAAGGAGGTCATGGGGATACAGATCGGAAAAGAAGAAGTCAAAATATCACTATTTGCAGATGATATGAAGTATATTTAAGTGGTCCCAAAAGTTCCACCAGAGAACTACTAAAGCTGATAAACAACTTCAGCAAAGTGGCTGGGTATAAAATTAACTCAAATAAATCAGTTGCCTTCCTCTACACAAAAGAGAAACAAGCCAAGAAAGAAATTAGGGAAACGACACCCTTCATAATAGACCCAAATAATATAAAGTACCTCGGTGTGACTTTAACCAAGCAAGTAAAATATCTGTACAATAAGAACTTCAAGACTCTGAAGAAAGAAATTGTAGAGTTCAGAAGATGGAAAGATCTCCCATGCTCATGGATTGGCAGGATTAATATAGTAAAAATGGCCATTTTACCAAAAGCAATCTACAGATTCAATGCAATCCCCATCAAAATACCAATCCAATTCTTCAAAGAGTTAGACAGAACAATTTGCAAATTCATCTGGAATAACAAAAAACCCAGGATAGCTAAAGCTATCCTCAACAATAAAAGGACTTCAGGGGGAACCACTATTCCTGAACTCAAGCAGTATTACAGAGCAATAGTGATAAAAACTGCATGGTATTGGTACAGAGACAGACAGATAGACCAATGGAATAGAATTGAAGACCCAGAAATGAACCCACACACCTATGGTCACTTGATTTTTGACAAAGGAGCCAAAACCATCCAATGGAAAAAAGATAGCATTTTCAGCAAATGGTGCTGGTTCAACTGGAGGTCAACATGTAGAAGAATGCAGATCGATCCATGCTTATCACCCTGTACAAAGCTTAAGTCCAAGTGGATCAAGGACCTCCACATCAAACCAGACACACTCAAACTAATAGAAGAAAAACTAGGGAAGCATCTGGAACACATGGGCACTGGAAAAAATTTCCTGAACAAAACACCAATGGCTTATGCTCTAAGATCAAGAATCAACAAATGGGATCTCATAAAACTGCAAAGCTTCTGTAAGGCAAAGGACACTGTGGTTAGGACAAAACGGCAACCAACAGATTGGGAAAAGATCTTTACCAATCCTAGAAACAGATAGAGGCCTTATATCCAAAATATACAAAGAACTCAAGAAGTTAGACCGCAGGGAGACAAATAACCCTATTAAAAAATTGGGTTCAGAGCTAAACAAACAATTCACAGCTGAGGAATGCCGAAAGGCTGAGAAACACCTAAAGAAATGTTCAACATCTTTAGTCATAAGGGAAATGCAAATCAAAACAACCCTGAGATTTCACCTCACACCAGTGAGAATGGCTAAGATCAAAAACTCAGGTGACTAGATACCTAGAACAAATGAAACTCAAGACGGATGATCAAAATGTGAATGCTTCACTCCTTCTTTAAAAGGGGAACAAGAATACCCTTGGCAGGGAAGAGAGAGGCAAAGATTAAAACAGAGACTGAAGGAACACCCATTCAGAGCCTGCCCCACATGTGGCCCATACATATACAGCCACCCAATTAGACAAGATGGATGAAGCAAAGAAGTGCAGACCGACAGGAGCCGGATGTAGATCGCTCCTGAGAGACACAGCCAGAATACAGCAAATACAGAGGCGAATGCCAGCAGCAAACCACTGAACTGAGAATAGGACCCCCGTTGAAGGAATCAGAGAAAGAACTGGAAGAGCTTGAAGGGGCTCGAGACCCCATATGTACAACAATGCCAAGCAACCAGAGCTTCCAGGGACTAAGCCACTACCTAAAGACTATACATGGACTGACCCTGGACTCTGACCTCATAGGTAGCAATGAATATTCTAGTAAGATCACCAGTGGAAGGGGAAGCCCTGGATCCTGCTAAGACTGAACCCCCAGTGAACTAGACTGGTGGGGGGAGGGTGGCAATGGGGGGAGGGTTGGGATGGGAACACCCATAAGGAAGGGGAGGGGGGAGGGGGATGTTTGCCCGGAAACCGGGAAAGGGAATAACACTCGAAATGTATATAAGAAATACTCAAGTTAATAAAAAAAAAAAAAAAAAAAACTCAGGTGACAGCAGATGCTGGCGAGGATGCGGAGAAAGAGTAACACTCCTCCATTGTTGGTGGGATTGCAGACTGGTACAACCATTCTGGAAATCAGTCTGGAGGTTCCTCAGAAAATTGGACATTGAACTGCCTGAGGATCCAGCTACACCTCTTTTGGGCATATACCCAAAAGATGCCCCAACATATAACAAAGACACGTGCTCCACTATGTTCTTTGCAGCCTTATTTATAATAGCCAGAACCTGGAAAGAACCCAGATGCCCTTCAACAGAGGAATGGATACAGAAAATGTGGCACATCTACACAATGGAATACTACTCAGCTATCAAAAACAATTACTTTATGAAATTCATAGGCAAATGTTTGGAACTGGAAAATATCATCCTGAGTGAGGTAACCCAATCACAGAAAAACACACATGGTATGCACTCATTGATAAGTGGCTATTAGCCCAAATGCTTGAATTACCCTAGATGCCTAGAACAAATGAAACTCAAGACGGATGATCAAAATGTGAATGTTTCACGCCTTCTTTAAAGGGGGAACAAGAATACCCTTGGCAGGGAAGAGAGAGGCAAAGATTAAAACAGAGACTGAAGGAACACCCATTCAGAGCCTGCCCCACATGTGACCCATACATATACAGCCACCCAATTAGACAAGATGGATGAAGCAAAGAAGTGCAGACCGACAGGAGCCGGATGTAGATCGCTCCTGAGAGACACAGCCAGAATACAGCAAATACAGAGGCGAATGCCAGCAGCAAACCACTGAACTGAGAATAGAACCCCCGTTGAAGGAATCAGAGAAAGAACTGGAAGAGCTTGAAGGGGCTCGAGACCCCATATGTACAACAATGCCAAGCAACCAGAGCTTCCAGGGACTAAGCCACTACCTAAAGACTATACATGGACTGTCCCTGGGCTCTGACCACATAGGTAGCAATGAACATCTTAGTAAGAGCACCAGTGGAAGGGGAAGCCCTGGGTCCTGCTAAGACTGAACCCCCAGTGAACTAGACTGTTGGGGGGAGGGCGGCAATGGGGGGAGGGTTGGGAGGGGAATACCCATAAGGAAGGTGAGGGGGAGGAGGGAGGGGGATTTTTGCCCGGAAACCGGGAAAGGGAATAACACTCGAAATGTATATAAGAAATACTAGGGGCTGGGGATTTTGCTCAGTGGTAGAGCGCTTACCTAGGAAGCGCAAGGCCCTGGGTTCGGTCCCCAGCTCCGAAAAAAAGAACCAAAAAAAAAAAAAAAAAAAAGAAATACTCAAGTTAATAAAAAAAAAAAAAAACTGGAAAACCGGATGAAATGGACAATTTTCTAGATAAATACCAGGTACCAAAGTTAAATCACTCTGTGATCCTTTAGAAGGGATGCAATGTGACCAGTCCCTGTGTCCATGTCTTCCACGGACAAATGTAGACTCTCAAACTGTAAACCAGAATATTCCCTTCCTTTCTTGTTTCTCCCAACAGTGAGAAAAGCAGCTAAGACGTGCATTTAAGTGTTAATTTTATATAATTGGGGCTTTAGGCACAAACATTTATCAATAGTATTTAAATGGTAAATGAGCATAGAAAGCAGGTGATTCTCATCATCATTAGAGAATTCCAAATGAAAACAGAGATACCACTAACCACCCATTAGGGCATCTGAAAACCAAAACATTGAAACATCAAATTCTCCCAAATAAATGAACCAGCAATAACTCTCATCTGCTACTTAGGGAATGCAAAGCAATGTAGCCATTTTGGGAGACAGAATAGCAGTTTCTTATACACTGTGACTCAGAGTTCTAATTGTCCAATACAATCCAAGTTCTTGGTATTTTAAAAGGTTTCCATTTGTACTCAAATTCCCAGCTTTCTCCTCCACACAGTATTCTGCATCTTTCACATTATTTCTGCACTGAAACCTTTTTCACTGTTGTGCCAACCCAGGAGAAGGATAGGCAGTACTGAAGCCCATTGATTGGTTGGATTCGTCTCTCAAAAACAAGCCTATAGTGTTCAAAAGAAGCAATAATTATACATTCTGAGCACTATTAAATTTTGTTTTTTCTAATTATGTGCTATTAGGGAATAAAATATAATTGGTGCTGCTTTGACAAACCAGTGATCAAAAAGAACCTTCAGTTATCCATCTCCATCAACTGCTAGCCAAAGCTGAAACCAATAAATGATGACGCAAAGGCCCAAGATTAGGAATATTTGTCATTGTAGTTACAGAAAATGTTAGGTGTTATCTAAGGGTGACAAATACTTTGTAATCATAAAATTAATGAAGAGACATATAAAATGACGCTTTGTAAGTGCTGCTCCTCAAAACAAAAATCTCACAAAAATAAAAAAGCAAAATGGTGACCAAATAAAAGGCAAAGGAAGAAACTGCCAGATTACTGATTCGATGATATCTGCCACCAGCAGCACCCCATTTTTCTTCTTATTAAACTCAAAATATATTGTCAAAAAAGTTGCTAGCCTCCTAGAGAGATAAAGACTCACAACTCAAAATAGAGAGAGAGTTAAGGAATACAACTATCTTGCCATAAAAATAGAAAGATATATCATTGAAAATAAAATAAAAATTCCTAGAATGAAAAGCCCAAACATTTTATAGTATGTATGATACTTATGGGAGTGTAAAAAATAAATTCAGAATGCAAAAAATTTAATTCATAATTTTGGAACATGTAATTAAAAGCAAAATTAGAATTATCAAACTTAAAACTTAATTGAAATTGACAAAAGCACAAGAGATAAGTAATTGGATACATCTAAAGAAAAAATTGGTGAATTCTAAGAATGTTAGAAGCTGTCCTGATTAAACAGAAAGAGATAGCACACAACTGTAAAAAGCAACCAAACATCAGACTGAGCACAGGAACCCCAAAGAAGGAGTTAGAAAATGAATTGAAGGAGCTGAAGGGGTTTGTAACCCATAAGAACAACAATATCAACCAACCAGACACCCCAGAGTTCCCAGGGACTAAACCACCAACCAAAGAGTACACTCGGAGGGATCCATGGCTCCAGCCACATATGTGGCAGAGAAGGGCCTTGTGAGGGATCAATAGGAGAAGAAGCCCTCAGTGCTATGAAGATTCAATGCACCAATGTAGGGGAATGTCAGGGTGGAAGTGGGTGGATGAGAGTGAGAGCATCCTCATAGAAGTAGGGGAGGGGCGATGGGAGAAGGGGGAACTGGGGAAAGGGATCACATTTGAAATGTAAATACTTAAAAATAACCACATTAAAAAAGAAAGTAGAACAGATGAAAACTGAATTATCAGTGATGGTACTGATAAAAGTTAATGACAAAAATTTCAAAAGCAGAAGGAAAAATAATGAGGAGATATTAGAAAATAATTTTCATGGTTTCTCTGGAGTTAAATGAATGACTCCCCTGCTGAAGGAACACATAGCATACTCTGTGGGTGAAAATAAAGACGAAAGCATGATATCATCTTCAGTAGCTTATCTCTATATAGATATAATTTAATGAGATAGCATTACATTCACAGTTTTATGTCCTGTCATTTTGAGTTCACATACAGGATGATGGTCTACCAGAAGGAACAGTAAGCCATTTCAGTTAAAACGTACTGAACTATTTCCCTGGTGTTAGAAATGACTCCTGCACTGTCTTGTTGTTAACCTCTAGCAAATTTCCCCTTGCTCTAGCACCTGGACCACTAGAGGGCTATGTCTGACATAATCAGAAAGTTCCAGAACTCTATTCCAGATTCATTAACCAGTATCCACTCTGATAATTCAACACCTGTACTATACAAGATGATAAATATTTATGCTCATGTTATTCACATTTTAAATGTTGGTAGCCATGTTGTGACTACACCATGATTTATTCAATTATCCATTTGTTAGTTAAAAAACGGTTTTACTTTTTTCTTTCTTTCTTTCTTTCTTTTTTTTTTTTTTTTTTTTTTTGAAAATAGATCTTTTCTCATACAGTAGTTCTGGCCACAGTTTCTTCTCCCTCCACTCTTCCCAGCTCCTCCTCAAATCTGCTCTCCCAAGACCCAATCACCATTTCCTCTTCAGAAAAGAGTGCACCTCCAAGAGACAACAACCAAACAAAACAAAGATACAACAAGACAAGACAAAGGCTGAACAAGATAAACCAACAGGAAAAAACACATGTCAAGAGCAGACAAAAGTCAAAGATACATCCCTCTCCCACAATTAGGAGTTTACAAAAATACCAAGCTAATAGCCATAACACATGTACAGAGGACCTGGTGCAGACCCATGCAGGCCCCATGCTTGCCACTTCAATTGGCTGGCAATAAATAATACATTAATTAATTAATGAATTAGATCAATGAAATGATTCCTAATTATATTCTTCTATACTCATTGATCAGTGCCTTGTCTAGTCATCATCAGAGAGGTTTCCTCCAGCAGCAGATGGGATCACATGCAGAAACCCATGGTCAGACATTATGTATACAGAGAGTGTCTAAATTGGAGGGCTCCATCAGGTCCCTCCTCTCAGAGATGAGGAGGAGAAAAGATTACAGGAGTCACAGGAAAATGGGGGACACCAGGAAAACACAGCCCACCCATTCACCTTCTAAATGCCACTCTGATGTACAACTTCATTTCATTGATAATTTCTGTAATCTGTATTAGGTCATAAAATGTATACTGCTTAAAAAAACTGTAGTTTTATTGACCATATTATTATAGTTATACATAACATTATTAAATAAAATAGAAATGGTGATATTTTAAAAGAACTTTTTTGTGATATTCATATTAGTTCATTTGATATACAAAAGAATTTTGGAGGATTGTTAGGACAAATATCTCCATCAATAACTCGTGCAAAACCAATTAAGAATTTCTTAGCTGTAACTGGAACAAATTTCATCCAATGCACTCTCTCCCAGATCTTTCAGTGTTCATCATGTTGTTTGCAAGTGATTAGTGCTGGCCCCTTTCTCTTTGTTTGTATCAATTGCACACTTTTCATTTTTAAAATTACATACAAAACATTAGATATCATTATGACATTTTCCAACAGTGCATTTTAGTACACTCTTCTCCCTATACGCCTCCCTCACTCCCCTGATGTCTCAGATCTCCCCCTTGTAACCACTCCCAGTCTTCACTCTGATTTGTATCACGTGTGCCTTTTTGCCCTCCCTGTTTTCCTAGGATCTTTATAAACCTTCTCTTTTTTTTATTGGATATTTTTATTTACATTTCAAATGTTATTCCCTTTCCTGGTTTCCTGTTCATAAGCTCCCTATCCCATCCCCCTCCCCTTCTTCTATAAGGGTGTCCCCTCCCTAACCATCCCCCTCCCTTCATGTCCTTTCTAGTTTTATAGACTTTATACATGCCCACTTATAAACATGTGGGCTATATAAAGGCTAGAATCTACATATGAAAATGAACACATGGTTTTGTGGTAACACAATAAGCATGGTTGTATGAGTATCTCTGTGGTATGAAATGGGATCCTTTGGGAATGTACCCACAAGTAAAATACAAGCACTTGTCAACTGAGTCTTGTTGAAGGCTTCTTCTCATTCTTCTCCTTAACTTTGACATAGAAACATTCGTTAGGGTTTTAGAGTTGGTTCAGTGGGTGAGAATGCTTGCTATTCAAGCATGGTGATCTGAACCTGGATACCAGCAGCAACATAAAAGGCTGAATGTGGTGAACTGCACTTGTAACGCCAGGAATGTGAGACTCAAGAAACAGAAGAGAATTGCTGGAGCTTGCCGGCCACTAGCCTAGAGCCAAGTTCAGAGAGAACCTGTCTCAAAGAAATAAGATAGAAATAGAGTTGGAGAGAGGACTCCCCATTTTTCATTATTTTTACCTTAAATAAACCTTTCATTTGGCATCATAGTTCTGCTGCAAATAACTTAGAAAAATAATGCCTTTTCATAGTCAAGATTCTATATTCTTCAATATTTCAAATATTCCTTCTAAAGGGCAATTTTTTGGATATTTTTATTTACATTTCAAATGTTATCCCCTTTCCCAGTTTCCCATCCATAAACCCCCATCCCATCCCCCCTTCTTCTATGAGGGTATCCCCCCCACCCAACTACCCTCTCTCCCCATCCCCTGACATTCTCCTACACTGGGGGTTCCAGCCTTGGCAGAACCAAGGGCTTCTCCTCCCATTGGTGCCCAACAAGGCCATCAAGAGCGATGTTTTTGATTTTATAATTCTACTGTGATCTCTTCCCATCCAGTTTCATAATGTCAATTTGGCTTCCAACACATTGTCTCATGCACTGCCAGCATGAAGCATCCCTGGTATTTTAGAATTCAATCTTCTGAGGCTCAGAGATCACCATGGTGTGTCTGTAATTCATGTTTATTTTTAGTTATGTGACTTTTCATTAGAAATCCACAAATCTGTCTTAACCCAGTTTAGACTCCTGTTCTGTCAGAAATGTTCATGTCAGGAATTTCAATGAACATGTTTTGAAAATAATTGAAGGAACTGCTCCTTGGAGGTATGATAGCAGCAGCAGTTTTCACTTGTTTCTCTTTTGTAGAATTAAAAGAGTCCCCGTAGGTATCTGATCCATGTCAAGGAACAATAACAGATTAGAGGTTCTTTAATGACAGAGATTATGAGCATGATAAACAAGAGCCTTGTGAAGCAAGATAAAAAAAGTATGTAAAGAAAAATTAATTTACAAAGGAAGAGATCTAGTGTTCATTAAGCCCCTTCAAGTTCTCAAAGATTTTGTGCAATCTTAAATGCATATACGACTATACCCACATGTTGTGTGAGAGTTACAAATGAGACGACATCTATGCATCTATTCACCATAAGCAGAGAGCCCACGACAGACCAAAGTAATGAGTTTCCCAAAGTCCTATGTGGTGAACTGGACTTTTGGGGAGTTATTACTGTTGTGAGTCTGTGGTCCTTCAGAGATTCACCAGTATGACTCAACTTTGGTTATGACTCAAATTTGGTCTCAGTAAATTAGGGGTTTTTTATTTAAGAAGAGACTGGCCAGTACCAAACCAGAGAGAGTTCTGTAGGCAAGGCCTTGGCTATTATTAGCTCAAGGATTACATAGGCCAAAACAACAAATTGATAACATTTTCGGTAGCCAAATTAACTCATATCCTGTCTAGGTACAGGCAAGGCTTGACTTTGTAACAGTCAACCATCAGGTGCCTCAGCCAGCCAAGCAAGTGTTTCATACAGAAACAGAACTTAGCAGTCAGCCTGCTTAACCTTGTGACCCATTACTTTATAGAAATATCTGAGGCAATGAAATTTTTTGAAACAATCATCAATTATTTTAGAATAGCCTATCTGTACCAGATGGACTAGGGGTGGGTGGGGACAGGAACAGGAGGAATCAGGTGGCAGGGAGGATGGAGGGAGAGAGTACTGGGAGAGACCACTGGAACTGAAGGACAATTGGGAGAAAGGTAGAAGCATGGCACAGTGAAATCTCACAGGGATCTATTAAGGTGGTCCTAGCTAAGACTCCTTGTAATGGGGAATATGATAAATTCATTACTTCAGTCTGTCATGAGTTCTCTGCTTGTGGTGAGTAGATGTATATGTGCTGTCTCATTAGTCTCACACACCATATGGGTATAGTGGTGCATGTATTTAAGATTGCATAAAATTTTGGGGACCTGGCAGGGGCTCAGAGAGCTTGAAGGGGCCATCTCCTGTATCCAGGCAAGACTTCAGTGGAGGGATTGGGCTCCATCCCAGGCACAAAACTTTTGGCCTGCAATTTGTCCTGCCAAGATGATGTCCTAGGGTAAAGATAGCACAGAAATTGTAAAAGTGACTAGCCAATCAATAGCTGGTACAGCTTGAGAGTCATGCTACAAAAGGGAGCATGACACCTTGACACTGCCTAGGCCAGAAACCAGAGGCCAGATAGACCAGAGACCTAGGATAAAACCAAGAATTTGTTTATCTTATAAATAAAATACAAACAAATAAAGAAAGAAATGATATTCTGCTATATCGTAGACAGGTACCTGGCACAATGATCATCAGAGAAGCTCCATCCAGCAACTGATACAAACAGATGCATAGACTCACAGCCAAACATAAGGTAGAACTCTGTGAATCCTATGGAGGAAGGGCAGGACAGCAGGAGGAAGGGTAGGAGCCAGAGGAGTCAAGAAGATCAGAACAAAATGCACAGAATCAACAAACCTGTACTCATAGAGCCTCACTGAGACTGAACCAACAATTCGGGTCTAACCTGTATAGGTCTAACCTAGGCCCTTAGCATATATGTTACAGTGGTATAGATGGTGTTTTTGTGGAACTCCTAAGAGAGGTAAGGGGGATTGTTTCTGATGCTTTGCCTGCTTTGGGGAACCTTTTCCTCATACTGGGATATCTCATCCAGCCTTGATATGAGGGAAGGTGTCTAGTCTTATTGAAACTCTATGAGCCACCTTTGGATGATATCCCTGGGAGGCCTCCCTTTTTCTTTTTCTTTTTTTTTTTATTAACTTTAGTATTTCTTATTTACATTTCGAGTGTTAATCCTTTTCCTGGTATACTGGCCAACATCCCCCTAAGCCCTCCCCCTCCACTTCTTTATGGGTGTTCCCCTCCCCATCCTTCCCCCATTGCTGCCCTCCCCCAAACAACCACATTCACTGGGGGTTCAGTCTTAGCAGGACCCAGGGCTTCCCCTTACACTGGTGATCTTACTAGGATATTCATTGCTACCTATGAGGTCAGAGTCCAGGGTCAGTCCATGTATAGTCTTTAGGTAGTGGCTTAGTCCCTGGAAGCTCTGGTTGCTTGGCATTGTTGTACATGTGGGGTCTCGAGCCCCTTCAAACTTTCCAGTTCTTTCTCTGATTCCTTCAATAGGGGTCCTGTTCTCAGTTCAGTGGTTTGCTGCTGGCATTCGCCTCTGTATTTGCTGTATTCTGGCTGTGTCTCTCAGGAGAGATCTACATCCGGCTCCTGTCTGTCTGCAATTCTTTGCTTCATCCATCTTGTCTAATTGGGTGGCTGTATATGTATGGGCCACATGTGGGGCAGGCTCTGAATAGGTGTTCCTTCTGTCTCTGTTTTAATCTTTGCCTCTCTATTCCCTGCCAAGGGTATTCTTGTTCCCATTTTAAAGAAGGAGTGAAGCATTCACATTTTGATCATCCATCTTGAGTTTCATTTGTTCTAGGCATCTAGGGTAATTCAAGCATTTGGGATAATAGCCACTTATCAATGAGTGCATGCCATGCGTGTTTTTCTGTGATTGGGTTACCTCACTCAGGATGATATTTTCCAGTTCCAAACATTTGCCTATGAATTTCATAAAGTCGTTGTTTTTGATAGCTGAGTAATATTCCATTGTGTAGATGTACCACATTTTCTGAATCCATCCCTCTGTTGAAGGGCATCTGGGTTCTTTCCAGCTTCTGGCTATTATAAATAAGGCTGCTATGAACATAGTGGAGCATGTGTCTTTGTTATATGTTGGGGCATCTTTTGGGTATATGCCCAAGAGAGGTATAGCTGGATCCTCAGGCAGTTCAATGTTCAATTTTCTGAGGAACCTCCAGACTGATTTCCAGAGAGGTTGTACCAGTTTGTGATCCCACCAACAATGGAGGAGTGTTCCTCTGTCTCCACATCCTTGCCAGCATTTGCTGTCACCTGAGTTTCTGATCTTAGCCATTCTCACTGGTGTGAGGTGAAATCTCAGGGTTGTTTTGATTTGCATTTACCTTATGACTAAAGATGTTGAACATTTCTTTAGGTGTTTCTCAGCCATTCAGCATTCCTCAGCTGTGAATTCTTTGTTTAGCTCTGAACCCAATTTTTTAATAGGTTTATTTGTCTCCCTGCAGTCTAACTTCTTGAGTTCTTTGTATATTTTGGATATAAGGCCTCTATCTGTTGTAGGATTGGTAAAGATCTTTTCCCAATCTGTTGGTTGCCGTTTTGTCCTAACCACAGTGTCCTTTGCCTTACAGAAGCTTTGCAGTTTTATGAGATCCCATTTGTCGATTCTTCATCTTAGAGCATAAGCCATTGGTGTTTTGTTCAGGAAATTTTTTCCAGTGCCCATGTGTTAGAGATGCTGCCCTAGCTTTTCTTCTATTAGTTTGAGTGTATCAGGTTTGATGTGGAGGTCCTTGATCCACTTGGACTTAAGCTTTGTACAGGCTGATAAGCATGGATCGATCTGCATTCTTCTACATATTGCCCTCCAGTTGAACCAGCACCATTTGCTGAAAATGCTATCTTTTTTCCATTGGATGGTTTTGGCTCCTTTGTCAAAAATCAAGTGCCCATAGGTGTGTGGGTTCATTTCTGGGTCTTCAATTCTGTTCCATTGGTCTATCTGTCTGTCTCTGTACGAATACCATGCAGTTTTTATCACTATTGCTCTGTAATACTGCTTGAGTTCAGGGATAGTGATTCCCCCTGAAATCCTCTTATTGTTGAGATAGTTTTAGCTATCCTGGGTTTTTGTTATTCCAGATGAATTTGCAAATTGTTCTGTCTAACTCTTTGAAGAAATGGATTGGTATTTTGATGGGGACTGCATTGAATCTGTAGATAGCTTTTGGTAAAATGGCTATTTTTACTATATTAATCCTGCCAATCCATGAGCATGGGAGATCTTCCCATCTTCTGAGGTCTTCTTCAATTTCTTTCTTCAGAGTCTTGAAGTTCTTATTGTACAAATCTTTTACTTGCTTGGTTAAAGTCACACCGAGGTACTTTATATAATTTGGGTCTATTATGAAGGGTGTCGTTTCCCTAATTTCTTTATCGGCTTGTTTCTCTTTTGTGTAGAGAAAGGCTACTGATTTATTTGAGTTAATTTTATACCCAGCCACTTTGCTGAAGTTGTTGGTCAGCATTAGTAGTTCTCTGGTGGAACTTTTGGGATCACTTAAATATACTATCATATCATCGGCAAATAGTGATATTTTGACTTCTTCTTTTCCGATCTGTATCCCCTTGACCTCCTTTTGTTGTCTGATTGCTCTGGCTAAAACTTCAAGAATGATATTGAATAAGTAGGGAGAGAGAGGGCAGCCTTCTTTAGTCCCTGATTTTAGTGGGATTGCTTCAACTTTCTCTCCATTTAGTTTAATGTTAGCAACTGGTTTGCTGTATATGGCTTTTACTATGTTTAGCTATGGGCCTTGAATTCCTATTCTTTCCAGGACTTTTATCATGAAGGGGTGTTGAATTTTGTCAAATGCTTTCTCAGCATCTAATGAAATGATCATGTGGTTTTGTTCTTTCAGTTTGTTTATATAATGGATCACGTTGATGGTTTTCCGTATATTAAACCATCCCTGCATGCCTGGGATGAAGCCTACTTGATCATGGTGGATGATTGTTTTGATGTGCTCTTGGATTCGGTTTGCCAGAATTTTATTGAGTATTTTTGCGTCGATATTCATAAGGGAAATTGGTCTGAAGTTCTCTTTCTTTGTTGTGTCTTTGTGTGGTTTAGGTATAAGAGTAATTGTGGCTTCATAGAAGGAATTCGGTAGTGCTCCATCTGTTTCAAGTTTGTGGAATAGTTTGGATAATATTGGTATGAGGTCTTCTATGAAGGTCTGATAGAATTCTGCACTAAACCCGTCTGGACCTGGGCTCTTTTTGGTTGGGAGACCTTTAATGACTGCTTCTATTTCCTTAGGAGTTATGGGGTTGTTTAACTGGTTTATCTGTTCCTGATTTAACTTCGGTACCTGGTATCTGTCTAGGAAATTATCCATTTCCTGCAGATTTTCAAGTTTTGTTGAATATAGGCTTTTATAGTAGGATCTGAAGATTTTTTTTAATTTCCTCTGAATCTGTAGTTATATCTCCCTTTTCATTTCTGATTTTGTTAATTTGGACACACTCTCTGTTTCCTCTCGTTAGTCTGGCTAAGGGTTTATCTATCTTGTTGATTTTCTCAAAGAACCAACTTTTGGTTCTGTTGATTCTTTCTATGGTCCTTTTTATTTCTACTTGGTTGATTTCAGCTCTGAGTTTGATTATTTCCTGCCTTCTACTCCTCTTGGGTGTATTTGCTTCTTTTTGTTCTAGAGCTTTTAGGTGTGCTGTCTAGTTGGTGACATATGCTCTTTCCTGTTTCTTTCTGCAGGCACTCAGAGCTATGAGTTTTCCTCTTAGCACAGCTTTCATTGTGTCCCATAAGTTTGGGTATGTTGTACCTTCATTTTCATTAAATTCTAAAAGGTCTTCTATTTCTTTCTTTATTTCTTCCTTGACCAGGTTATCGTTGAGTAGAGCATTGTTCAACTTCCACGTATATGTGGGCGTTCTTCCCTTATTGTTATTGAAGACCAGCTTTAGGCCGTGGTGGTCTAATAGCATGCACGGGATTATTTCTATCTTTCTGTACCTGTTGAGGCCCGTTTTTTGACCAATTATATGGTCAATTTTGGAGAAAGCACCATGAGGAGCTGAGAAGAAGGTATATCCTTTTGCTTTAGGATAGAATGTTCTATAGATATCTGTTAAGTCCATTTTGTTTATGACTTCTCTTAGTCTGTCTATGTCTCTGTTTAATTTCTGTTTCCATGATCTGTCCATTATGAGAATGGGGTGTTGAAATCTCCTACTATTATTGTGTGAGGTGCAATGTGTGTTTTGAGCTTTAGTAAGGTTTCTTTTACATATGTAGGTGCCCTTGTATTTGGGGCATAGATATTTAGGCTTGAGAGTTCACCTTGGTGCATTTTTCCTTTGATGAATATGAAGTGTCCTTCCTTATCTTTTTTGATGACTTTTAGTTGAAAATTGATTTTATTTGATATTAGAATGGCTACTCCAGCTTGCTTCTTCCGACCATTTGCTTGGAAAGTTGATTTCCAGCCTTTCACTCTGAGGTAGTGTCTGTCTTTGTCTCTGAGGTGTGTTTCCTGTAGGCAGCAGAATGCAGGGTCCTTGTTGCGTATCCAGTTTGTTAATCTATGTCTTTTTATTGGGGAGTTGAGGCCATTGATGTTGAGAAATATTAAGGAATAGTGATTATTGCTTCCTGTTATATTCACATTTGGATATGAGGTTATGTTTGTGTGCTTTTCTTCTCTTTGCTTTGTTGCCAAGACAATTAGTTTCTTGCTTCTTCTAGGGTATAGCTTGCCTCCTTATGTTGGTCTTTACCATGTATTATCCTTTGTAGTGCTGTATTTGTAGAAAGATATTGTGTAAATTTGGTTTTGTCATGGAATATCTTGGTTTCTCCATCTATGTTAATTGAGAGTTTTGCAGGATACAGTAACCTGGGCTGGCATTTGTGTTCTCTTAGGGTCTGTATGACATCAGTCCAGGATCTTCTGGCTTTCATAGTCTCTGGCGAAAAGTCTGGTATGATTCTGATAGGTCTGCCTTTATATGTTACTTGACCTTTTTCCCTTACTGCTTTTAATATTCTTACTTTATTTTGTACGTTTGGTGTTTTGACTATTATGTGACGGGAGGTGTTTCTTTTCTGGTCCAATCTATTTGGAGTTCTGTAGGCTTCTTGTATGCCTATGGGTATCTCTTTTTTTAGGTTAGGGAAGTTTTCTTCTATGATTTTGTTGAAGATATTTACTGGTCCTTTGAGCTGGGAGTCTTCACTCTCTTCTATACCTATTATCCTTAGGTTTGATCTTCTCATTGAGTCCTGGATTTCCTGTATGTTTTGGACCAGTAGCTTTTTCCGCTTTACATTATCTTTGACAGTTGAGTCAATGATTTCTCTGGAATCTTCTGCTCCTGAGATTCTCTCTTCCATCTCTTGTATTCTGTTGGTGAAGCTCGTATCTACAGCTCCTTGTCTCTTCTTTTGATTTTCTATATCCAGGGTTGTTTCCATGTGTTCTTTCTTGATTGCTTCTATTTCCATTTTTAATTCCTTCAACTGTTTGATTGTGTTTTCCTGGAATTCTTTCAGGAATTTTTGCGATTCCTCTCTGTAGGCTTCTACTTGTTCTCTAAGGGAGTTCTTCATGTCTTTCTTGAAGTCCTCCAGCATCATGATCAAATATGATTTTGAAACTAGATCTTGCTTTTCTGGTGTGTTTGGATATTCCATGTTTATTTTGGTGGGAGAATTGGGCTCTGATGATGCCATGTAGTCTTGGTTTCTGTTGCTTGGGTTCCTGCGCTTGCCTCTCGCCATCAGATTATCTCTAGTGTTACTTTGTTCTGCTATTTCTGACAGTGGCTAGACTGTCCTATAAGCCTGTGTGTCAGGAGTGCTGTAGACCTGTTTTCCTGTTTTCTTTCAGCCTGTTATGGGGACAGAGTGTTCTGCTTTCGGGCGTGTAATTTTTCCTATCTACAGGTCTTCAGCTGTTCCTGTGGGCCTGTGTCTGGAGTTCACCAGGCAGCTCACTTGCAGCAGAAAAGTTGGTCTTACCTGTGGTCCCAAGGCTCAAGTTTCCTCGTGGAGTGTTGCTTATGAGCTCTCCGTGGGGGCAGCAACCAGGAAGATCTGCCCCGCCCTTTCCGGGAGCTTCCGTGCACCAGAGTTCCAGATGGCATTTGGTGGTTTCCTCTGGAATCAGTAATGTGGGCAGACTGCAGTCTCTTCTGGTTTCCCAGGCGTGTCTGCCTCTCTGAAGGTTTAGCTCTCCCTCCCATGGGATTTGGGTGCAGAGAACTGTTTATCTGGTCGGTCCCTTCAGGTTCCGGCAGTGTCTCAGATGCAGGGGATCTGCTGCTGCTATGCCCTTATCCAAGGGAACCCAGAGGCTGTATACAGTTTCCTCTTGGGCCAGGGATGTGGGCAGGGGTGGGCAATGTTGGTGGTCTCCTCCGCTCTGCAGTCTCAGGAGTGCCCACCTGTCCAGGCAATGAGGTCCCTCTCCCATGGGGTTTGGGAGCAGCGAGCTGTTGCGGGCAGGGATCCGCCGGCCTGCCTTTTTCTCGGAAGAGGAGTTTATGGGGCAAGGACCTAGGAGAAGTGATGGGAAGGCAGGCTGCAGTTAAGATATGACAGAATTAATTAATTTAAAAATATGTAAAGGATGGAATGAAGAAGGAAAGAAAGAAAGAAAGAAAGAAAGAAAGAAAGAAAGAAAGAAAGAAAGAAGGAAGGAGAGAGAGAGAGAGAGAGAGAGAGAGAGAGAAAGAAAGGCTAGCTACAACAGGAAGTTGTCCATCTTGGGACTGCTGATGACAGAGTACATTTAAGGTAGGAGCAACTTCTGCATGGCTTATACAAGCTAAAACAATTTTATTTTTACAAGCTTAGCACAATAAATGTGTCCTCTAAACATAATGTTCCCCATCACACAGGAGTGCCGATGAGGAATCCCAGGTGACTGTTTACTGCTTCCTTAACCTTGAGGAAGGAAATCTTTTAAACTTCAGATTCCCCCGAAATATGAAGTTTGTTTCCTTGCCAAGTCTCTGGAGCCTCCCCATTCCTTCCATGAAGGAAACTGCTATACAACGCTGTTTTAGAGCAGACGGGAGGGCAAAGAAATGGCAGACATCAGGTTTCTTTAATTTCCAAACCAATGATTTTTCCTTCTTTGTGTATTATAGTGTATGCCCTGAAGGAGAGTGTTAACCAACTCAGGGCGTAAATGAGTTTTCGCTTCTTCCTGTGCCTGCACCATTTACCACATAATTTTATAAGGCCTTCTACTGTCGGAAGAGAGTAACCTTCTATAGCAACTCAGTCAGCCAGATCACTTGTTTTGGCCAGTGGGATTTTGCAGAGTATAACAGATACAAAGGCTTGAACAATATCCATAGGAGTGGTGTCAGCCTTTTGCCATTGGATAGTTACTATTCAGAACACTCTACAATGCACAGAGGGAAGTGACAAACATGAGCCAAATCCACTCAACCTGGGTCAGGTGAACTGTAGGGTAAAAGGTCTGAGCCACTTCTGCATGAAAAAAAAATTACCAAAACCCACCAATCCCAGAGCATGAAAATCCACCAATCCCTCACCATGAAAATCTACCAACTCCTGAGTACAAGATTCCACCAATCCCTGGACATGATTCAAACTCAAACTCAGGACTTGAAATCTCAACAGCCCTTACCCTGTAAATCTCCATCCTAGAAAAATCCACCCCCCACACACACAAATTCTATAAGCCTGTCTCCTGCCCAGTTTCCTGCTGCTTCTCACCCAAGCAGGCTCTTGAGGCTCTCCCAATAAATCCCCTGTGTGAGGTTTGTTGTGCAGTGTTACCTTGTGGTATTTCTTGGCACCTGGCTGCCAAGGTACCGTACCCCTGAGAGCCATGAAACTTCAATCTGAGAAACCTTCTCTTCAGAGCTGTGATGCCTCCATTGGGGAAGCCTTTCCCTACAGAGCTGTAAAGCCTCTGTGGGGGAAGTTGTTCCCCTCAGAGCTCCAACACTTCCACAGGGAAAGCTTCACCCCTCAAAACTATAACACTTTCAGAAACAGCCAGCTGAAGCACTTGACTTGGCCATTCACACTCATTCAACACCTCTGGGAAAGCAGAAGCTGCTGAGTGTGGAGAATTGTTTGTATGCAAAAATTTAACCGAAATGAATAAATAAATGATAAAAATGGGATGATATGAAATTTTCAGTGTGTGAAAAAAGTCACACTTTACAGAAACTGACACAGGGACTGGGAGTGTGGCTCCCAGTGGTAGAGCACTTGCCTGAATGCATGATACCCTGTGTTCAATCCCTGACACCACAAAAAAACAGAAAGAAAGAGAGAGAGAGAGAGAGAGAGAGAGAGAGAGAGAGAGAGAGAGGAAAGAAGGAAGGAAGGAAGGAAGGAAGGAAGGAAGGAGAAGGGAAGGAAAGGGAAGGAAGGAAGGAAGGAAAGAAGGAAGGGAAGGAAGGAAGGAAGGAAGGAAGGAAGGAAGGAAGGAAGGAGAAGGGAAGGAAAGGGAAGGAAGGAAGGAAAGGGAAGGAAGGAAGGAGAAGGGAAGGAAAGGGAAGGAAGGAAAGGGAAGGAAGGAAGGGCGGAAGGAAGGAAGGAAGGGAGGGAAAGGGAGGGAGGAAGGAAGGAAGAAAGAAAGAAAGAAAGAAAGAAAGAAAGAAAGAAAGAAAAGAAAATTAAGCAACTTATTTCTAAAAATACTTTGACTTGTGTGTATCCTTTATTTCCATAGTTTTGTGTTTATATACTATCTGTTTATACAAAATAAAGGCCAGAAATCAAATGCCGAGTGGGATTCAGAACCCAAACGAGGATACATGGAATCAACAGAAAACTTTCACCAAGAGGCACAACTCACATTCTGACATGGCAACAACTCAGGCCACCTTTATTTATACTTTTTTTTCCACGGATGAAAAGATTTTACATTCATTTTTCTCATTTTGTCATGTACAATCCTTTTTAAGAACTCCCTACATTTAACAGCAATGTGCACAACTGTACTTTTTCCCCTTGCTTCTCCTCCTCAATCTCCGTGGTTTCCTGCTAACCCATGAACCATATCAAGAAAGAGGAAACATAGCTTCAGTAAGCTGTTAATAATATCTAACTCAGCACATTGTTATGTAACCAAGTGATCATGGTTGGTAGTAACTGTGGTTACAGCATAGAGAGGTGACAGAGTACATACCCAGGAAATTCTGATGTAATTATTGGCACCAAGCATCTCCCCATATCCTAATCCAGAGATCGAATTCCTCTAATGTCCAGAGCTCTCAGCAAATTAGTAATCTGAGTCCATTCCTCACCCTTGCTTGGCTCACTTCTGAGTGTTCCTATCAGGTCTTGGAACCAAAGATCATGCAAGATGTTCCTAACCTTATGACTATCACGTAGCTATGTTTTGGAACAGGTTGGTGGACAAATTGTTGATAGAACTAAGTTTCCATTGGAAAAGGCCATCCAGACATTAGCTGATGTACCCAGACCAGGGCCTTGTGTTGACACAACCCCATCACCATTATTAACAACAGAGGTGTAGTGATTTGTCCCACTCCCATGATCCTCGGACAAAAACAAGAATGAATCATCATCTGAGCTTTCTTTATCTGACTCTGGGGAAATGTCTGTCACAGACAAAGTGAAAGTAAAGATTGTCATTAGCAAAGCCCAGAATGCAAATGTAAGGCAATAGTAAAGTAAACGATCTCTCCAGAAAGGCCAAGAGATTCTGCATGAATATATCCACATAGGTCTTTGCCATATGGGGACCTAACTCCTTGGCCATAGGAAGAGCCCTCTGCATTACCCTCATACACATTTCCCAACACAGGCTTGGTCACCTCCATCTCCCCTTTTTGTTCTTTAATTGGATCTCTCAAATCTCTCCGTAAGTAGCCATCAATCGGTTGTTTATCTGCCTGAGTTTGGCTGTAAAACGAATAACAATGATCACCATCATTCCAAGTGTTACCCTCTTGGTGATAAAAGACCAAAGGTTCTTAGTCAAAACAAAAGAACTGATAGAGTCAAGAAGTATATTAGCCACTTCCTGTGTTGAGGAGGTTATAAGTGAGCACGTGAGATGGTCTGAGCATGAAGCTTATGTATATCCATGACCAAGTCTGAATTAATTATTCCAAGCTCCTCAGAGATGGACCTGGGTCTGATTCCAAGCAACTTTTGTGCCATTGGATTGTAAGGGGATAAAAGAAATTCATTTATATCCAAAATGGTAAGATGTATGTATGTCAATCTAACTAATATTTTGAATTTGAGTTTCCATATGTATAATTGCTTCCTCTAACCCATTAATTCTACCTATTAATCCTTTATCTATCTGTTCTTGAGTAAAAAGAGGAAGGGATACATTCTCAGATAAGTTATTAACACAATGAGCTGCAATACTACTAGGAAACCACAGGAATTGAAGAGGAAAAAAAGGAAAAAGTACAGTGTGCACATTGTTAAATGTAGAAAGGTCTTAAGAGGGATTGTATATGAGTAAATGAAAAAACACGAGCTGTTTGTTGTATATGAGCTGTGAGAAAACCAGATATAATTAAAGGTGCTCTGGCTTGTCTCAGTGCCAGAGTGTGTGGGGTGAGACTTTTGGTCAAAGTCTTCTTCCGTGGATTCCACACATCCTTCTTCTGGTTCTGAATCCCTCTGAGGCTGGACTTGAGGCCATCAGTGAATAAGTAGATCAGTTACATGTCCATTTGCTTGTGCTCACTCTTAAATAGTTCACATACCGATTAGAGTCTGGAATATCTGCTCCTCGCTAGTGCCTATAACTTCTATGGCCACAGACTTTTGCAGGGACCTCTGTGACCTCCATGGCCTGCAATGAGATGATCTACGGAAGCCAGGACTGCAGCTTGGTTCAGCAGGACTAAGAAGACGGTGCTGGTTTAACCTTCAGGAGTCTGACTGTGAATGCCTTATCTTTGGCATATTTTAAGTACAGTACAATTTGGTGAAAACGTGTTCTGGTGATAATTAACTCAATTCTGCCTTCTCCGCAAAGCATACATAAATTTCTGTGGGACAAAAGGGAAGCTAAATACAGATTGAGCATGCCTACATTAAAACTACTTGTAAAATCCATAAAGATAGGTTTTATAGCTTGACTAAGAAAGACAAATTTACGGCAAGTGTCTTGGGGGAGGATCCAGTATGGTTTCTGACTACACAGAAAGCACAAAAGTCACCAGGCTATTAATCAAATCAACTCCCGGCATTCTGGGTGGATAACAGGGTATGCATTCCTGCCTTTGAAGGAACAACCCTGTGGATTTAACATTCCAGGTTCCCCAACTGCCTATCTGTGAACACAAAGAACTCTATGCCTCCTACAGCTTTTGAACAGGTTTAGAATCCTACACATGAATTCCCTCCTCTGGTGCCTGACTCAGATTCAATCAGAAAGTGGTCAACTGCTTCCCAAACAGTCATGCCTACCTCACCAGAGGACATATACTACCTGACAAGTCAGTATTCAGTGTCCACCACCAGGTAAGATCCTCGTGGACCTTTCTACAAAAGCCTTCTAGCACAATAAAAGATAGCCAGGAAGAAGTTTCCCGATCATCTTGATATTGATTTCTCTGTGTCCTGTAACCAAAATGTGTAGTGTTCAGCAGTGGGGTCTTAAGCTCTAGTTATTCGGGAAGCATTCAAGAGTAAGAAGATAGTTGTGTTCTTCAGCTGTGACCCCTCTCACCAGCAACTCATGGAGAGGGATTTCACATCAGCCACAGGGATTTTGTTTAATAAATTATGGCTGGTTTCTGGGACCAGTGTTATCCATCTATGGGGGATCTCTCCATTCAAATTTTTGCTTTATTTCCTCTTGTATTCTTTGTATAGAATTAATTAATTTATTTATTTACTTTACAACCCAATATCAGTCCTTCCTCTCTTCCCAGGACCCTCCTCATATAAGTCCTCCCCACGTTCCCCTTAGAAGGGGAAGCCCCGCTTTGGGTATCAAAACCTCACATGTATTCATTCTTTAGTTAGCTTACTAAGTAGTGGATCCCCACATGACTTTTCAATAAATCCTTAAATCTGGATCTGCCCCCTCACCTGTATTCTCATTCTCAACTCCCATGAACTTCAACTTCTCCAAACATCCCTCTCATAGAGCATGAGCCGTGGTTCACCTTTCCCCATGTCAATTCCTCTCCCTCTTCACTCCCTCATGGGCCCTTCCTACTATCTTTAAGTTATCTTCACCTACTTGGTTAGATTTTCTTAGGTTTTATCTTTCTGAAGGCATTTTCAATGAGACGTTTTCTTTGAATTCTTTCTTGGCAAATTTATTATTGGGATATAGGAAAATCAATGGTTTCATGTTAGTTTTTCTACTTTGCTAAAAAGGTACAAAGGATCTAAGAGAGTTTGGGGGGGTTGTTTGTTTGTTTTGTTGTGTTTTCTTTCTGTAGGTCCTTAGATCCTTTAAGTTTTAAATTATGTTGTCTACAACTTGGGGATATGTAACTTCTTCCTTCCCTATTTGACTTCCTTTTATTTGTTTATCTTTTCTTAGTTCTCTAACTATAATGTCTACCCTATTGAGTAATAGTGAAGGTAGCAGGTCCTCTTATTCTGGTACAGATTTCAAAGGAAATGCTCTCATGTTTTTCTCATTTAGTAAGTATAATCTTAACTATAAATTTGTTATATATAGCTGATATCTTCAATGATCTGTTGCTTATTTGAGAGTGTGCCATTTAATCTCCATACATTGATTTCTGTAGTATTTCTTGGGGCACATTCCTTCTATCCTATCCTAACTGAGTGCTCAGGGGTCAATTATTTACTTGGTCAGACTTAAAGTCTGAGTCTACAGAGGCAGGTATGAGTAGAAAGCTATGGGAACTCGGTCAAGAGATGTTGTCTTTGAGTCTAGGCCATGTGAGACAGCTTAGTCTATGGGTAATAGCATTCAGTGTGGTGGGCCTTGAACCTGGAACACGCCAGTAGTTAGTCTTGAGTAACTTGTAACTTGGTGTCATTCGGGTTCCTCTGGCCTTGGGGTGGGCCTACAGACTTGACTCACAAATACTCGTCTAGAACCTGAGGCCATGGATATCAACCTTGTATTCAGTTTCATTGGTGGAGAACTCACTTGGGAGATTCACACCAGATTTCTGGTGATAAATTCACTATTCATTTTCCAAAAAAAGAGACTGACTCCCTCTGTACCACATACCAGAGACCTATGGGAAATTCACGTGGACAATGTGAAACTTGCTTTCTTTAATGTTTTCTTACTTCTGTGACATACCTAAGAATTGTTTGCTCTCCCTAGGATTCCTTTACTATTATGAAGGTGGGGTTTTTTGGTTTTTGGTTTTTTTTTTAACATGGAGAGCTTTTCAGTTTGATGTTTCTATAAGTAGGTGAGTACTGGATAGTTCTCCTGTGCCATCCTGATGACGTCACTTAGCTACATTTTTTAACATTGCACTTTAAATCTCCTTCGTGCACATATAAAGTGAGAGATTTCTGATGTGCTTACAACTTAGTTAAAAGGTCTGTGAGCTGACTCGAGCAAAGAAATCTAGAAATTTATTGAAGGAACTACCAAGATATCAATGAAAAGTTTCATGTTTCAGAAACAGAAAACATTAAGATTGTCCATAGTTTCTGGACATAATCTCTCCAATTATGACAAGGACTGCCAGTTGCAGAAGAAAGTAGAAGTCTCCGAGTACCAAGTAAGGACCTCCAGACCAATATCTACTTCCAAAGCCAAAGAAATTGGCTCATACGTTGGGGCTTTAGGTAATTTCAGTTGTGCCAAGTGGAGCAATAGCATGCATCTAAGTGGTGAAGAACCAGTCCCTGCCAGTTTCTCCACAAATCATTACCTACTAAGAATAGGAAGATGTTATAGGAAGGAAGGGGAAATTTCCATTGGAACAGGCAAGCCATCCAGGATCCTCTCCAGTTTTAATGTTCTACCATCTATATACTGCTTCAGCATTAAAGGAAGCAGGTATGGTCACAGAGCTCCTGTCAAGACTGATGAACTTCCTGAATGGGAAGAAAACCGTGCCCAGCAACAGTCTGTGAAAATGGAGTAAAATGGCCTAGTGAGAACGGTTAGTTCAGTAGATTAAGGAAGAACTGTCTAACAGTGCATATGGTGCTCTGTTAATTCACTTTAGAAGTGGCAAGGAAAATATTTAAGTGCCAACTTCAAAACCACAGATCTGTCTAAATATTCTATCTTTTGAGTGAAATGCTCTGCCAATTTATAATACAAATATGGTATACAGACATATTTTAAGACTTTCTTTTTGATTATATACATTTATTTTTTATAAGAAAGTGTTTATAGATGAACTGGATGGTGTTAATATCTTTCATTTTCTATTCTATAACATTGTTTTCTTCTACTGTAATTGTTTTATTCCACCAAAGTGTATTAATATGCTCCAAATGATGCAAGTAAATTTGTTAGATTTGGGCTGTTACTTGAAAGATGAAAGAGGATTTTCTTCTCTCTTTAAATGAAAAGTAAGTTAATAAAATTATTATGAATAATAATAATATTAATAATAATATAATAATATTTTAGAGACATATCAACTCATACTGTGTATGAGCCATAGTTGAGTCTTCTTCAAACTCAATGATGATGTGAAGAAACAGGGTGTGGGCTAGCTATACAGTGGTATAAGAAATTATCTGGGGAAATGTAAAATGGTTAAGTAGTTAAACCACTTTCATATATACATATGTACTGACAGACACATACTCATTCATAATTAAAATATACCTGAGAACAAATTATTATTAGGGATAGCAGGAAGTAGGAAGGGAAATGATTTAGCATTTAGACAGAAATGAGACAATCATAGCAGATGGCCCTAGGTAGAATCATAGAAAACAGAAATTATACAGCACAATTATAAAGAAATTATGTACAGCATGAATGCATGCAAAAGATGCAGAAAACATTTGGAAACCCCTTCTCATCTTAAAGATCCAGGTTGTGGTTCTCAGGCATAGCCACAAGTATTTCTCCTCCATGGACCAGTTACACCAGTGACATGATGGGCAGCATCTTCCCCATCCATAGAAGAGCAGCCTTTATTTACTTTGTGGCAGAATAGAATAATCTGTAAATGTTTTGTAAAAAGAGAGTGAAGAGGAAGTTTGAGGAAAGTGTGAGGAAATAGTCCACATAAAATGAGCAGGACAATATGATGCACTTGTGAAGATTATACATGATCAAATAATGTCACAATATGGAGAAGAGCCTGCCAACTGTGCTTCATGAATCACAGTTTCTGCATTTGTGAGCTGCTCTGATCATTCTTCTTTCAGGAAGCCAATATTATGCATGCATAACTACTAAAAAGCCGTTGGAAATATAGCTGGTTTCACAGTTTCAACAGTGACAACCACTCTTAGCAACAGACATTGATTATGGAAACTGCTTTGCTCTCTGTACCACCTATATATGGAGTTTTGTTACCTGTATGAATACCAATGGCTTCGTTTACTAGACCATTGCAATTTGGCTTCTCATGTCACTATATGGAAAGAATTAGTGCTTGTGTTCCAAAATGTTCCCTTCATTGTTGGTGTAAATAAAATTATAGAATGACAAGAGACATAAATTACTGTTCTTAAAATGATAATAATGACATCATGGTAACTTGCCATTTAAGATATCTTTTGAACTTGTACCTTTTAGTAGCTTCTAAAATATTTGTGAATGAAATTGTATGAAGTTCAGAATGTACTTTAAAATAACTCATTAATGAGAGATGTAGAGGAAAGTAGGGATGAAAGAAAGCAATGACTTAATTAAGGAAACACAATGGAAAGTACATTTGCACTCCCCATACAATTATTTTTACTTTGTATATTATGGATGCTCTCCACATTTAAAGATAAAATCAGATTTCAATTAGACATCTCCCTTCCAAATCTTTCTTCGACCACAAGCTATCAAAATTTCCCATTTTTTGAAATTATGCTTAATGTCTAGCTCTGGATATTTGCTTTTTATTGCAAACATCTGTTTAATCAGCCAACCTAAGTTTGATCATTACCTGATGTCAGATCATTACCCCAGAATTTTCTTAAATGAATGAAATGAATTATCATAAATTTTCTTACAGCATCAAGACTGATGTGTATCCATGCACAAATGCATGCATGTATATGTCTGTCTGAATATGTGATCAAATGGTACAAAATCGCAAGCAACGGTTAAAATAAATTCAATAAGCTGTTCAATCTTAAATAGCAAATTAGGGTAAGGATCAGAAACAAAGTTCATGGTCTTTATAAATATCCCCCACTGACCCACTAAAGACTTAGTGCCACTGTTGCAGATGTCATCAAACATTCAGATGCAGCCTTGTAGAAGGAATTTAGGTCATAAACACATGTTTTTGATGGAGATATGGGATCTCTGACCATTCTTCTCAATCTCTTTCTTTCTGACCCATAATAAGGTGAGCAGGTTTACAACTAGGTTCTTTTGGTTCTTTTGCTGTGATATTCTATACTGTCACAGACCAAGCCATATAGACCAAGGGACCATAGACTAAGACCTCTTAAACCGTAAGCCATATAAAGGTTATCATGAATGCTGCCCCAGTAACAGGAAACTGACCAACACAACATAGTATATTTACTTTTATAATTTCTATTCAACATTATACTTGAATTTTAAATGATGGAATAACCTAACGAAAAAAGTGTACCCATTTTTAAAAGTAAATATAGACATTTGCTAACTGAGCTGGTGAGATTGTTCATTGGGTTCATTTACTGCCAAACCTGGTAACCCGAATTGAGTCACAGAATCCTCATAGACAGATGAGAGAACCTATAGCTGGTCTTAACTATGTGGGTTCTTTGTTTTACCATTCTTTATCCTCCTGGTTTCACTCCTTAACACTAGATAGAAAATAAAAGGGATAGAGGAGATAGTAGGAGAGAGAGAGAGAGAGAGAGAGAGAGAGAATCTCTGAACCTAGTTTCTTCCCTTTTCTTTCTTTTATGACCACAGCTACTAACAAACTGCAACCAACCTCCCTAAACAACCAACAACCACCCACCCCTCCTCTGGTACTGTAGCATTTATCTCCCTTCTGAAACATCCCCAGAATTCCAAGCATCACACAATTGCAGAAACTATCTGCAGCTGGCAAAACCATGCCTCTGCTAGAGCTCGAGGCAAATCATAGTCAGCTGCTGCCATCAGTCCAAAGCAGCTCCCTATTCCTACACCTGGACAAATTACTTTCTTATAATATATCTGTGTTTTTTAAAGAAACGAAATTCCAAAATTGTCACTACAAGAACCAACTCCCAAACATTGTCCTCTGACCTCTACACACTTGTTGTGGCATGGGTACACACACACATGCACACACACACACACACACACACACACACACACATGTGCATACATAGACAAATAAATAAGTAATAAATAGTAAAATTGCTTAGCTTTGCTTTGTGAAACATGTTTATGACTTCATAACTCTGGAAAGTGAAGTTGGAATATCCTGAGTTTGAGGCCAGCCTGGCCTTCATGTTTAAGACCAGCTTAAACTATGCAGTGAGAGCCTGTATCAAAAAGAACAACAAAAATATTTCAGCAAATGTGTTTGCCAAGGTTTGAAGATCAAGATAAATATTTTTAAAACAGCATTTACTATTTCTGTAGAAGAACAGTGAACAATGGAAAATGAAATTTAAAAATTGCTCTTTAAGATAACATAAAATAATCTAATCCAACTTTGTTTTAAACTTAAACTGTTTTAAAAACAAAAAAAGCTATGTAATGCCTATGTATTAAAGTCTACAAAACATTATTAAGATGAAGAAAATCTATATAAATACATAGTTATACACTATTTATAGACTCAAAGATTCAATTATATTAAGATGCCAACTCTTTCCCAATTAATCTATAACCCAATGTAAAACCAATCCAAAACTTAGCATTTGTCTGTTCATTTTGGTATAAAATGGCCAGTTGATTCTAGGTGATGGGTGAATGCAAGGAAAATACAAAAGCCAAGGCAATTCCAAAAAACAAAACAAAGTTAGATGATTTTGATCACTTCAGTGATCAATGCAAATGGTAGCTGCACAAAGATAGAAATAGATCATGGTTGGGTTGATGAACCAATACCACTGCTGAGAGCCTTGCCAGGTTTTAGAAGATGACCAATTTGATCTCTGCATCTCCCATTTCTCTAGGGAGTTCCCACTGCAGTAGTATTCCACATCACCTCCCAAATGCCCCCCAATTCCAGTTGTGCCTCCTAGTACTCTCCCTAAATCCCTCCCCTTCTTCCACCCTCCTGTTTCAGCTCCCTGCTCACACCAATACACCCACAAAATCTATTCTATTCCCCTTTCCAGGGAGCTCCATACATCTCTCTTTGAGCCCTCCTTGTTACTGTGAGTCTGTGGATTGCAGGATAATTACCCTCAACTTAACAACTAATGTCCACTTATAAGTGAATATACCACCAAACCTTTCACCTACAATCTGTCTGCCTGCAAGGCATGCTGGGATCATGCTGGCACAGAATGGTGGAAGTGGCCAACCAATGTCTGGCTGTTCAGTGAAGAAGAAGGCATCTATTTAGCAACTTGAGGCCCTTCAACCAAAGAGTGTGTGCACATGCATGGCACCACATGGGGACCCAGTAACCAGAGGCAGGACAGCCCGGAGACCTAGAATAGAACCAAACATGGCTGGGGGATAAATCAACAAAATGATTCCTAATGATGCTCTGCTATACTCTGAGATAAATGCTTAACCCAACTGTCATCAGAGGGACCTCATCCAGCAACTGATGGAGCAGATACAGAAATGCACAGCCAATCAGTAGGTGGAGGCAGGGGAACTTTGTGGAAGAGGGGGAACAAAGATTGTAGGACCCAGATGGTTCAAGGATAACACAAGAACACAACCCACATCATCAACTAAGCAAAGCTCCTGGATCCTGTATGGGTCTGAGCTAGGTCCTGTTCATGCATATACACTATGCTCCTGTAGTTTAGTGTTCTTGCATAATAGGAACGGAATTTTCTCTGACCATTTTGCCTGAGTTTCAGACCCTTTTTCTCTTTCTGGGTTGCCTTATCCATCCTTCATATTACAGTTTGTCCCTAGGCTTATTGTAACTTGTTAAGCCATGTGTGGTTGATATCCCTGGGTGGCCTGCTTTTTTCTTTTTTAAGGGAAATGAGGGAGAAGTGGATCTGGGGAAGAGGGAAGGTGTGGGAAGAACTTGCAGGAATGAAGGGAGGAGAAGCTGGTCAGAATAGAATCTATGAGAGAAGAATAAAAAAGAAAGAGATATCACCCTTTTACCCAATTTAGAGAGAGAGAGAGAGAGAGAGAGAGAGAGAGAGAGAGAGATTACAATGGTAATGCCTTGTCTAGCCACAATCGGAAGAAGATGCACCTACTCCTACTACAACTTGATATACCAAGGTGGATGGATATCCACCAGCTTTGATAAGAATGTAAAGCAAATAAATTAATTAATTTTAAAAAGAATAAGGTCCATAAGTCCAAGATATATACCCAAGACTATTCAATGAAAGAGACGGCATCCTTTTAACAAATAATTCTGGAACAGTTGGATACTCACATGTAAAAACCTGTTAAAACCATTAGAGATGAGGAAAATACAAATCTACGCCAGCCTGAGATACCACTTTAGGGTTACATAGAGAGCTAAATTTAAGTATTCTGAACGTGTTATGTGTTGGCACACAACCAGAACCTCATATATATACTGCTGGTAGGAATCTAAAAATGTACTGCCACTTTTGAAAACATTCTGACAGCTTCAGAAAAATTAAAAGAATGCTCACTATATTCCATCCATAGCTGGCTACTCAGGGGAGAAGTACATGTTCCCCATATGTTTACAAACACATTTGTACCTGAATGTTCATAGCAGAAAAAAATAGAAATAACCTAAAATATTTGCTAATAGACAAGTAGACAAGGCAACTACAGACTATTCACACAGCAGGAAATTATATAAGAAATGATTTTTAAAAGTCCATGAGCTGCTGATATATGTGACTAAATCTAAAAATATTTTTTCTGAGATTAAGAAGTAAACAAAAAATAATGCATTCCTTATCAATACAATTGCCTAAGATTCTATACGTTATAATTTTCATGTGACAGAGTTTCAAGCAATTAGAAACAAGACGTTGGTGTTGCAAATTAGAGTAGCAACCCTCCCCTGAGGGAGGCCCATGACTTGGCGGAAGATTCCCACTTTACTAGAGACCAAGCTAATACTAGGAACCCCAGGCAAGACACCACCCTGCACCTTCTAAAACCCTTTAAACTCTGCCCATCAGCATCCCCCTCTCCTGGCCTCCATATTGCAGACCACAGTCCCAGGAGAAGACTACTGCTCTACCAGAGGCCAAACCAGTAGTAAGAACCTTAGAAGCCACATTGGTATCCAGAGCCCCAGAAGCCACACAGTTCTCAGAACCCCAGAATGCTAGAGGCAACATGAGCATCCAAAACAGCACAGGTCATTCTGACCGCAAACTGTGGAAACACAATACTGGATCTGTTAGTCATCAGACTTGTTAGTTGTCAGAATCATGGGCACTCAGGCCAGAAGACCAGAAAGTGAACAGAAAACCAAGAGGGAAAGAGACAAAAAAATCCATTTATCCAACAAAGATACTCAGAAATCAGCACCTAAATCTATAATAACTCCAAATCCAGATGACTAGAGGCCAGCATATGAACATAATCAACAACACCCAGGGTGATACGGAACCATCAGAGCCCAGCTATTCTACTATAGCCAGCCCTGAATATTCCAACACAGCTGAAGCACAAGAAAATGACCTTAAATCCAATCTTATGAAAATGCTAGAGGCTCTTTAAAAAAAGTGAACAAATCCCTTAAAGAAATCCAGGAAAACACAAACAGATACAGGAAATGAATAAAACTGTGCAATCCCTGAAAGTATAAATAGAAGCAATAAAGAAAACACAAACTGAGGGAGTCCCAGAGATAGAAAATCTAGGTAAGAGAGCAAAAACTATGGACACAAGCACCAGACACTGAAGATAGGATAAAAGAAATCGATATATCAGTCAGAGAAAATGTTAAATCTCAAAAGTTCCTGACACAAAGCATCCAGGAAATCTGGGACACCATGAAAAGACCAAACCTAAGAATAATAGGAATAGATGATGATTCCCAACTCAAAAACCCAGAAATACTTTCAACAAAGTCATAGAAGAAAATTTCCCTAACCTAAGAAAAGAGATATTGTTAAACATGCAAGAAGCTTACAGAACACACACACACCATTTATAGATTGGACCAGAAAAGAAAGTCCACACACACATAATACTAAATGTACAGAACAAAGGAAGAATATTAAAAGCTCAAAGGGAAAAATGTCAAGTAACATATAAAGGGAGACCTATTAGAATTACACCAAACTTCTCAACAGAGACCCCTAAAACCAGAAGAGCCAGGATACCTTGCAGACTCTAAGAGTCCAAAAATGCTAGCCCAAACTACTATACAAAGTAAAACTTTCAAACACTATAGATGAGGAAAGTAAGATAATCCATGACAGAACCAAATTTAAACAGTATCTATCCACAAATGTAGCCCAACTACACCCATGAAAACACAGGAAATAAATTGTCTCGCACCAACAAAATCAGAAGAAGAGACACACCCCCACTACATCACCACCAACAAAATAATAGGAACTAAATCATTGATTTTTAATATCTCTCCATAGCAATGAAACTCAATAAAAGACACAGGCTAATGTAGTAGATGTGAAAAGATCATCCTTCAGCTGTATACAAGAAACATAGCTCCACATCAAAAATGGACATTACCTCAGAGTAAAAACCTGAGAAAACATGTTCCAAGAAAATGGACACAAGAAGCAAGCTGGAATAGTGGTACTAATATCTAACAAAATAGACTTACCACCAAAATTAATCAAAAGAGATGAGGAAGGGTACTTCATACTATCAAAGAAAAAAATCCACCAGGAAGATATCTTAATTCTGAATATTTATGCCTCAAATGCAAAAACACCCACTTTTAAAAAGAAGCATTACTAAAGCTTAAACCACACATTAAAAATGGGAGACTTCAACACCCCAATGGACAGGTCATCCAGTCAAATAAACTTGTTGCAATAATTATTTGGGGGGAGGTTGTTGTACCCCCTTTTGCTTCTTAGTATCTATTGGGGTTTTCTTATGCCTGTTTTTCTCCCAAGAAAATGACATAGAAACATTGTAATTTATTAATAAGCTGTTGACACTATGCTGGGCAGGTTCTGAGCTATCCTAATCCTTCCACACTGTTAAAACCCACATGAATGCCCCATTACTTGCCAAATCAGTATCTCTTGGGCAAGTTTTGATATAGTTGTCTGTCCTCAGATTAAACTTCTCTTGGCCATGTATGTGTTCCTGGCCCATTGCACTTGAACATGACCTCTGTCTCTCCTCTCCTCCCTCTCCTTGTAGTCTTCATCTGAGACCCCCTACTCAATCTCAAGTCTTAACTTCCTCCTTCTTCTGCCTAGTCTCAGACTCAAGCCTTTTATTAACAAAGCAGAGATTGCTGGGGAGCATTCTTGGTCAATACAATGCAGATATCTGGACTGCAACCTGATCATGGGGCAGAGAACTCAGCATCTAAATACACATGCACAAAACCAAACTCAACAAAAACTAAAGAGATAAATAGTGGAACTAACATATGTTATGACCCAAGTAGACCTAACAGATATCTACGGAACATTTAACCGAAACCATATATGTATGTAAGTGTGTATATATGTGTGTGTACATACACATACATATATGCCTTTTTCTCAGCACTTCATGGAATCTCCTCCAAAACTGGTTATACACTTGGTCACAAAGCAAGCCTCAACAGAAAATTGAAATAATCCCCTGTATCTTATCAAAGCACCACTAATTAAAGATGGATCTCAACATCAACAGAAACAACAGAAAGCTTACAAACTCTTGGAAACTGAATAGCTCTCTACTGAATGACCACTGAGTCAAGGAAGTAATTTTTAACACAATCCTGAACAATAAAAGAACTTTCAGAGGTATCACCATCCCTGATTTCAAACTGTCTGTCCTACAGAGCAATAGTAATAAAACACACATGATATTAGCATAAAAAAGACAAGTGGATCAATGGAATCAGATTGAAGACACAGATGTAAATCCACACCACTATAGACACCTGATTTGTTGTTGTTGTTCAGAGAATTTATTCTGTATTTATGTTAACATTAATGGAGAAAAACATTAGTAAAGTCAGGTACAAGGTCACCATAATTGTTCCTGTCTGAAAGAACTACAGGAACAAAAATAGAGAAGAGCCTGAGGAAAAGGAGGTACAGAGTTAGGCCCAAAGTGGGATCCAACTCAAGGGGAGGCCCCAAGACCTGACACTATTACTGAGGCTATGAAGCACTCACAAAAAGACACCTATCATGGCTGCCCTCTGAAAGACCCAACAAGAAGCTGAAAGAGTCGGATGCAGATATTTACACCCAAAATGGACAGAAGCTGTTGGTTGATTTAGGGAAAAGCTGGAAGAAACTGAGGAGGAGGGCGACCCTGTAGGAAAACCAGCAGTCTCAATTAATATGGACCCTCGAGATTTCTCAGACACTGGACTACCAACCAGGCAGCATACACCAGCTGATATGAGGCCCCCAATAGAAATACAGCAGAGGACTCCTGGGTCTAGGTTCAGTCAGAGAAAATCCCTCAAGAGACTAGAGGCCTCAGGGAATGGGGAGGTGGGTTCTGGTGAGGTGAGTACACCCTCGTGCAGATGGGTTGCAGGGGTAGAAGGGGGGATGTACGGGTTGTGGAACAGTCAGGTGGACCAGGAGGGGGATAAAATCTGGAGTGTAAAAAAGAAAAAGATTAATAAAATCAAAAAAGGGAGGAGGAGGAGGAGAAGGAGAAGAAGAAGGTGAAGGAGAAAATGCTTTAATTGTAGAAATTTCTCTTTTTTATTGCTTATTTTGTTGATTTGCATTTCAAATGTTATCCTTCTTCCTGGTTTCCCCTCTGAAAACTCCCTATCCCACCACCCACCCCCATTCTTCTATGAGGGTGCTCTCCCATCCACTTACCCACTCCCGCCTCAATGCCCTAGCATTCCACTATACTGGGACATTGAGCCTCCACAGGACCAAGGGCCTCTCCCTCCCACTGATGCCAAATCATATGTAGTTGGAGCCATGGGTCCCTCCATGTATACTCTTTGGTTGGTGGTTTAGTCCCTGGGAGCTCTGGGGTATCTGCTTGGTTGATATTACTGTTTTTCCTGTGGGGTTGCAAACCCCCTCAGCTCCTTCAGTCCTTCCCCTAACTCTTCCACTGGGGTCTCAGTGCTCAGGCTGATGATTGGCTGCAAGGATCCTCATATTTATTTGTCAGGCTCTGGCCGAGCCTCTCAGGAGACATCCATATCAAGCTCTTGTCAGCAAGCACGTCTTGGCACCAGCAATAGTGCCTGGGTGCAGACTCTGGATAGCAGTCTTTCCTTCAGTCTCTGCTCCACTTTTTGCCCCTGTATTTCCTTTAGAAAGGAGCAATTCTGGGTTAAAATTTTGAGAAGGGTAAGTGGCCCCATCCCTCAACTGGGGATCATGCCTAACCTCTGGAGATGATCTCTTCAGGTTCTCTCTCCCCTTTGTTGGGTATTTCAGTTAATGTCATCCTCATGGGGTCCTGGGAGCCTCTTGCTTTCCTGGCATCTGGGACTTTCTGTTGGCTACCCCCAGTTCATCAGCCCCCATTGTTACACACCTCTGTTCAATTTTATGACCCCCTTCTGTACATCTCCCCTGTCTCCTCCCACACCTGATCCTGCCCCCACTTTTTTCCCTCTCCCCCTCCTTTCTTCCTCCTAAGTCCCTCAAACCTCTCCAAAAAGCCAAAATTATACAATGAAAAAAAGAAAGCACCTTTAACAAATTGTGCTGGTCCAATTGAATGTCAACATGTAGAAGAATGCAAATAGATACATATCTATCGTCCTATACAAAACGCAAGTCCAAGTGACCCCAACTTAAATCCAGATATACTGAACTTGATAGAAGAGAAAGTGGGGAATGGCCTTGAACGCATTAGCACAGGAACCAACTCCCTGAATACAACACCGAGAGCACAGACACTAAGACCAACAATTAATAAAGGGGACCTTACGAAACTGAGAAGCTTCTATAAGTCAAAGGACACCATCCTAGGACAAAATGGCAACCTATAGAATAAGAAAATATCTTCACCAACCCCACAACTAAACACACAAAAACACAAATGATCTAATTTTTAAAATGGGGTACAGATCTAAACAGAGAATTCTCAATAGAGGAATCTCAAATGGACTAGAAACACTTAAATGTTCCAATGATGTCCTTGGACATCAGGAAAATGCAAATCAAGATGATGCTGAGATATCTTACATCTGTCTGAATGGCTAACCTCAAAAACATAAGAGTCGCCTCATGCTGGTGAGGGTGTGGAGCAAGGGGAGCACGCCTCCATTGCTGGTGGGGGTGCAAACTTGTACAACCACTTTGGAAATCAATATTTTGATTTCTTAGAAAGTTGAGAATAGTTTATCTCAAGATCCAGATATACTACTCCTGGGGATCTACCAAATGACACTCCATCATGCCACAATGACAATTGTTCATCTAGCAGTTTTATTTGTAATAGCCAGCAACTGGAAACAACCAAGATGTCCATCAATCAAAAGATGAATAAAGAAAATGTGTGTTTACACAGTATTACTCAGCCGTTAAAAACATGACATCATGAAATCTGCACACAAGTGGGTGGAACTACAAAAAAAAGAAAAAAAATCATCCTCAATGAAGTAACCCAGACACAGAAAGGCAAACATGGTATGTATTCATTTATAAGTGGATATTAGCTGTAAAGTAGAGGATAATTGTGCTACAATCCACAGATCCAGAGAAGCTAAGCAACAGAAAGGGATCAAGGTAGGGAAGGAAAGACACATAAATCTCACTGTGAAGGGGAAATTAAGTATGAGTCTCCTTGGGAAAGGAAAATAGAACAGACATCATGGATGGGTGGAGGAGGGGCTTTGATGGGGGTAGGAACAAGAACAAGAGGGATCATGATAGGGTGAGGATGGAGGGAGAGAATAGTGGGAGAGACAACTGAACTGGGAGACATCTCTGTGATGAGCTAGAAAATTAGCGCAGTAGAAACTCCCAGAAATCTATGAGGATGACCCTAACTCAGACTTGTAGCAATGGGGGTTATGGAGCCTGAACTGGCCATCTCCTGTAACCAGGCAAGGCTTCCAATGGAGGGACTGGGACACCAACCCAGCCACAAAACTTTTGACCCACAATTTGTCCTGCCTATAAATGTGCTATGGTAAAGGCGGCACAGAAATTGTGAGAGTGGGTAATCAATGACTAGTCCAGCCTTAGACTCATGCCATGAGATGGAGCCCACCCTTGACACTGCCCGGAGGGCCAGGACCCAGAAGGAGGATAGCTCAGAAACATAACATAGAACAAAACAAGGCTGACAAAAAAATTAGCCAATAAAATGATGCCTAATGATATTCTGCAGTACTCATAGACTGGTGCCTGACCCAATTGTCAATGGAGAGGCTTCATCCACATATATAAATATAAAGACTTTGGGGGAGAAAGAATTTTTTCAGAGTACTTGCAGTTTAAGCAGATTCATCCCAAGGGAATGCACTTAACCTTTCCACACACACCCTGTTGCTTCACAGATTTTGATCACTCACCTTTTGAGGCCTCCCTGTTGTGAGGCTTTAGAACATTTTTGTCTAACGACAGATGCCTGTGATAGCAGAAACACTTGTGAGGTTATTTGGCCTGCAGCTCATTATCCCTGGAGAATGGACTGTGGCTTGTGAGAATGATTCTCTTTAGTAAAATATCGCAGGAAGATCCCTTATTTAGATTGATTACATATTTTGAGTTGTAAGCAATAAGAGATGCTCTGGATATTTATCTTTATAGAATGAATATGATTTTGAGAAGCAATGAATATGATTTCAAGAAGCAGTGATGATTGTTTCTTTTTATTGGATTTTTTCAAATACATTTCAAATGTTATCCCCTTTCCCCCTGCTTCTGTGGGGGTGTTCCCCCACCCAACCACCCATTCCAACCTCCCTGCCCTGACATTTACCTACACTGGGGCATTGAGCCTTGGCAGGACCAAGGGCTTCTCCTTCCATTGGTGCCCAATAAGGCCATCCTCTGCTACATATGTGGCTGGAGCCATGGGTCAGTCAATGTATAGTCTTTGGGTAGTGGTTTAGTCCCTGGGAGCTCTGGTTGGTTGGTATTGTTGTCCTGATGTGGTTGCAAACCCCTTCAGGTCCTTCATTCCTTTCTCTAACCCCTCCATGGGAGACCCTGTTCTCAGAGCAGTGATGATTTTTAAAAACACCATTTAATAAAACACAAAAGATAAATACTTAATAATTAATTAACTGTTGAGTAGTTAGTAATCAGTTAGCTTGAATACAAGAATTTGGTAGAATCCTGAAAGAACACATTCTCTTAGAAGACTCCAGAGGGCCAAATAACCCTATTTAAAAATGGGGTACAGAGCTAAACAAAGAATTCTCAGCTGAGGAATATCGAATGGCTGAGAAGTACCTAAAGAAATGTTCAACATCTTTAGTCATAAGGGAAATGCAAATCAAAACAACCCTGAGATTTCACCTTACACCAGTGAGAATGGCTAAGATCAAAAACTCATGTGACAATAGATGCTGGCGAGGATGTGGAGAAAGAGGAAGACTCCTCCATTGTTGGTGGGATCACAAACTGGTACAACCTCTCTGGAAATCAGTCTAGAGGTTCCTCAGAAAATTGGACATTCCACTACCTGAGAACCCAGATATACCTCTCCTGGGCATATACCCAAATGATGCTCTAACATACAACAAGGACATTTGCTCCACTATGTTCATAGCAGCCTTATTTATAATAGCCAGAAGCTGGAAAGAACCCAGATGCCCTTCAACAGAGGAATGGATACAGAAATGTGTTACATCTACTCAATGGAGTACTACTCAGCTATCAAAAACAATGACTTCATGAAATTTGTAGGCAAATGGATGGAACTAGAAAATATCATCCCGAGTGAAGTAACCCAATCACAGAAAAACACACATGGTATTCATTCATTGATAAATGGATATGAGCCCAAATGCTTGAATTACCCAAGATGCAATGCACGGACCACATGAAACTCAAGAAAAAGTATGATCAAAGTGTGGATTCTTCAGTCCTTTTTAAAAGAGGGAACAAAATTACTCATAGAAGGGGATATGGAAACAAAGTTTGGAGCAGAGACTGAAGGGATGACCATTCAGAGCCTACCCTACCTGGGGAGACAGCCCTTTTATATACCACCAAAACTAGATAATATTGATGAAGCCAAGAAATGCCTGCTGACAGAAACCCAATATAGCTGTCTCCTGAGAGATCAGCCAGAGTGTGACAAATACAGAGGTGAATGCTAGCAGCAAACCATTGAACTGAGAACGGGGCTCCCATTGAAGGAATTAGAGAAAGGATTGAAGGATCTGAAGAGGCTTGCAACCCCATAAGAACAACAATACCAACCAACCATAGCTCCCAGGGACTAATCCACTACCCAAAGAGTATTCATGGACAGACCCATGACTCCAGCTGCATATGTAGCAGAGGACAGCCTTGTTTGGCACCAATGGGAGGAGAAGCTCTTGGTCCTGCCAAGGCTGGACACACCCCCCCAGTGAAGGGGAATGTCAGGGGATGGGGAGAAAGGGTGGTTGGGGTGGGGGAACACCCTCATAGAAGAAGGGGAGGGAGTGGGATAGGCGGCTTATGGCTGGGAAACTGGGGAAGGGAATAACATTTGAAATGTAAATAAAAATATTGAATAAAAAGAAGAAAAATATAAGAAATCAGAAATTTAAGATCTCCAATAAACCAGATGCTTTTGGGATTCTGTGGTCTCTTTAGACTGGTTTGGTGTTGTTGCTGGATTATTTCAATTTAGTTTTGGGTGTTATGAGGACAACAGGAACAACAATGGCAAACAGCAATGATTAACTACTAAGGAGATCGCCGTGTTGTTGCTGATGCACCATTGATTTCCACTTTACCAGTTCTGTGGAGGTCTAGATGTTCCGAGTAACTTCTCTGGAGATCTGTCTAATTCCTACTAGTTGGAATGTCTGCCCTCCTTCACTGTCAGCACAGCACAGACTTCAGCCCCGTTTTTCTCAACTTCTGTGCCCTTTGGAGGCACGTGAAGAGCTACAGATATTAAAAAGAGGAGCTGGCCATGAAAACTGGTTGTTTTTCAATCTTTGATCCATCTTAGAGTTTAGAATTTGCCTTTTCTCCAACAAAATCCATATGGATATTTGAATTCTCTTAGTAGCCACACTCAGGGCTGAGTGTTCCAGGTCTCTCGCCCTCTGTCTGCATGATGTCTGGCTGTGGGTCTCTGTATTTGCCCCCACCTGCAGTAGGAGGAAACTTCTCTGGTGATAGCCAAACAAGACACTGATCTATGACGATCACTGGGAGTCATTTTATTGCCATGTTGGTTTTGAGTTTTTTGGGTTTTTTTGTTTTGTTGTTTTGTTTTGCTTGTGTGTGTGTGTGTGTGTGTGTGTGTGTGTGTGTGTGTGTGTGTGTGTGTGTGTGTCTTATGTTTTAGAACAGTAGTATTGGTTTTTACCCTAGGTCTCTGGGATATATGGTCTGAGGTTTTTGGGTCACCAAAACAGCATGCGAACCTGTACAGCCATTACGGTAACCAGTGTGGTGGTTCCACAAGAAGATGGGAGTTCATCTACCTCAAGAACCAGAAGGATTCCCATCTTCCTGAGGAACTACTAACCATAAGAGTGGTCTCCTTATTTCACATCCTCACCAGCATGAGCTGTAATTTTTTTATTGATCTTAGCCATTCTGACAAGTATGGGAAATCTCAAATTAGTTTTGATCTGCAGCCTACGAAACATGAAGTGATCCATTTAGTTGGCTTCAAGACCATCTCCTTCAGTTGTCTTATTGCTCTAGCCAAGACCCGAAGTACTATATTGACAAGGTATGGAGAGAGTAGGCAACCTTGTCTTGCTCCTGATTTTAATGGAAATGTTTTGACTTCTCCATTCAAGTTGATGTTGGCTATGGAATTGCCATAAACTGTCTTTATCAGACCCCCTCTAGGTCTACCAGAGGGGTTCCTAGAGCCAAAAGGAGATGTAGATATGCTCCACTATTCCTAACCCAGAAATTATTTCCAATTCATATCCACATGCAAATGAAAATTTAGGGAGTGTCACTGGCGGGGGGAAACTATTTTAAGGGTAGACTGCATGCCAAGCATAAATGCTCAAGGGAAAATGATCTCAAAATTCTGTGCTCAAAATTCTGGACAAGGTCCAGACAGTGAACCCCAGAAAACAGTGGCCCTCTTTCCAAAGCACCAAGACAATAGATGAAAATCTGTTGAGGTAAAAAGATCCAGGATCCCAGATCTTCTCCTGTTATCTCAAGTTGCAAGAGAAGGTTGAGTTCCTCTCTCCAAACCTGTCAGTGACAAAGACATACCTAATATAAGGGACTCTGAGTAACAATTATTCCAGCAAACTGCTTCTCAGCAGCAGGGGTTCGAATGATCTGTGGCTTAGAATTTCTATTGTTTCTATTTCTTATTGTTTCTATTGCTGCAACAAAAATTACTATAGCCAAAAAGCACGTTGCCGAGAAAAGGGTTTATTCACCTTTGTTCATGAATTCTATTCACCAATGGAAGTCAGGACAGGAACTCAGACAGGGCAGGAACCTGGAGGGAGGAGTTGATGTAGAGACCATGGAGGGGTGCTGCTTACTGGCTTGCTTCCCCTGGCTTGCTCACCCTGCTTTCTTAGAGAACCCAGGACCACAAGCCCAGGTATGATACCACCCACAGTGTGCTGGACTCTCCCACATCAATAACTAATTAAGAAAATGCCCTACAGCCAGATCATATAAAGACATTTTCTCAGTTAAGGCTCCTTCCTCTCTGATGACTCTAGCTTATGTGAAGTTGACATAAAACCAGCCAGTAAAACTACAAATCAAGAGTGAAGCCATTGCCTACAAAGGACCAAAGAGACTTGGTCCTCAAGCTTTCCAAATCCCTAAATGGATACCTTTAAAACCATGCTCTTTATTTCAAAATGCGACTCTTTTCATGATAAGAGGAAATATAACTGCTGTCTGCCCCTGTTTCACATTAGTAATTCACAAGTAGCATCGCTTGAGGATTTTTAATCAAGAAGCATTAATTGAAGTTCAGTCAGTGAAATAGGTCTGACACATATTTATTTCCCTTAGCTCAAGAGCCACAGTAACACTGCCCTGGGATCAATCCCTGCTAGGTTCTCCAGTCTCCTCTCCCTGTATCACCGACTTCTACCAATACAAGAGGGAAGGGTTCTCCCCAAGATGGGAGGTTCCTATTGTGTCTATAAACAAAAGAATAAAAAACTCCCTGTACATCAACCTCGGACACAAAGATGCATTTATAGCTGTATTGCTTTGGAAACAGGGCCACAATAAATGGTTTGGGAATTACCATGGAAGTGGGGGAGGGAGCCTTGGCATAGGAGATGGTCATGAAGCCAGCTAAAAGGATCCCTTCGTGTTTTTATAGTTGAGAAATCTAATTTGGTCTGGGGCCTGGGTTTGTTTTCCCACAGTAATACAGGAAGCATGAAGCAGACAAATTACACTGAAAGCAGAGAGCTATTGCTTACACAAAGAGGCACCCTAGTTCATAAGAAGGCTGGGTTCAGGCTCCTCCATAAACAAACATTGAGAAATAGTACTGAATTCCTCAGTACACACAGTCTTACCAGCTTTGGGAAGTGCTGTTCAACATGCCTCAGATGAATCAAACCTACACTGTGTTTGTCTAGTTTACGGAGAAGAGACATTGATGAAAATAGGCGAGAAGAAGGGCCTCCTCCCCAAAGGGAAAAATTAGAGAAAATTAGCTGTTCTGAGAATATGGGGATTCCTAATCTGCTTAAATGTGCTTTATCCAAAAAGACATCAGTCAAGAAAATTTATTTTGATTACCCTGATGAATAAATGACAAAGTTAATATAAATCAATCATCTCTTCGCCTCCCGAATTTTCTATGAAATCAACAAAATCTTTATTCATGGAAATGCAGAAAAATCATTTGTTGTCATTGACAGAAAAAAAATTATGACAATTTCCTAAATAGCTAGATTTTTTTTTTTTTGGTTCTTTTTTTCGGAGCTGGGGACCAAACCCAGGGCCTTGCGCTTCCTAGGCAAGCGCTCTAACACTGAGCTAAATCCCCAACCCCCTAATAGCTAGATTTCTAATTACTAACTTTATTAACATTATTTCACGTTGTTCTTTATCATTACAAAAGCGTGTTATTTCTTATCTCTTTTTTCATTTTTTTAATCTGGGAGGATGATAATAAAATTGTATCATTTACCCCTTCCATTTTCTCCCTTCAGTTGCTCTCACGTATCACTCCCCCACACTCTCACTAAAAGTCATGGTCTCTTTTTCTTTAATTGGTGGTGGTGGTGGTGTGTCTGTCTTTGTGTTTGTGTTTGTGTGTGTGTATGCATATATACACACATATATACCTATACGTACACATAATATGAATATAGATATAAAGATTTAGAAAGATATATACATATAAAACTTGTTCAGTTCAAATAACATTACTTACATCTATATGCTTTTAGAACAGCCCTGAATTTCAGGATACCACTAATCAACACAGTAACACTCAGACTCGCTCTTCTGTTAATGGTGCGAATGAATCAGAATGCTGCAGAAAAACAGCTTTTATCCTTCCCAATCACAATGAGTGTCCTCAAAACACATGGTGACATTTTTGCTTATTTACTAGTGGGTTATTGAGACAAGGATTCTGCCAAGTGTTTTTTTAGTTATTAATGGTCCTTACTAAAAGTTGAATCAGTATTCATCCCTAACAGATTCTCCCTACCTTATTCAAATTTACCAGGTCTGAGGTAGGCCCCGGAATTTACATTTTTAAATAAGAACACCAGGTGCATCTTGGGACAAATTGCTATGGATAACATGTTCACAAAAAGGAATGATGACTTGGAAAACTAAAACAAAGCCATCTACTAGATGGATGGTTAACAAGATCTGTTCACAATGTAACAGAGACCTTAAGGTAAGGCCTGAAACTCTGAGAGAGCTAGGAGAGAGCCTAGAGGAAACTCTTCAATAGACAAGGGCAGGGATGTTCTGAAAAGGACTCCACAGTTCAGGATTGGCAGATAGGATTGCCAATAAATAAGAAGTTTCTTCACAGCAAAGGAAATAACAGTGGTGAGACAGGCTATATAGAATGGAAGAAAACTCCTTGCTAATGACATATCTGACATGGATTGATATCTAGAACGCATTTAAAGACTAAAGTCTAATTAAACAATGAAGGTAAAACAGCCCAATCAATAAATAGCATAAAATGGAGAAAAATGCTTGTAAGGATAAAATTCTCATACAGTGCTGGCAAGAGTGTAATTACTACAGCCACTGACAGTGTGGAGAGTGGACGTTTCTCACAAAGCTAAGGGTAGAACATCTATATGAGCCAGCTCTGGCACTCCTGGGTGTATATCCATGTATACGTCCTACCACAGAGATACTAGCACCAGAGTTCTCTGCTATTCTGTCCTCATTAGTGAAGAAGTGGAACCAGCCATCGGCCAGGAGAAGCATGAGTAAAAGAAATGTGGTGTGTGTGTATGTAATATAGCTTTATTCAGCTATGAATCAAAATCAATTTTTTTTTGCCAGAAAACAGGCGACATTGGATACTGTAATATTAAGAAAAATAATCCTGGCTCAAAAGACAAATCTCTTTCTTCTCATTTGTGGAGCCTAGACGTTTTTTCCATTTATTTATTCACATTCCAAATTGTGCCCTCCTCCCAGTCCTCCTCTCCCAGAGCCCCTCCCCCATCCCCTACTCCTCTGAGAGGGTGCCCTCTCTGGTACCCCACAACCCTGGTACATCAAGTCTCTACAGGATTCAGTGCATCCTCTTCCACTGAGGCCAGATAAGGCAGCTCTATTGAAGAACAGAAACCACAGTCAGGCTACAGATTTAAGGAGAGCCTCCCCTAGTTATTGGACCCACATGAAAATCAAGCTGCATGTCTGCTATGTATGTGCTGGGGGCCTCATTCTAGCCTGTGTATGTTCTTTGGTTTCTGGCTGTCTCTGAGAGCTCCCAAGGATCCAGGTTATTTGACTCTGTTGGCCTTCCTGTGGAGTTCTAGCCTCTTCTTGGCCTACAATCCTTCCCCCAACTCTTCCCTTAAGAAGCCCCATCCTCCATCCAATATTTGGCTACATCTGTTTCAGTCAGCTGCTGGGAAGAGCCTTTTAGAGGATAATTATGCTAGGTTTTATATATATATATATGTATGTGTGTGTGTGTGTGTGTGTGTGTGTGTGTGTGTGTGTGTGTGTGTGTGTGTGTGAATGACACAATATCTCATAACAATACAAGACAGGAGAAGGGGAACTGGGGGAAGAAAATAGATGGAAGAAGGAAGATGGAAAAAAAGAACAGGGAGTGGTATGGTAAAAATACATGATATACTTAATATTGTCTTTATTATGAAATCTATCACCATTTACAAAGAACATACACCAGAACCAAATTAACTGAAGGCTTAGTTTCAAGCACTTGATCTTTGAATCTGAAATAAACTTCTTTAATAATATAAAAAAATAGCCTGAGAAGCAACCATCAAAATCGCAGTGAGCATCTTCCCTGTATAGTCAGCCCTATATATTGTCCCAGAAATCATCATCCTCCCTGTATGAGACTGCAATCACACAAACTTAGACTTAGGGGACATTTAGACAAGATTCAGGTCCACCCTACAAAAATATCATAGCCAAGATATCCATGCAACAAGTAATTTGAAACCAAATAGACAGGAAATAAATGTCATAAATAGAAAAAGCCTGAGTCTGTGGGAAGCTTAAGGTTCTGATAAGTCAGTGAGGAGTGGTGGGAGGGGAGTGATGGGGAAAGGTGTGGTGGGCAGGAGAACAGTGGGGAGGGGTCCAGAGTGGCCTGACTGCTGTGTCAGTTGGTCATTCCTTGCAACTGCCCCTGACAGGCATTCCGGTCCACTGAGCATGCCCTGTGGTGTGAGTGACCTCACCAAATAGAACTATCAAGACCACCTGAAAGCTTTACCAGCATCAGGCCAGTAACGTGGCCACCAATTCACACCATTCTTAAACTTGTGATCAATAGACCTAAGGATGGGGAAAGCAGCTCCTTTTGTCTATAACAATAGTTTGAGTCCTACTTTCTAATCTCTTCCTCCTCAGACGTACTGATCTCCTGCAAAGAGACAATAGTTGGGGAGATGCAGCCATCTTGGTTAACAGGAGCTCAGAGGCAGAAAAAACGTGATGGTGGTAGAATCCAGCATCATCCACCTCAACACAAGAAGCTCCTGGGTCACCCTGCCAATCAAGTAAAGAAGGATTTTCATTTAAGGAACCTTATGTGAGAAAGTTGCCAACCTGCTTCACTGACTTTTTAGCTGAACTGCTTCTGATACTTAGGTGCTGCCTCTTCTAAAGCCTGTAAGAGCCAAGACAACTCCCAGAATGGAAGAATACTCAGGTGAGCATGTCTGGGTCATGAGGAAGAACTCTGATACATGCTGACATGTGGGGGTTTTGCATGATTATACACATCAAAGTTTGTCTGAAGTGGTTTTGATGAGGACAGATTGTTTCCCTCTTTGCATCTTTATGAAAAAATAAATTTAAAAATGAAATGTTGATTGCGATGGGCCAGTGACAGACTGGAAATCTGACATAGTTTTACATTAAGCTACTTGAAGGAAAGGGTAGCTATATACCACAAAGGTGGGTTCTTATTTAATCCTGAATATTCAAAAATCTTTAGACAGTGTTTTCTTCCAATTTCAAATAGCTCTACCATTTGCTTTGCCAAAAGCTCTACACTAACAGAGTATGGTCTTGGCTCAGAGGCTCATGGGAAGTCTCTTCCTGTTCCTCCTGTCAGCCTGCCACTGGCCTGAATTTGTTGCAGTCTTTTGATTCAAACTTTGTTGTGGTTGTTTTTGTTGTAGTCATTGGTGATGGTGGTAGGTGGTGGTGGTGGTGGGTGGTGGTGGTGGTGGTGGTGGTGGTGGTGGTGGTGGTGGTGGTGGTGTGGTGGTGGTGGTAATAGATGTGATGATGGTGATGGTGGTAGTGGCAGTAGTGGTGATGATTGTGGTGGCAGTGGTGGTGATGGTGGTGATGGTGGTGGTGGTGTGGTGGTGGTAGTCTGGTATAGTGATGGTGATGTGGTATGGTATGGTGGTGGTAGTAGTGTGATAGTAATGGTGGTAGTAGTAGGTAGTGTGGTGATGGTGGTAGTCTGGTAAAATAATGATGATGTGGTATGGTATGGTGGTGGTAGTGTGGTGATGATGGTGGTGTGGTGATAGTTATGGTGGTGGTGGTGGTGGTGGTGATGGTGGTGGTTATAGTGGTGGTGGTGGTGATGGTGGTGGTTATAGTGGTGGTGGTGGTGGTGATGGTGGTGGTTATAGTGGTGGTGGTAGTGATGGTGGTGGTGTGATAGTAGTGGTATTGGTGGTGGTGGTGGTGGCAGTGGTGGTGGCAGTGGTGGTGATGGTGGTGGTAGTGGTGGTGATGGTGGTGGTAGTGGTGATGATGGTGATGGTGGTAGTGTGGTGATAGTGGTGGTATCGGTGGTGATAGTGGTGGTATCGGTGGTGATGGTGGTGGCAGTGGTGGTGATGGTAGTGGCAGCGGTGGTGATGGTGGTGATGGTGGTGATGGTGGTGATGGTGGTAGTATGGTGATAGTGGTGGTAGTGGTGATGATGGTGGTAATGGTTGTGATGGTGGTGTTAATGGTGGTGGTATGGTGATGTAGTGGTGGCATGGTATGATGGTGGTAGTGGTGATGTGGTGATGGTGGTGATGTGGCGATGGTGATGGTAGTCTGGTATGGTGATGTGGTATGGTATGGTGGTGGTAGTGGTGTGGTGATGATGGTGGTATCGTGATGGTTATGGTGGTGATGGTGACAGTGATGGCAGTGGCAGTGGTGGTGGTGGCAGCTATAACATTTAATTGCTTTCCAGAGTCATTGAAAAAGACAAATTTCTAGACAAAAAACAATACTTAAGTTTTTATTGGGAAAAAGCAAAATGTCATGAACATGGAGACAGAAGAAGGTCATTGAAAGCAAAAAAAGGCAGATAAACAAGACAAAATGTGGGATGAAAACACAGAGGCTCATTAAGGGAGGCAAAAAGAAAAATTGAGGACTTCCACTATTTCTTCTAATGCTCAATCAGATGAGAAGGATTTATCTCATTGAACCTGGAGGCCAGACCTTGCTAGAGGAGATATGAGGGTGGCGCGCACACTTAATCAAAGCCATCCACGGGAATCCAATGTACACTATCTGCACCTTTACACTGAATAGTCACTATGCACCTGTTAGCTTCAAGTCCCCTAAGTCCCCTAAGGATAAGAAATATAAGTGTAATACATCCCTATCCATCAGCACCTAGCTATAAAATAGAGAATTTTTTTTAAAGGAAGAGTGGAAACAGACAAGAAGTGAGTATCTGTGACTACTGCTGCTGGGGGTGTACAGTTTGATACATATTTTAATTCTTTGTATCATTTAGAGATGTTTGGAGATATTAACCTCACTATTGGGATGCTGAGTAAAGAAGACAACATTAGCAAGGTATGCAAAGTTCTCCTTCTTATTCACCTTCTGTAAGCCAACTGTTGAGACATTCCATACACAGTTTGCTTTGGCCTCCTCCCCCTCCTCCTCCTCCTTTTTTCCCAGCTTCTCTTATGTCATTAAATCTTTTAGAAAATGCATTTGTAACAGAAGTCATTACGGTGCTGAAATAATGCTATTTAGCATTTCAAGACTCACAGAAGTTACTCAAGAACACTCTTGTTCATAACTATATATAGGTAGATGTGGAAAGAGGAAAATACCAGATTTCTAACACCGTGGGTTAGATTCTCCCCCTTATATTATGAGGATTGCTTTGAAAATGTGCAAAGACTCCCCATGCCCATCTATCATCCTGTCCCACAACCTGAAAATTACTCTGAAAATTGAAGGCTTCTCAGGCATGAACAGCCAAATAACAGTTACCGCCTTTCACTGAACACTTGTCTATGAAGTAGAGTGCTTAATGTTCTCCACATAACATGTGTTATATAATATTAATTTCTCAGAACCCTATGCTGTTGTAGTTCTACTTTCATTTGACAACTGAAAAAAAAAAAAGAAACACTAATACATTGTGTAACTTACCTAAGTAAGAACTGCTGTAGCATATCCACGCAGAAGCCCATGTAATGGCAGCAAAGTCACCCTAATCATTGCTCAGCATGGCCTCTTGTGAAAAGCAGTATATTTGCTATTATCTATGACTTAGTGATGCCTGATTGCCTGTTGTTAGCTTGAAGAAAATATAAAAGACTAGGCCTCACTGACAGGGATTCTAACTACTTCCTTCAATGACAAACAAGGCATTGGAAGTTCATAGAGATGGCCCTAACACTGGATATGATTAACAACCATTTTATGAATCTCATAGCAGATATTAACATTCCCATAGAGCACTGCTTTCAAACAATTACAGACACTTTGGAAATGATTTCTGGTCTTAAACAGTGCTGTGATTGAGTTTCCAAAGAAGAGACTAAAGAATCAAAATTTTAACAATCACGTCTAAGTTGCTTTCATGCTGGGGAAAACTGATCAATAAAAAATGGTGTAAGGGTCTGGACTGATAGCTCAGCAGTTAAGAACACATGCTGCTCTTGCAGAGGACCTGGACTGGTTCTCACTATCCGTACATAATAGCTCATAAGTGCCCATAGCCCTAGTTCCTATAGATTCAGGGTCCAGAGTATCTAACTTACTCTTCGGGCCTCTGTAATCATTATACCCACATGTACACAGATACACATAGAAACATGCTATAAACACAAGCAAATACCACTTTTAAAAGAAACAAATGGAGTCAAGCATGGTTGATCATGCTTCTGAGCAGGCAGACCCATATGAGTTTGAGATCAGCCTGGTCTACATAGCAAGTTCCAAGCAGGCCATGCCTACATACATGTAAGATGTCTTTTTTTTTAATGAAAATGGTCCTGAGTATGGTATCAAAATGAACTTATCCAGCACTGCAGTAAATGCAAGGTGCTAAGACTGAAGTACTCACAGGATCAACAGTCAAAAGGTGAAGTTCTCTATGACTCTTTACTCGGTTATGAGTCTATTAGTGGCACCAAACATGAAGAATTGTGAACATTGGTGAAATGTTCTAAATGAAGGGCATGTCCCAGCTCCAAAACAGGGTAAAGGCACTATAAGGTGACCCTTGCAAAGAGAACAAAGCCTTCAGAAATCAGAAAATACACGTGGAGCAAGGCAAGATCTTACAGGTACTTCAATAGGCTCAGGAAACACAGAGAAGAAAGATAAATTGTATCTTTTTCCAACATTTCCTAAGGCCAGCCCTATAGACTAATATAAACACAATAAACACTGATACCATTTCTGGAAGTATGTGCTTGAGGCAAATGGAGATCTGAGAACTCCAGTCTTTCATCCATCACAGAACATCTTCAACATCTACAAGATTTGTAAAAGTCCCAACACAGGCATTTGTTTAAATCATGTGTCTCCTAGAGATGCACTGCCATCCAAAAAGGTCCCTCCTATTGTCTCAGAAAAGGCATGAATGAAACAAAGTAACACTCCTCGGGACACAGCCTCACTGTGCCACAATGTCCTTGACAGTATAAGGTACGGTAACAAAGGCCTCAGCCCTGACAGCTCTACAACAGAATGGTCAGACACTTTGAGATACTGACCACTTTGCCTCCAGTTCAATTAGGTATTGTCTTAGAAATGTAACAAAATAAAGTAAGTTTTAGAATTGATGTTGCTCTAAATGTAAATGCTTGAATCCCAAAAGATGCTGAGAAAGTCTACACCACTGTACAGCAACCATATCTTGCTTAGCTTCATGATGGCCTTTATTTGGGCTTTATCTGAGTTCTTTATGTTTGCAACTCAAATACTTTTATTCCCTTCTGTGTTCACAGGAAGAAATTTATGGCCATCTCACTTCTTTTATTCAAAACGCTGACATCTTGGATGATGCAATAGTCCAAAGGTTGATTTATTACACTTCTAAGGACATGAGGGATGAGGAAGTAAGTTTGGGTCTTGGTATTGATTGTGCACTAGGACTGATATTAGGACTGATATTAGCGACTTCGAGTACCTCCAATACACCATATAGGTGCACAAAAACCTGTCCATCATGGCCACTAGGACCATACATAACTGGTCACTTGGTCACCACTACACAGATTAGGAAAATGGGCAAATGTAAGGAAGAATTTAGAGAAAGTATCATCCGTCCATCTTTTTAGAGAAGGAAGTTTGTACTTGTGAGAATGGGTTATAGTGGAGCTCAGCAGTCTGCTGACAGACTAGACCCCAGTTCTCTTGGCTCCCAAATCACTTCCTCTCTCTGTATCTGGCTCCATTATCTGATTGTTTCAGATCTCAATACAGGAATTGCTTATACTCTGCTGTTAAGCTTTTTTTTCTTGTACTTTTATGAATATAGGTTTTGTTGTGGTGGTGGTGATGGTGGTGGTGGCTTCATTTTCCTTGGTGGTAGGGTTGATTAAATTTACCCAGCTCAACCACCATCAAAAATAGAAGTATCTATCTTCCAATATGACTAAATTTGAAGATAAGTTCATCAGAATGACAGCAAAATGAAAGCTCTCAACACCTAGTCCAATTCCTTTCACTTTTACTTACTCAACCACAGTAATTCGTATTTCTTAAACAGAAAACATAAACTCCTCATCAAGGTACCTGATTACATAGCAAGAAAATAATGAGCTAGAGTTTGGTAACCCATGCCTGTAACACCAGTCCTCCTCAGGAAGCAGGGGCAGGAGAGGTCATGATTTCAAAGTCTGCCTGAACTACATGAATGAAACTCTGTCTGAAGAAAAGAAAGGTCGATTGGTCCCAAGTCTATAAGAACTGTACCAAAATTCTCTCAGCATTCTTGCTTTCTGACACCTACCTGAGAGATCTGAACTGACTCTGAAACATGAACTTAGAATACTACACAGACAACCGCCCTCTTTAAACTCACTCCTCAACTTATTCTTTTTTATTTCCCTTCACAGATGCCCAGAGAAGTCAGGATGCTGGCTGGGGAGGTGTTGGTGTCTCTTGCTGCTCATGATTTCAACTCTGTGATGTATGAAGTGCAAAGTAACTTTAGGATTCTAGAGCTGCCAAACGAATTTGTTGTGCTTGCCCTGGCTGAACTGGCAACCAGCTATGGTATGAAAGGAGCATTCTACATCTCCCTAGGAAATAGCTACCCCTGGCTAATAGTCTAAAGCCCCAGAATGTTAAGCAAAAGCAAGATGGCCTCTCTATGTTCTACTGCAGTAAAATCCATTGTTAGAAAGACATGGGAGATGTTGTGAGCATAGGTGAGCCTGATGACCAGCCATTGATTCAGGATGTATGGCTAAATATAACGGGCTCTCTTCCACCCTTCTCTTCCCTTCCTGTCTTCACATTTACAGAAATACATTCTCCATGAGGCTTCCAATAACAAGGCATTGATATGAAAAAGGATTTCCACCATTTGTTTCTATGGTATTTTATTGAACAGATTCTATTGAGCAACTTTTTATTTGCTATGCCTTGGGGACATGGGCAAAGCTAGATGGGAGATGTGGACATTAATGAAGTAACAATCCAAAATTGCTTATTAGTATTCAGCAGGCATAGGTGGCTATCTAGCGAGTATTTTCCTTCAGACCCACAGCACCTTGATTAATGATATCCAGGCTTTTGGCTAGGGGGAGAAGAGCAAGAACACAATCTTCCTCCTGCCCTTCACCTGCCTAAGCTAGTAAGCCCTGGCACGTTTTTTATGGATGAAGGAAAGAGTCAGGACCCCCAAATGAAAAGGTGAATGACGCCTTTTCCTCTTGTGCCCTTCACTGCAGTGTCCCAGAGCATCCCCTTCATGATGATGACCCTGCTCACCATGCAGACCATGCTCAGGCTGGTAGAGGATGAAAGTATGAGGCAAACCTTCTGTATAGGTGGGTATTCCTATGATTCAGATTTTTGCTTAAGACTAGACATACTTGCAGGACATTTCTCACATGGTGCAGATAGATCATACAGAGTTTCCAAGAGTTTATTTCAAATCTTCTCTGGCGTCAATGTCTAAGAATACCACCTATAACTTGATGTAGTTGGCATGTTGCAATGGCTATATTAAATATGTCACATTCTGGACAGACTATCTCCTGGTAATAGTATATAATGACAATCTTAATTCATGCTCTATAACTATTAATTAAAATTGGATAAACAATTTTCATGTTCTCATGTTTATTTGATGAAGCTTTAAGATAATTTAGAAACCTTTGCTAATTGTCTATGCTCTCTGTTAGAATAATTTGATGTTTCTTCTCATCTTCATGTTTGTTACAATCTATGGTTTTTTTTTTAACTCAGCCCTTGAAAAATTTAGCAAGTCCATTTACAAGTATGTCAACCACTGGAAGGATTTCCCATATCCCAAATTAGATGCTAACCGGCTCTCTGACAAGATCTCCATGTTGTTCCGGTACATAATGGAGAAGTGGGCCCCCCAGGCCTCACCTATGCATGTGAGTAGGGCTTCAGATAGACTCGAGCTGCAAACCCCCATGCCGGTCAGATCAGATTTAGAGTTTGGTTGTATCTTACATATGTGGATCATACACACACACACACACACACACACACACACACACACATACACACACACACACACACACACACTACATATATATTGCATACATATATACATATATGTGGCTTAAAATTTAGTGAACTTCCTTGGTTTCTTGCCTACACTTTAAGCTATTAAAGCAGTTTTTAAACTAATACTTCATGGTTAAATCAGCAAATGTTGAACTTCCCATGGGTATCGTTAGTTATGTTTTAGAAGGCATATTAAGTCTACCAATTTTTCTATCTACTTCAAGTGTATCCATTGTCCCATTCAGAGTTTCTTGAAGGACAACAGTATGCCTGATCCTGTTTCAGATGATGGAGAGATATCAAATCTTGAACAGACCAAAATCTCACTCTGATATTTCAATGGGTGGGAAGAATATGGGTAAATGAAAGAGTGACTGTCCTTTGATGTTTTATATGTCATAAACTACTACATTTGAACTGAATGATTAACTTGACAAAAACAACGGGTCCAAACAACAACAACAACAACAACAACAACAACAACAACAACAACAACAACAACTCTGGTGTCTACCCGTAACACAATTAAATCAATAACATCAAAAGAATCATTCAGCTGTGCAAAAACTACTGCAATTTTATGCTGGGTTAAATGCCTATGAAATATTTGTTTGCAGGCTTGGATACTTTTGGCTCATAATTAAGATGAAAATTAAAAGCTAGTTACACAGGTTTGGGGTTCGCCATAATTTAAATAACTGAATGATTTTGAATAGTGTCATCCAAGTACAGCATGAAAACCTGATTGTGGCAAAAACTGAGTTCTTGAAAAATGCAAAGCAATAGCTCATGACAGGATAAAGAATAAAGATTTCTGAAGAAAGAGGAAAAAGAGAATGAGATTCCAGAAACTAAAAAAAGAAGTTTCAAAATAGCAAGCAAAGATGTACCAAAGATTACTACAGAGGTCAGAAAAAAAGCATTGGAAAGTATACAGTGTACAGTAAGGAACATAAGAGAACCATCACAGCTGGCACTGTCTCAAGTTAAATAAATGGTGGTGTAATGAGCCACTAAGTTTTAATAAGGCTTGTTGTAAAATACAACTTTACAGACCACATATATTGGCTTCAGAATATAGACTATCAAATTATACACTAAACTCTTTTTACTTAAAAATTGCTTTTCTGACAAAAAGATAGTGAGACTCTAGTTTTTATGATCAGTATTTGTCATATGTTCTGCTCTAGAAGTTGGTCATTCCCAATGTCAAAGCTAAATTATAGTGGAGTTTGGGAGACAGGTTGTAAGAAATGGAGGTAGGAAATTCAAAACAAAACATCTTAACAAATTTAGCCTGAGACAAGAAGGAAAGTAAGTAGACTATTGTAGGGGAACAAGCATGAGGGGAAAGCAACAGTAGCACACAATGCTGTGTGACATTCTTCTTGGGAATAAATGACCGAGCATCTACTCATCAGACAGAGAACCAACAATAAACCCAAGTATCACTGAAGTCCGACTTGGTGAACCAGTAGGTTTAACTGGGCTTACTTACAGGCATTTGGGAGAGAGGTTAGGTACAGGAACAGAAGTGACTCCAAGACAGCCACATCTCCAAAGCCCTTCCTAATATGGGTAACAACTCAAGGAAGCTGGAAGCTTATAGTGTGCTACACAACCTTCAGGTGGCTCTACCAAGTTGAAGGGTGTCCTGTCCTGGTAGCTCAGTTGTTCAGAGCCTCTTCTAGGCAACTCAGATGGTTTCTGCTTCTTTCAGGCAGTTCAGCTTGTCTGAGTGAGTCAGCCATCCTTACTGCTTATATATATATATATGCCTGGGGAAAGAGGGACTTAGTGAAACTTGTCAGTTTCAGGAACTTCCTGGAGACAGTACTTTTTTTAATTTCCTGAACTTATTAATAAGCTTTCAAGAATGATGAAATGTTTCACTTCCTCCTACATCAACCTACTATTTCATCTCCACACAAACAACTTGTCTCTTGGTTACCCTCCCTACAAAGCAAAAGGTTTCAATCTCAGGTTAAGTATTTCATCACTAAAAACAGACTTCCCTTCTGGAAGGAACATTTCATCTCCCCCTAGAAATACCCTATTGTTTTAATTCCCATACTGTGTCTTTACAAGCTTCCTTCCAAATGGAAGGTTTATAATATCAGGAAATTTTTGAATTCATTAATATGTTGAAAGAAAGTGACTGTGAGAGATGTTGGTAAAGCACTTGTTGCACAAGTCTGATGACCTTTAATTTGAACCTCCTGAACTCACACAAAAGCCAGATAAGGCATGGCAAGCATCTGAATTCTCAGCACACTCCTACTGCGAGTTGAGAGGCAAAAACATGAGAGTTAGAGGAAGCCCTAGGCTACCGAGCCTGACTAACACAGAAACAAATAAAAACAACCTGTCTCACAAGATGGAAGACTATGACTGACAGCTGAGGTTGTCCTCTGACTTCCACATCTGAGCCTTGATCATGCACACATATACAAAAACAGAGGGGCGGTGCAGGACCGTACACGGAAAACAATGAACAACTATTGAAATGAACATACGCATAGACATAGATGTGGATGCGCATGCGCATGCCGTTGCTCATGCAGTGCTCTGTACCTGTGCATTTTCAAAAACAAAACAAAACAAAATAGAGCAGCCTTGCTGGTTCCTAAAGGTGATTTTTTTGTGTTTATGGAGTCCCTAAAGTGCCCATACACTGAAAACTACACACAAAGCACAACACAGTGTCATTAATGACCTTTGCTTATTGCCTCCCTAGACTTTGGCCATAATCAAGGCCCTTGGCCCCACCGTGAGCCTGATGCTGCATCGGGAAGACTTTTGTGAATTCGCGCTGAGCCAAGTATCCTGGCTCCTCGTTCAGTACCAAGACAAAGAGAGTGATTTCTACATCACACAGGTGAGAGGAGAGGCTCCACTCAAAGACTGAGGACGCCAAGCCTCAAAAGTGCTTAGGGAACTCAAACCCCTGTTCAGTAGCTCCCTTTTATACCCTTGCTGGGGCCTAGCAGACAGAGAGAGCTCACAACTGTTGATGGAAACTGCAAAGAGGAGCAAAGAACCGTCATTCCAAGCTGGTGACATCAGAGTCACTATGAAAATTCCCATAACTGAAGCACGGTTGGGTGTGTTCTCCTCATAAAATGTAGTCATTGGCCTTTGTCTCCTGTGTGGCTGCCTCTTTGGCAGCGTCCACTAACACACGAGTGCTTCCGTTTTAGAGTCTAAAGCAGGTACTCACTGCCACAGTCCTCTATGACACTCTCCTTCCCAAGAACCTGAGAAGATCAATCCTCACCAGTTTGCTGCACCAGGTAGGAAGTCCATGCCGTCAAATCTCTTTGTTCATTCCACACTGTTTCTCCACCTTTGACTTTCCACTTACACGTAGATTGTTGTTGTTCCTCCCTATTCAGATCTGCAAAGTTCCAGAGCCACCAATAAAGGAAAACAAACTTGAAGCTTCAAGCTGTTTCCTCATTCTAGGTATGACCCAGCATCCGGAGTGCTAATAGAGATAGCTCAAAGCGACAAAGATGGGAAAGTGTGCTGTCACTGGAACTGCCTCCACGCATGTAGAATGTTCCTTAAGCTCACAGCAGTCTCTGCCTGCCCTTCTTCCCCCAGAGGATCCCAGGAGGAGTGGCGTGGGTAGGGTGGTAAGTCATGCCAATCCTGGCCAAGGCGATTCCAGGTGGAGAGCATTATCTGCTGCCAATCAGAAGGTTTTTCTGGGAAACCAGCATGAATTTCTCGACCTAAACATAGGAGATTGCTTTACCTCTGGGTATATCGGATGCTGTGATACTGTCAAGTCCAAAATCATGGCTTGGTTCTTTGTTGCATTCTTGGTCATTCCTTTGATTCCCAAGAACTTTAATTAAAAAAAAAAAAAAAACAACTTTCCTCTTTCTCTTTCTCTTCCTCTCCCTCCCCCTCTCCCTCTCCCTCTCTCCCTCTGCCCCCCTCTCCTCCTCTCTCCCTCTCCCTCTCTCCCTCCCTCTCTTCCTTCCTCCCTCTCTCCCTCTCTCCCTCTCTCCCTCTCTCCCTCTCTCCCTCTCTCCCTCTCTCCCTCTCTCCCTCTCCCTCTCCCTCTCCCTCTCCCTCTCCTTTTGCATTGCCATACTTCTTCCTATCATCTTTTAAACACCTGGCACAGATTACAAAGGAGATGCCTAAGTCCCTGTTTCAGCACATTTAAAAACAGCCTCTGAACATTTAAAAATTTGTCCTCTGAAAGGTCACCTCCTCCAGATCACTCTTACTTCATTGCATACCTATTGTGTTTCTAAATATTTTTAACCTTTTTTTTTACACTTATGGGTATTTTGCTTTTGTGTATGTCTGCGCACCTTGTGTGTGCAATACCTTTGGAAACCAGAATAGGGCACTGAGTTACCTGTAACTGGAGTGAAAGATGATTTTTGAGGCATAGTGTAGGTGCTGGGAATCAAACCATGGCCCTTTAGATGGACAATCAGTACTGCTGACTGCAATTAATCTCTCTAGCCCTCCCTGTTCTCTCCGAACTCCTCTGATGATGTATTTTTAACCATTATTTTACACACACACACCCATACGTCTAACTCCCTATTTCACTTTACTCTGATCACTTCCCAATCAAACTGTCCTCCCTCGATCCAGGCCTTTCATTGCTCTGCCCAGTAGCCCTCTATCTTCTCTGCCTCCAACTTCATTGATCTTGCCATGCCCCTTCCTGTGCCTCTTCTCTTCTTATAGGGACACTAGTTCCTTTGAATTAGTATCCCTTCTACTAGCTTTCTCTAGATTGTCTTTGCAACATCTCTAATTTCCACATGAGGCTAAGGACACAGGTTGGGGGAGAGTAACCCAAGTCCTGCAAGTATCTTAGAAAACAAACCATCAACTAGTTCTGCATTACTACTTACAGAAGATTCCTGGAAGTCACAAGACTGACCCCAAAGTAGCCTTGACAGTCCTCCAGGAAATTCCTATCCTCCCATTCACAAGTACCTTATCTAAGAAGAAAATGAGTCCCTCCATATGTTACATGCACATATTAAAATAATATAACATGTAATTAGCAAGGGCTAATACAAGTCTTTTGAAGGTATTCTCACAAGCTTGGTATTTCTAAATCTGCAGCTCACGCCAACCCTGCAGACCTGCTGGATTTCTTTGATGAACAAATAAGAAGCACCAATGAGGCCATTCGCGCAGGAATCTTAACTCTGTTAAGATCCACTATCAATGCTGAGGGTAAGTATTAAAGACAGAGCCAGAAGAGTCCATCATCAAGACAGTAGCAGAGGCCCATTGTTCCCAAACCCTCTGCTACATCTTCTGTATGATGTCACATACAGGGAAAACTATCTTCTTGGTCTTCTGTAACCTCCCCTGTCTAAGCAGGCATTTCCTGTTAGTTTCCTTCTTTTGTAAAGTTTACAAATACATTTCACTGAGAAAGATAAAGAAATTGAAGAATTAAATTTAAAAAAATTAGAAGACTCAGCAGTTTGGCGAAGGGGTATAGAATTCTCTGCATTTAGAGTAAACTAGAATGTAATGAATATCACACGACTTCCAAAAATCACACTTTCATAATAGTGAAATGTTTTCCATTAATATCTTTAGTTCTAATTGTCCACTGTATTTTTTTCTTTTTTTTAGTGCAGTAAAAAAAATAATGATATACTATAAAATGGTTGGTATCCTGAATTCAGAAAGTGTGAGAATTCAATGTTTTTCATAACATGATAGGTTTAATAATCTAGTTGTTTAAGAATAAGCTGGTGGTAATGCAAAATAGTCTTAAATTTTACAGCCTAGGCATGGTGTATTCAATGCATGTTGTAATTTAACCTGAGGTGAACGAAACAGATGTAACAGAAACTAAAAGGGTAATCACTACGGTTAATGGTCAGTAGATAAGATTTAGAGAGGAAGGAGTAGCGTATAATGTTAACAAGCAGCGCCTTCAAATTGTGGGCTTCTATAGGTTTCCACCAATTCTAGATCATACTGCATTCCTACTGTGTCTGACCTCAGTTTCTCCTTATGGTTTTTCAGAGCCCAAGTTTAGGAATCACACGACCTCAATCGAAAAGACAGTCAAACTTGTTATGAATGACCTCAGTATAAAAGTAAGAAAATTAACTGGCACTTCTATCAGTTGGTGGTGACTTTGGGAATAACTAAAATTATTCTAGTTCTTTGAGGATCTAATGTGAAGCTTCTTTATAAATTGCTCTGTGGTCATTGTCATTTTTTTTAAAGAACTCAACCCAAAAAGATAAATTACATTCTAATTTACCTGCAGTTCCAAGGCTTCCTAGTGGAGTAAAAGACTTTACCCATCCTGACTCCGATGTTCTTGAAATAGAATTTGTTTTAGGTTACTTATAAACATACTATGTGCAAAGAGACTGCACGGTGAGAAAATACACCTGCTGCGAAGAAGATGATGACCTGGGGATTAATCTGGAGTACCCACATGCTGGAAGGAAAGGCTCGTCCCAGCAAGTTGTCTTTTTATCTCCACATGTGTGCTGTAGAATATATGCACACATATACATGCACATGCACACACAAAATAAATAGAAATTTTCTTTTGAAAGATGACTACCAAAATGTGAGCTGAGCACACAACAAGAGAAATGCTGACCATGAACAGAGGAAAGGACAGTAGCAACTAAGGAACACTGAGAGTGGAAGAGAGAGTCTTCCCAGGGAAGAAGCACTGGTTATCCACTACCAGACAGTCAGTCCTAAAAACATACACAAACAAGAAACACTATACAGAGAAAGCATGTTGTATATACATACTATTATATATACATGTGTAGGTGTGCATGCATGTGTGTGTGTGTGTGTGTGTGTGTGTGTGTGTGTGTGTGTGTAGTAACATTGAGAAAGGAGGCCATAAATACAAAACAATGCGTGGAGAGATATATGAGAGGGTTCTGAGGGGATGGGGAAATGATATAATTGTATTATACTTTTAAAAATAAGTATTTCTTAAAAAATGATGCATCTTCTTCCCAAAAATAAGGCATGGGACTTTTTCTTTAGCATAGATGTCCTATTTTTCAACCTGAGGCCATCTTATTCCTATAAGTCTTATAAGTGGGAGATTGCCTGACATTCCCTGCATCCTGTTATTCAAGTTTTTCATGTGAAAAAAAGTTATAATAAGAGAAAGTGAATGATTATTTTAATTTTCACATGAAACAATAGTTTGTAACTCATGAAAAGAACAAATTTCTCCCTAAGAGATTCTGGGATAAACCATGGTTGAGAAAAAATGTATACTTTTTAAGTTCCCACCTTTGGATGCTTCTGAAGGTGACAGTCATGTGGAAGGGTCACTCTCCTCTGCAAAGCATAAATCGTTTAAGCAGTATTACTCTTCCTCCAGGTGAGGAAGTCAACCCTTCTTCTCATCCAAACCATGTGTGAAAAAGGATACGTAGAAGCTCGGGAAGGATGGCCCTTGATTGATTATATCTTCTCCCAGTTTGCCATGTCCAACAGGAACCTGGTATGAGCAAGCTACAGTTTTGATTGGAATAGTCTTTCAAGTGCAGTTGACTCAAGAGTCCCAAAGAAAATGAGGGCGCCCAAGTCAAACCTCTGTCTTACCATGTTTAACTCCCTGGTTCTCTCAGGTCCCCTTCCCTTTCACTGATGTCATTTCTCACTTAAAACAAATGCACACTAGGATAAGTCAGTTTTCTGAGGAAGCAATATAGCCTCCAAGGGCTTCAGGTAGAGGAAGCTAGAAAAATTTAAATGGCTTTAGACACAAATTCATACTATAGTGGTGACTTAGTTTATTTGAGCCACAAAAGCAAAAATACCTTGAGCTGGGCCGCTTTTAAACACTATTTAAGATTCTGTGTCTAATGAGATGTACTTCTTCCCACACGGTACCTTCTCAATGTCTCGACTCTTGGTGAAGGGACTGGTTGATTCTTATGTCTCTTCCACAAAATTCCTATTCAAACACAGGCCTACAACCTAACCGCTGTCGGAATGCCACCATTATTAATACTATCACTTTGAGGTTTAAGATTTCACCATTTGAATCTGTAAGAGAAAAAACATTCAGGCCATAGCAACTGAGACTAACTTTCTGTCAAGGTGTGTGCATGAGATCTCAGTCATTTTAGAAAGACAGTCACAACAAAAATTATAATCCATTCCACTGGCAAACAGTGATCAGCATTTTCTTCCCTAGAGAAAGTGGTGGAAGTCTAGAGGACAGAGAAAAGGACAGCATCCAAGAGAACCTTAGAACCCTTCTTTTGGTGTTTGAGCCAATCATGTATCTTCTAGCCCCTTTCTCCAATGGGGACACGATTGGTCTTAGGGACCTAGATCAGTGTACTCCATGAGCCCTTAGGTTAAGTATTAATGTCTTCTGCCCAGAGTCTGAAAACACACCAAAGTAAGGTTAAAAGAAATTGTTTAACATTTCTTAAAGGAAAAAGCAATTAAATCTAACTCCCAAGAAGATGAAAATGGGGAAAAATCTGTTCAAGAAACAAGCCTTGAGGTCTTAAAATCCCTGGATCCACTGGTGATTGGTATGCCCCAGGTAAGGGACTTTCTTTATTGTTGTTTTTTTTTTTTCAGTAAGTTACTGGGTTTTTTTTTTAATCACTTTACATCCTGACTGCAGCCTCACCTTCTTCCTCTCCTTCAGTCTCACCCTTAAAAATCCCTCCCCCCAGCCTCACGACTCCTCCTCTTCCCCTCAGAGAAGGGGGAGCCACCTTTGGGTACTCCCCCACACTGAGACACCTAATCCCAGTAGGACTAAGCACATCCTCTACCAGTGCAGGTAGGGGAGGGCATCCAATGGCAGGGAACATAGTCTAGAACAGCCCCCACTCAGTGAGAGACTTTCATTACCACTTAAATTACATCGCCTGTCTAGGGACCACGTGGGGGTTAAAGGCATGAGTTCGCACAAGACAAAGCCTTAACTCTTTTGATAGTCTGTAAGAATTGCTACTTGAGGCTCAGTGCACAGCTGAGAGATGTTTCTCAAAGCCAGATATACTCTATAATTAAGGCAATGGGTATGGGTCACTTATGTGTAGAGAGTACATTTCAGTTCCTAGGGATTCTACCATATTACTTCTCTTCGTATCTTAACCTACCTAGAGATATTGCAAAAGAAAAAGAACAGTTTTAATGTGCCCAGGCTCAAGGATTGTTGGAGACAATGTTAATCTAAACTTCAAAGCGAGGATCCTAAAGAGCGATTTTTCTTGAGCAAAATAACCTGAAAATAAATTTTGATGACTCAAAAGCATTGTTACAACCAGGATAGAATCAGTAGGCCCTCCCCCTCTAATTGCAGTGGGTCTGGGGCTTCATGTAGGCTAGTATATAGATCTTGAGTTACTGGAATATTTGTTATTTTCAAACGCATATTCTGAAGCTATAGGACCTACTAAATCAGCATATCAGAGCCTGCGACTGAAAAAGTGCCAGTATTTCTGCTGCACAGTAAAGTTTAAAACCTTCTGATCAAGGGATCAGTAAAGCAGAAGAAGAAGAAAAAAAAAAAGGTCCCAGAAATCTTTGACGTTTAGGATTCTTTGACTAAGCATCCAAGAGTCCGGAATATCCAACAAATGCCTCTTGGATCATGAACAAATAAAAATGTTAATCAAAGGCTAAATACAAAAAATTCACTTTGGGGACCCCATGGAATGGCACACAGATAGCCTAAGAGAAAGAAACTGTACATGTGATGGATCCCCAGGTGAGGCAGTCCCAGACACTATTGCGGATGCCAAGAAATGCTTGCCGACAGGAGCCTGATACAGTTGTCTCCTGAGAGGCTCTGCCAGAGTTTGACAAATACCGAGGCAGATGCTTGCAGCCAACTACTGAATTGAGCACAGGGTCCCCAATGGAGGAGTTAGAGAAAGGACTAGGAGCTGAAGGTGTTTGCAACCTCATAGGAAAAACAACAAAACCAACCAACTAGACACCACCACCACAGCTCCCAAGGACTAAACCACCAGCCAAAGAGTACACACGGTCATCAATAGAAGGAGAGGCCCTTGGTCTCGATGCCCCAGTGTAGGGAAATGCCAGGGCGGGGAGGTAGGAATGGGTGGGTGGGTGGGGGTACATCCTCATAGAAGCAGGGAAGGGAAGATGGGATAACGGGTTTCCAGAGGGGAAACCACCGGGAAGGGGATAACATTTAAAATGTAAATAAATAAAATATCCAACTTAAAAAAAAGGAAAGAAAGAAAGGAACTGTCTAGCAGGCCAGACACCAGTTCTAGGAGTCACACAGCAACAGCAGGATACAAGCGGAAATGGGAGGGTAGGAGAGGTCTTACAGTGAAAGCAGGATTCCCGATTAGATACAAGTGCAAATGCACAAAGCCCAACCTGACACTAAGGTTTCCATCAGAACTAGGGAAAGCAGCACTGGAGGCAGGAAGCACAAGGAATAGCCACACCCAGTCGTCCACTCCTCCCAATTCTCACCCCAGGCAGTGTCACTTCAGCATTAGAGTTGGGGGAAACATGTGGGGTAATTTCAGGCGGCACTTTGACAAGAAGCACTCTGGCATTGATGAGGGAGCCCAGAGAAGCAGGACTACCTACCCTTAGTGCCTCCAGCCATCACTCAAAATGAAGGAATTTCAGGGAGAAACACCCACCCACACTCCACACTCGCTACAGTTAGCACTTAAACGTGATTGCGTAGACATGTTTCTCTCTGACGTGACCTGGAAAGTGAAATAATGACACACAAATGAGAGGATTCTAAAACAAAGGGGGGAACATAAGAGAATAATAGGAAGTATGGAAAACGAGAAGTAACATGTTTTCTACAGGTGCTGTGGCCTCGAATCCTGACTTACGTGGTACCTGAGGAATACACAGGAACACTGGACTACCTGTTTAACATCATCCGAATTCTGATTATGGCGGAAGAGAAGAAGAAGCGTGATAAACAGGAGTCAACAGCACTTGTCATCTCTACAGGAGCTGGTTCGTACACCCATAAATAAAGCAAAACTTTTCTGTTCTGAGAGACTCGTTCCAGAATGGGTACCAACCACACTTTGAGCTCACACCCATCCCCAATATGACTTTCCCTGGCCCCCTACAGGGATGATGAAAATTGCTTTCTCTTTCCAGTGAAACTTCCTTCACCTCAGCAGCTGCTGGCACGACTTCTGGTGAGTGACAAAGAACCGAGATGGGATGAATTTAAACTGATAATACAGACAGTTCAGGTTAAAATAAAATTCTGAGAAAAAAAAATTGCCTAAATACTCTGAAAGACACGCTGAGAGGAAACAGAGATTCTCTGCCACTGCTGATGGCATTTACGAAAACTTACTACTGATCTTCTGAAACTCTTACCCAATTTAAAGATAATGTAAAGATAATTTAAAAGATAAACATGGGGTGCACATTCAGATCCAAGATGAACCCCCCAATATTAAAATAAAGACAAACATGTATGATATGCATGATAATCTCATGCATAAATCCTGTCAATCAAACCTCATATCTATGATGTATTCTCCATATCACCACACACATATCTCTTATTCAAACAATAGTCTATATGTCCTTATTTAATGAACAAGTACTTCCAAATGTTGATTCTTTCCATTAATTTTTCTGGTTTTTGTTTCCATGCATTTTTTAACCTTTATCCTCAGCCCCTTCCAAAAAAAGAAAGAAAAAGAAAACAGAGAATTGTCTAAATATTAACTTTGTCCTTGAATAAGAAGAGACTTGGGTTATTTGCTAAAAGAGCATCTGATTTAGGGATGAGAGGAAGCCATGAGAACAAAGCAAAGGTGGGCCTGTTACACACATTCTCACTTGATCATTCCCTGCCCTGCCTTGTAGGTAATATCTATGCTGGCCAGTTTAGGGCAGTTGTGTGGGGCCGGTGCAATAGGTCTTCTGAAGATAATGCCTGAGATAATCCATCCTAAACTGGTAGAGATGTGGAAAAGCCGCATGCCTGTGCTCCTGGAACCTCTGGAAGGTATGAGAGAGTGTGACTGTGTCTTTATGCCAGGAGACAAGACCACAGAGAAATGATGCCCCATTTATCCATAACCCTGTAAGGCAAGACAGCTTATTTTAGGCAATTAAGGCAATGAGCTTGATCGGTAAGGCAGTCAGCTCTGTTTTGTTTGACTTGACTCCCTACCATCTGGCTCTCAACAAGTTATAGTTATGGGTCAGGGCAGCAGCTTCACGGGAACTTTTCTTTTTGCTCTGATTTTTTTCCCTCATGTAGAAACATTTTCCTTTGCTATTATCTAACAGTTGCTTGCTGGTGCATGCCTCTAATCCTAATAATTGGGATGTGGAAACAATCTTATTCAAAGTTTTTCTCAGAAACATAGTGAAGTTTGAGGCCAGCTTTGGCTATATGATTTAATGGGGCAGGGGGAGGGGCTGGGTGATGTCTGGGTGGGTAAGGCATTGCCACCAAACTTGACAGCCTGAATTGGGTCTCCAGAACCTGCATTGTAGAAGATAAACAGTCCCTGAAAGTTGTCCTCTGACTACCATACATGCTCTGTAGTATCACTAGTGCGCACGCGCGCGCGCGCGCGCGCGCGCGCGCACACACACACACACACACACACACACTCATGTTAAAGCTTTCCAAAAAAAACTGAAAAAAATTATTCATGTTAAAATATGCATTACAAAATGTGTTCATTTCAGTCACTAATTCTGAAAATAGCAAAAATAACAGATGTCATTATAGATTAAAGACACTGTCTATTTGACAAGAAATTTAAAGTTGCCAACACAATAAACTTCATCTCAAATCACTCGTCCTGAACAAAGAGAAAACTTGAGTTGGAATGCCCTTGTCCACTGGATGTTGAGTCGGGGAGAACTGAAGTTGGCTGATTTGAAATTGCTACATTCATTTTCATCTCTAGGAAATAATGCCAGCATCGTGCTGTGGGAAACCATGTTGTTGCAGGTAAGAGTGGGTCCTATACTACTGTTGAGTAGCAGGTAAGGGGGATCCTCAAGAACTATTGATGATGGAGGGTAAATTAGCTCAATATCCTTCTTCTTATTAACAGCAAAAGGATGCATGGCAAAGTGGATGAAGCATCTTGACTTGGGAAAATGACTAGCATGTTAAAATCCTCTCTTAAATCTTCTTTAAGGCATAATGGGAACAATATTTGTTCTTCAGTTCCACTGTGCTAAAGAGAGTTGTCATGGTTGTACTTAGTATCTTTCTCTTTCATAAATCTTGACTTTCCAAGGATTTTTATCCCCTTCATTCCTTTGTAATTCACAAAACACAGATTAATGTGGATCCCACTTCTGTGCTCCAAATGAAACTCTTTCTTTCTGCCTGTTTCTCCTTATCCTCACCCACCCCTGGTTTCTAAAACTCACAGGGCCCCTGCTGTATCATTTCTCCAGAGAACAGTCTCCTCTGTAGCCAAGAAACTCCTCAGACTTTTATTGCAAGCAGGAGTGGACGGGTGTTTTCTATCTTAGGAAGCCACAGACAATGGAGGAGCTCAAAGACAGGGAGGGAGCGTTATTGTTTGTTTGTTTATTTTTGTTTTTGTTTTTGTTTGGCGTGGCAGATTTCTCACCATAATCTGTCCACATAAGAATTTCCTGAGGCTTCTTGAGAATGCTACTTTCTGGGCTAACAGACTAGCTTAGCAGATCAAAGAGCTTGTTCCCAAGACTGACAACCCAGAGTCCCACCCCCTTTCCTCTATGGGGGAAGAAGAGAACCAACTCCCACAAGTTGCCCTTGCACCTCCACACATGCACCAATAAGTAAATAAGTAAATGCTTGGGTTTTTCTTTCTCTCTTTCTTTCTTCTCTCTTTCTTTCTTTCTTTCTTTCTTTCTTTCCTTCTTTCTTTCATTACCAAAGTGTTAGTTTTCGGTGGCCTCCCCACGTTACTTCCTCTGCCCCCTTTCTATGCTTCTTCCAAAATCAGCCTTTGTTTCTTTGGGATCAAAAGTATGCACTGGAAGATCTGAAGTGATATCCCTGCTCAGCTGGTCCTCAGTTCTTACATTCCTACTTCACTTATATCCTCCTTCCTGTCTCAAACCCCCACCATGCATCTACCAGCGACTGTTTTTAAAATAGCTTTTTGTGATGGGAAATTTCTTTTTTTTTTTTCTCTAGCAGGAAGCCTCCAGAACAGTTCCTCTCCTTCTTCCAGTCTTGAGTGTGCAGCTAATCCTTTTTCAAAGCCATGTAACATATGTTCTCCCCTCAAAGTTCCAAGACTATTTCATTTCTTTTCTTTAAAAGGCCCACTAGCTGAGCTCTGGTTTTAAAAGTGCGTATAATCTTTTCACAGGCCTTTGACATTAAGTGTTCTTTTCTAAGCTTAGAGAAGAGGGAATATAAGAGAAATAATATGTTCTAGGAATCCTAATAGATTTTTGTCCTCCAATGAGATAAAAATTTCTTTTAAGACATCTTCCCACGAAGCAACACAAGAATTCAAGAGTCTCCCCTATGATTCTCTTTGGGAACACCTGGTAAGATCAAGAAGACCCACTTAGTAAAGGGCAAGTTGACAGAAATGCACCTGTGCCTCTGTTTGGTTCTTAAAGACATTTTATTCCCTCTTTGAAAGCTCTTCTCTCATATTTTGTTGGCAGTAAGGAACACAAACATTGACTAATGGAGTTTTTCCAACTCTATCAACTCTTGGAAAATGTTAACTAAAATTTGTTTCTGATTGTATTCTATTTTAATCGTTGTATAAGTTTTGTTTAAGAGAGGAAAGGAAGGTAGTTATGTAATTTCTACATCTGTGTATTTTGGTCTTAATGGGAATTCAGAACACATCAGAAAGTAGTTTTAAAAATAAGTGAAGGGAAAGGATCCAAAATAACAAGTTACTTAATGAGAAAAGAATGATCTCAGTTATATATATACATTTATACTTTAGAAAGAGAGAGAAGTACCAGGAAAGCCCCCGTAATAGTCAAACTCATATCTACCTTCCACTCCCTGCAACAGTTGCTCAAGGAATCTTTGTGGAAAATTAGTGACGTGGCCTGGACCAGCCAACTGAGTCGGGACTTCAGCCTACAAATGGGCAGTTACTCCAACAGCTCCATGGAGAAGGTTGGTTTTTCGACAAAGGGACTTTGGAATCCACCTAATGATCTAAAATGGCTGCTCAACCTCCATCTTCTCTTTAGTACATCCCAAAGGAGAAAAGAAGGATTAGAGAAAGGAGTCCCCTTAGGTCCTTTGCTGAGTGTTGAGTACTTCCTTCACTTCACCCAACATGTAGGCCAACATGCCTACAGGTACCCATCCGTCTTTAAGGACTACTGGCATACAGTAGGGATGCCATGGCTAAAATCCAGAGATCTCTTCAAAAGGAGGAAGAATGGACCCAGGCACATCTCAGCACTGGTTAAATGCCAGTTTGGGCTTTGATTTCCATTATGCTGTTGTTACAAGCTGGGAGACACCACACTAAAATTCAGCAAGGTTAGAGTCAAGAGGTTTTTCAAAATCTAGTTCTTGCATTTAACTGGGTCATGTTCATAGCCCTCCACCCCATAGGGTTCCATTCTAAATGGGATTTTAACCCAGGGTCTGCTGTGTACTCCTAGTGTAGCCTGAAGAAAACTATTTAAATCCCTGACTCTTCAGAGTATTCGTGGTTTACTATATGTCCAGGGTACAACAGATGCAGAAGCAGGGCCTGACGCAAAGCAACCAGTACAATGAGTACATTAGGTAGAAAGGCAGCTTTGATCAGGGTCATTGTTGGGTTAAAATCATTTATAAATTTCAGTTTTTATAAAGAAATTTCTTAAGTTTTACAACTTCTAATATCACATTCAATAATGAAGTATTATTATTATTAAGCTTCGATTCTAATATATAATTGTCAAAATTCTTTTTTTTAAAGATTTGTTCATTTATTATATATAAGTGCACTGTAGCTGTCTTCAGACACACCAGAAGAGGGCACTGGATCTCATTACAGATGGTTGTGAGCCACCATGTGGTTGCTGGGAATTGAACTCAGGACCTCTGGAAGAGCAGTCTGTGCTCTTAACCACTGAGCCATCTCTCCAGCCCAATTGTCAAAATTCTTTGCCCTGATTTACTCTGTTTTGGTTCAGAGTACCAGTTCTCCAGACGGTTCCACAAAGCCTGCAGATGCAATTAAGACTTTGTGAGCCAGCCTACTCTACAAAGCAAGTTCCAGGACAGCCAGGGCCAATACAGAGTAACCCTGTCTTGTGCAGAGGGGGAAGATGGGGGACTTTGTGAGCAGTGCCTAGTCCTCGGCACACAAGCTGGCCTATGCTCTTGACGTCATCCAGAATTTTCCAAACCTACAATACTGCTCCAAGATAATAACCCAAGTGGTCTCAGACTCATTTTTAATTGGTAACACTCATGCTTGACCTCATATGGTAATAACCTTCAAGGTCTTCCTTGGCCATGGGAGTGAAAGATAGTTACAAATTCCAGCATGGAGGAGGGAGTTATCCAGAAGCTCCATCCCTAGCTGCAAGCTATCATTAGATATCTGCTGAGGGAGGAAGGTGTACTTTTCTTTGGTTGGGGTTGGAAGAAGCCATTTGCAGGTTATTCACACCCAGTGGAGGGCCCCATAGACAAGTTCATATGGGCAGCACTAAAATTAATGGAATGGGAAGTAGATGGGAGATATGTTACAGGGGACCAAGGAGAGCTGGAAAAGGACAGTTCAGAGGGTGTGCAGGGAGCTCCAGTGAACACGGAGCCTGAAGGAAATGCTCTCAAGAAGAGAGTGTGTGAGGTTCCCAAATATTAGGCAATTATAAGTTAAGGCCTCCTGGACTTTTTTCCATTTCTTGTGACTACTTCAACTCCTCCTCCTTTTCATTGATCTTGCTTCCCTAACTTTTGAATTCTCCTGCTCATCTTTTGTCTTCCAGAAATTTCTTTGGAAAGCCTTGGGAACTACCTTAGCATCCTGCCAAGACAGAGACTTTGTGAGCTCACAGATCAATGAGTTCCTGGTTACTCCCAGCCTGCTGGGGGACCAAAGAGAGGTGGGAACCCTTGTAAATTCCCTCTTCTGATGCTAGGTTTTAATCCTATCCACAAAACCTTGGGACAATCCTGGTATGTCTTATTAACCAGAATTATTCACTAGTACATTTAGAAAAGTCCAAAAGAATTTCTTTGCAGGAAAAAAAAATTTCCCTGTTTAAATATCATTACCTCTCTTCTTTTGCCAAGTGCATAAAAATACTGAAAAAAATGCATCTCAAATATCATTGCTCTGTGATGTGTCTTACCTCTGGTTTTTTAGATGACGACCACCAAGATCATTAAATTTTTAAACTGAGAGTGATCATTGGTCATCTAGAAAAAATATGAGTGCGAACCTAAGAGATACAGGAAAGTCCCTGTTAGAAATTGCTAATAGAAAACTCTGGTCATATCTTGTTATCATCTCTATCCCCAGAAATTCTGGGATGCTTACATTCCTTTCTCTCACAGTAAATAGGAGAAATCATAAGCTTCACTGAGGGTATGAGACTGCTCCTATGCCACTGCTCTCCCTTGTCAGCTCTCGTTACCAGCAATCTCTTTCTTTTCTTTTCTTTTCTTTTTCCAGAGCTGGGGACCGAACCCAGGGCCTTGCGCTTGCTAGGCAAGCACTCTACCACTGAACTAAATCCCCAACCCCGATTACCAGCAATCTCTTGTGGTGACGTTTCAAACACTGCTTCCCTACCATACTATCCCTTCCTAGCTATAGACCAGGAAGAAACGTAACTCTGTGTCTGGTGTAAGCATCCATTCAGGCTCTCATTCACGCTCTCAGAGTTTCACAAACTATGACTACGTTTGCCATGCCTCTCAGCTTTTCAGGTACCTCGTTTACTTTCCTTGAAATTAGTCAGTGTCCCATTCATCCCAGCCAGTTAGGGATGCCATGTAGGCGAGTTTCATGAAGGCACAGGACATGGTGAGACCCAGTCCTCTGTCTGTACATCTCCCAATCACAATTAGCAATTGAATAGCACTAGACTGCCAACCACAGTGCTATGTAACATGGGTTCCTCCAAGGTCAGACTGAGGAGAAAGGAACACTCAACACAGAGTCCACAGTTGAGCATGAACTTTACTGAGCCTTTTCAGATGGGAGGGCAACTTGAGGGAAATGGAGAAAGAAAACTAAACAAAAGAGATGCTTTGAGACATCTCTTTGGATTTGAGGGCCCCACCAAAGTTGAACCATAAAGCGTGCCCTTCTCCTGGCTTTCTCCTGAATTCTGGAGCAGCTCAGCATGGAGTAAACTAAAAATCCATTTGTCCAGGAACTGGCTGTTGGTGGACTGAAATGGCAGGTGAATTGACTAAGAGAAAGTACAGTGTCACGGGGCAAGCATAGTCTACAAGATCTGAAGGAAGGAATGTGTGTCTTAGGGTGGTGACTGAGACCACAAGCTGTCAGGAGGTGTGCCAACTGCCTGCCACTGATAGGGGCCTGTGTCTCCAAACTAAAAACAGTGCCAGAGTTGGCCAAATGAAATGGGATAGGAACCATGAAACAAACTGCCATCAATGAACCATGACAAGATTCTTGTCAAAATCACAAGAAAAATGTTATGGCGACTTCTACAGTGAGCAAGGTAGGAGGACCTGTATCATTAGAATATGATACCACCAGCCCTTTAAGAATTAAACCACCTCAGGTATGAGGTCAATTCAATAGAATATTGACTCTTCAAATTTTTTCAATAACTATTGTTGATAATAATGTATTACCTAGTTCAAAATGCCTAAAAATAATGGGTTTTAGGTGTTACACACACACACACACACATACACACACACACACACACACACACACACACACACACTCATGCAACTGTAGGTATGTAGGACAACAAATATGATATTCAGTGTGATTGAAACATCCCACAGTGTAGAATATGTATCAGAGCTCCACACTGTACCACTTAAATATATGTACTTCTTATCTGTCAACTGGGAACAAAAGTAAAAAAATCAATAAGTGGTGCTTCCAAATTCTTGAAGTTCACCAGTAGACTTCAGGATGCATGACCTTTATGCTCAGTCCCTCAGCTCTCTTCAGAGGGTTCAGGCCTTTGCAGTTACTTTGTGTTTGAAGCTCTCTCTTATAGGAATCAGAGCAACTCACTTTTTCACTAGTCCGGGCTCTGCTTCTGCTTGACTTTACTATGTTTTCACAAGAATCTCTACCTACCTTACTTATGCCACAGATTTTGCCAAGTCTTCACCAGCTACTGCCTCTGCCCTCTCTTGATCTCTGCAGCATTAGTTGTGCCCTGGTACATTATAGTGTTTCCCTGTTGCCTCAAAGCAGTCTAATGGCCGGCGAACTCCACAAGAATAGGGATATTGGGGCACTCCATTCAACACTGTATCCCCAGTGACCAGAAACTTTTCTGGCACATAGTGGTAAGCATTCAGTAAGTATTTACTGAAATGCATGATTACACTCAAAACAAAAATCTGTTCCTTTTGATTTTAGGGAACAACATCTATTTTAGGATTCTGCGCCGAGAACCACTTGGATATTGTTTTAAAAGTTCTTAAAACATTCCAAGATAAGGAGAAATTCTTTGTCAATCGATGTAAGGTAAAGGAATAATTTTCTCTGAAGCTCACAATTCCCTCAGGAGCAAACAATACTTATTTCTTCAATGAATAGCCCTCTTCCACACTATTCTTACCCCTTGTCCTCAATCCTTGGCCTTGACCTTGCAGGATGGCCAACTGTGTAACTAAGGAGTCTACTCCATTTTCTTGGGTGTTAGTACTTACCAAGAAAGCCTAAGTGTCCCCATATTTGTCCTACCACAGCTTCAATGATGTTTACCCTACTTCCCTGAAGGAGGGGTGGGTGGATATTAATTAACCAAAGCTTTATGGCCCCTATCAAAGTTCTTGTTAGCATTTGTGCAAACAAGACCATTTGTTTTGGAATCATTGTAATCTTTAAAGTCCAGTTATCTAACCCTTTTCATGGTCCACCAGGATTAAGACAAAAATATGTGAAAAAGATCCATTCACATGGTTTACATTTCTCTTCTATTGTCTTCAGAGTATTTTTTCTGGGAAAAAGAGCCTGACCAAGACTGACCTCATCTTGATCTATGGAGCTGTGGCCCTCCATGCCCCTAAGCAGCAACTTCTAGCCAGGCTTGATCAAGACATCATAGGTCAAATCCTGCTTCTCTATGGCCAGTGTTCTCAGGTAATCCCTGTCACAGAACTACCTCTATTTGCAGGCTGGGGCAGCGATACCTCACAGAGGCTCGGCTCCTATCACTCAGGCCAAAGGGATACAAACTAAACCAATAAATAAGATGTAGCATGTTAGAGAACACATATGAACAGAGATATTATTTTATGGAATAAGGCTGAGTCTCTGGGCACAACATGTCCTTTGTTTCTCCAGATGCCTTTCCAGGCCAGGTGTACCCATGGTGATCTCAACCTTCTTTGAATATAAACAACTACCACCACACCTAGGTCCTCTGGCTTATCACTTTCCTGGTATATTAATCTTCCAAGTATAACTCAGTGTCAGCTATTTAACCTCTCATTTGTCACCCATGACATTAAATAATGAGCACCATGTGTTTACTTTTAAGGTGACCAAATTGTGTCATTTAGCAACCTACTCAACCCGCCTCATCTTGTACCATTTCTTCCTCTGCACTCAGCCCAGGCACGCCAACCTCCTTGACTCTTTTCCATGCCACAGTGTGAGGCCAACCTCGGAGCCACCAAACTGAGTCCCAATTCATCTGATCCTTCTTTCTCCTGAGGCACTTTCTTTGCTTCAAGGATGGACTGCTTCATGCTTGTTACCACTTCAGAGCCTCTTTTCAAGCCGTGATCAAGCTGGCCCTCCCCTGAAGAGTCAGTCACCAAGGGGTTGAATTCAAAGTTTAGTTTTGCAGCATGGGTCTCCAGAAAGTTTGGTTAAGTAGGTCACAAAAGGAGTCTGAAAATCTGTAGACTTACAAGATTTGTGAGTGATTCTTATCCAAAAAGCAGCTGTGAGGAGATCTCCCTGATTGTTTCCACAGTTGCTTCTGCTTTCCACTGCAGGTCCTCTTGCTGTTAGGATCTGACGGAATTTTTGCATCACTGTGAACAAAATACTTCACAGAGAAGTAACTTAAGGGAGTGAAGTTTTAAGCTGGCTCATGGTTTCATAGAGCTCTCTCCATGGGTGCTCGAACCCCATATGCTTGGGTGGGCTATTATGGTAGCAGGAGTATGGGCTGAAGGTTCCCCATGGCACACAAGAAGGGTGGGGAGGAATAAGAAAAGGCCAAGAACAAGATACACCCTATCTCCTGGGCTCAGCCCCACCTCCTAACATTTCCAGAACCTCCCAAAATAGTATCATTATCTGAGACCAAGTTCAAAACGTGAGCCTGTGGGGACATTCTACATACAGACCATAACAGTACCCTGGGCCCATATTCCTATATACACGTGATAAGAATAGGTTCATAGGGAATTCACAGAATTTTAGATATCAGCACATGCCAGTAGAAGGGTGCAGAGCAGTAAGTCCCACACCTCAGTCCCCAGAGAATTATCAGACAAGCAGTTATTCAATAAGTCAGTTTTTAAGAATAGATGACAAAATCTAGATGTTTAACAAGTCCCTCATATTTCTAGGGAAATGTGTCCATGTTAGAAAGAACAAAGAGAATGGCACTCACTGATCTCAGATCTGTCTTCCAGGAGCTCACAGAAAGTAAGATTAACATCTTACCAGGCAGGGAATCAAAGAAAATGGCCAGGGTATGACAGAGCAGATAATCTAGGTCAGATCGTCGGTCTGATTGATCGTTGCCTCAGCTCTGGTTCTGCAAAAGGTCCTGAGGAAATTGTTAGCACTGACATCACTTAAGGAGAGCTATCTCATTCCTCTGAGGACAGACTATAGGTACAGCCTCACCATCACTGATAATCACACTCATTTCAAGGACAATCTGTCTGACAAGATTCACTGTCACTTAGGGATGACTTCAGTCTCCTACTGTAAAATGTTGACCAATCGGTCATGTCATTTCTAATATCCAATGTAACTTCTAAAGAGAATGAAAGAAGGGGGAAAAGTCCTAAAATAGAGCCAGAGAGGGGCAGCCTCGAATCAGTTATGCCAAGGACTGGGGCTCTCATTCATCAAGCCCTGATTCTGTTGCCCTTCAAATCTAATAAGCAACAGTAAGGATTTTTTTAATTATAAAATTTCTTGTGATACATCTTTTAGTCATCTATTGAAGCAACAGTACAAAAATAGAAGATTAGAGAAAATTGAAATGGATATGAATGTATTTTCAGAGTAAGAAATTCTGATAAAAAATAATATATGGGAAAATGAAACAAAGAAAAGGCAGAATACTTGTAGGGAAATGTGGCCATGATATTATTCTAAAAATAACTATTGTAGATACTTTTTAAAAAACAAAGCTAGAAACCTAATTTTTTATATAAAAATAAAGTCAGGTGTGTTAATGTGTGCTTATAATCATGGTACTTGGGAAGCTGAGGGACGGGGAAGATGAAGAGTTTGAACATGTAAGAAAAATCAATAAAATATCAGCAAAGAGAATTTAAGGCCACTTTAAATAAATTGCATACCAAACCAAGTTTATTTCATCCAGAAAGGCAGGGGTGGTTCAGCATACATAAAAAATGGCAATGTACCATATTATTGGACTCAAGGGCAAAAATGACACTATTGCCTCAATAGGTAAAACTTTGACAAGATTCCATCTTCCTTCATGACAAAATCTTAAAAGAAACCAAGAAGTGGAATAATACATCTCAACATAATAAAGGCGATACCTGATAAAGTTGTAGCCAACATTATACTAAATGAGAAAAACCTGAAAGCATGTCCTCTGTATCAAGAATAAGACAAGGGTGTTCATTCGTCTCTTAATATAGTAACTCAATCTTAACTAGAACAGTAAAACAAGAAAAAAATAAAAGAGAAGGAAAGAGGAGAAGAAACCGAAAGATTCCTATTCACAGACAACATAATCGGATACTTTAAAGGCCCTAAAACTCCACCAGAAAATTTTCAGGGCTGATAAACAATTTCAACAAAAGATCAGAACACAAAATCAATATACAATAATCATTAGCTTTTCTATACACCAATAACAAACTTGTCAAGAAATAAATCAAGAAAAAATACTATTTGCTATCAGTTCAGAAGGAAAGAAATTTCAAAAATAACCACAATCAAGGACACAAATGACCTCTGTAGTGAAAGCTTTAAGACACTGCAGGAATTTTAGAAGACATAGAAAATAGAAAGGTATGGCATGCTCATAAATTGGCAGAATTCACATTGTAAAAATGTCTATATCATGGGAATTGACCCATAGATTTAAAAGCATCTCCATTCAAAATTCAATCTTATTTTTCATAACAATAGAAAACCATCTGTGGAATGAAAATGGCCCCCATAGGCGCATAAGGAATGTCAGTGTTAGGACCTGTGGCCTTATTGAAGGAGGTGTTTCACTGGGTGGTGGGCTTTGAGGTTTCAGTTGCTCAAGCCAGCCCAGTGTCACTCTCTCTTCCTGCTGCCTGCGGATCTTGATGTAGAATTCTCAGCTACTCTCCAGCACCATGTCTCCATGCCTGCTTTCATGCTTCCCTCCATGATGGCAATGTACTAAACCTCTGATCTGTAAGTTAGCCCCAGTTAAATGTTTTCCTTTATAAGAGTTGCCATGGTCATGGTGTCTCTTCACAGCAATGAAACCTTGACTGAGACACCATCCTAAAATTAATATGCAGCCAAGAGAAGCCCAAATACCCAGAAGTCTTTTAAGTGTCACAATAGGTGATCTCAAATTATACTAAAGAGCCATAGTAACACAAACAGTATGGTGCCAGTTCAAAACAGGCATATAAGGCCAATGGGGGAAAGCTCTAGTAGCAATAGTTGTCTAGTCTTTGACAAGTGGGTCAAAAGCAATGACTGGGAAGGGGAAGTCTCTTCCATAATCAGTGTTTATAAAACAGGATAAATATATGAAAGAATGGAAATAAATCTAAATCTCTTACTCTGTACACACACACATTTTTTTTCAAAATCATAGACAACATGAAACTATGAGATTTCTTGAGCAACTCTTGAAGGTACAGAAGGTACAGAGGCAGGGACTTTATTAAAAGGACATCAAAGTACAGAAAATAAACCCAAGAACTGACAGTGGGATTGTCAGTGAGAACTTTAGCACAGAAAAGGAAGCCATCACCTGCATTGGGAAAGCCCACAGAGTAGTACAAACTGTCTGCCAACTGCACATCTGGTAGGGAGTTAGTATGTAGACTTTACAGCACATGCAAAAGTCAAATACTAAGGCTAAATCAGTACATTGGCTAATGAATTGAACAGGCAATTCTCACACAAATGGCCAATGAATATTTTTCAGCTTCTTAGTCACAGGGAAAACATTCATGTTAAAACCACTTTAAGAGGGGTTGGGGATTTAGCTCAGTGGTAGAGCGCTTGCCTAGCAAGTGCAAGGCCCTGGGTTCGGTCCCCAGCTCAAAAAAAAAAAAAAAAAAACAAAAAAAAAAAACCACTTTAAGATTCTATCTCAATCCCCACCCTAGGTCAATTGCTCTAGTCAAGAAAAGCAATAACAGCAAATGATGGTGAGGATGTGAGGAAGGAGAAAAACCTAGGAACTTCTGGTGACCAGGACATGTCTCCTGGTGTAGCCACTATGGAAAAATAATACAGGGGTTCCTCACAAAACCAAAATTGGGACTACTATATGACCCAGCTGCAGAGCCCCTGAGTATATACTAAAGGGACTCTTAAGTGGAGCACAGAGATATCTGTGCATTCGTGTTTATTGCAGCACTAGTCAAAATAACCAAAATGTAGAATCAGTACGCACGTCCATCAATGGACTAAAGGGAAATGTGATGTCTGTCTGCAATGGAATTTTGTTCAACCAAAACAAAGAATGAAATTGCTACAGTTTTTAGGAAAAATGGATGAAACTAGAAATTATTGTTAAGCAAAATAAGCTAGAAAAACAAATGTTGCATTTTCTAGCATTATATATATAAATGTTTTTATATACGTATATTATATATATGTTTGAATTTATTTGTATACATATAGTCATAGAAGTAAAAGGGAATTGTGATTTTTAAAAGAAGAAGCGTGTGTTTAAAGGCAGGATGAAGAGTGCTCAGCAGAAGTAACTGGATACATGTATCATGAAAGCAGAAGGGAGAACCAGCTAGCGGCAAGGGGAGGGGGTGGGGGAGGCAGTGGGGTAAGAAGTTAGAAGGAAGTATAATGGTTTACATACATGAAAACATAAAATATCACAATAAAAACCATTTCTTTTTATGCCAGAGAAAAAAAACAGAAGAAAGGAGAAATTGAGATCACCCTGGGCTGCATAGCAAAACCACACCTCAAATAAATAAATAATACATCCTAAAACACAAAATACAATTAATTAAACTTCGAGTATACATTTTTTTAATTACACTTCGCCTGGAAACACCTGAATTCAGTAGTAATGCTAGTTATGAGATGCTGGAGGGACGGTCATCTCAAGGCCAGTGGCCAGCTGCAGCCCAGGATTCAGGCAGAGTGGCTCACAGCACAGAGTAAACAAGCTGACAGGCAGCCGTGTGAGCTTACATTTGTACGCTGCACATTCTGACAGGGCTTGGGTTAGCTGCACACCTTTCCCACATAAAGCAACAGACAATGGCACATGCTAAAAGTATCCCTAACACATACCTTTTCCTCCAGGAACATTATTACCTTTCTTCCTGCCAAATTTAGAGCCTTTTTCTCCTGAAAACCCATCTTTACCCTTCTTGCTGTTGCTGTTCCTATGGTACCTGCCAGTGGGACAAGACTCCTGTTGGGGCTGTGCTTCAGCAGAAGGGCTGTGTCTTTAGGGGTTGGAGGTGTCTGCGATTGTTGCTAACTCCATATCTGCTTTTTCTTTAATTTTTCAGGTTCTGGGCATGTCTGTCATAAATAAGGTAGGAGACGACAGATAGATAGATAGATAGATAGATAGATAGATAGATAGATAGATAGATAGATAGATAGATAGATGGATGGATGGATGGATGGATGGATGGATGGATGGATGGATGGATGGATGGATGGGTGGGTGGGTGGGTGGGTGGGTGGGTGGGTGGATGGATGGATGGATAGATAGATAGATACATAGATACTTAGATACATAGATACATAGATACATAGATAGATACATAGATACATAGATAGATACATAGATACATAGATAGACAGACATAGATGAGAAAGAAAGAAAGAAAGAAAGAAAGAAGGAAAGAAAGAAAGAAAGGAAGAAAGGAAGAAAGAAAGAAAGAGAAAGGAAGGAAGGAAGAAAGAGAGAGAAAGAAAGAAAGAAAGGAAGAAAGAAAGAGAGAGAGAGAGAAAGAAAGAAATGCCTTGAGCACACTTCTCCCTGGGAAGCATGTCAAGTGTAGATGACCTCTTGATCTGATTTTTCTGAGAAGATCTGGACATGCAACTCACTAACCCAATCTGAAGCCACGCCCACTAAGCCTAACTTAAGAACAAAAGCTATATTAAGGCTCCATGCAGTTTAGAAGTAGAAACCATTGCAGGTCAGGAATACCTTCCCTCAAGAGGATCATGATATCAAGTTAGTAAGTCATAAACAGCAAATTCTTAATGAAACAAAGTAAACAATACTGTGCACATAACAATAGTAATATTAAATATTTATTTCAGTGTCTCCTAAATTTTGTTTGTGCAAGTGAGCCTTACTTTATTTTCTTCTGTGGTTTATGGCTAGAAAAAAAAGTTTGAACAGCACCACTCTAGAGAAACTCCAATGTATGTGGGAAGAGATTGACCTTCATATCCTAACTTTCCTGCCATTCAGACCCTAGGTGAAGAGTGGAGATGGAAAAGGGAGCAAATATGACACCTGAGGGTCACATGTTTGTAGACCCAGGCCTGGTGCCTAAGACCTTGACTTTGACTGGGGCTCATTTGCTTCAGGACATGGATCTGCAAATGAGTTTCACAAGAAGTATCACTGAGGTTGGCATAGCTGTCCAAGACGCTGAAGACCAGAAGTTTCAGTTCACCTACAAAAAGATGTTGATCGGTTTCATGCTGGTGCGTGCACAAGAAGGAAAGGGGGGGTCCCCAAGTGTTCCATCCAAGGCAAAGACCCAAGCCTTTTTTAAATACTTTGCCTCATTTTGTGTGTGTGTGTATGTATTACAGGACTTGATAAAGGATGAACCCCTGAATACCTTAGCCAGTCCTATTCGGTGGAAAGTCTTAATTGCCATCAGATACCTAAGGTAGAAGAAATCTTTGGTGTTCTTAGTGTGAGTATGGGTGTATCTTATGTATGCACATGCCTGTGTATGTGCATGTGCCAAAGGTGGACATGGAAGGTCTTCCACGGTTGCACTCCAGCCCACTTTTAAACCACATCTCTCACTGAACCTGGACTTCACAGTTTCTGCTAGGCTGGCTGTCCAGTGGCACCCTTTGTCTGCTCTCCAGAACACTATATCTGTCTCTGCCCACCCCAGCACCGGTGCACATTTTTAAAGTCATACTAAGTTATTCTCCCCACTACAGTTAAAGAATTATACTGTTTTACAATTTGAAAAGTAGAGAAAAGTTAACAAAGCTCACCCATAATGCCCTTGTTGATGTATTTGACAACATCACTTGAGCCCTTATCTCTGGTCCTCACTTTCTTCAAAGACCTGAGATCCTGCTTGCATAAGACCTTTTATCCTAATTTTCCTCACTCCCTGTTATGAATTCTCATGCTATTATCGATCCATCAAAGATGCCATTTTTATTTATTTGTATTTATTTATTTGTATAACAGTTATATAAAAAGATATTTAAGATCTGTAATCATTAAGGTAATGAAAATCAAAACCTGTTTGATTGTTGTTACCTCAAAAGAAACAAGAGTTGGTGGGGATGGAAAAAAAAGAATCCTTGGGCATGCATGTTGGTACATTGTGGGAAACAATATGGAAGTTTTGACAGAAACAGGATTACCATGCAGCCCTTCAGTCCCTATTGTGGGTGGACACACAAGGATCATGAAATGTCTTGTAAACATCTAACACCAGTGTTCATTGTGCAGACTCTCATAAAAGCAACCGAAGTATCCACAAATAAATAAGGATATAAAAGATTGTAGGAAACATATACATGATAGAATATTCCTTGGCCTTAAAATTAGAATACCTTATCCTTTCTAACAACATGGGTTCCCCTAGAGAACATTATGCCAAATAAACCAATCCAGACATGGAAAGAAAAACTGCTTTTGGTTCTCCCTTGTATGGAAAATCTAAAGAAAAAGTCTAATACAAAAGAAATGGACAGTTAAACACTGGTACTAAATGCAGGGCCAAGGAGAATAAGGAAATGTCAAAGAATGTAGAGTAGCATTCTGTACAATGAGTAAGTCTGAAGACAACATACAATACAGCAGCTGTGCTCCCAAAGGGCATATAATTCAAGATTTCAGCTGCATGAGTAAATTACAGCTGATCTCCCTACAGCCAGATAGGAGGAGGCTATGTGACTATTACATGAGTTAAGTTATTTCTCTTATATGGTAGATATATATATATTAAAATTTATACAATTATGATATATAATTGTAAATAAATAACATAATATATCATACATTATGCTTCTAAAATGCACACCATAAGTGTATCCAAAGAAAATAAAAGATCATCCTTTTCCCCCATGTTGAACGGTCTTGGCATCCTCATCAAAAATCAATCAATATATCATTTGAGGGTTTATTTATAGGCTCTCTAGTCTGTCGCAGGAATCCATGAGTCTGCCTATATTCTTCCACTGCACTATTTTGATTACTCTGACATTGCAACAAGCTGTCAAGCCAGGAAGAGCTGGGTAGAATTAGTACATTGACTACATTGGTAGAGTGCATAAAGAGCATGCACAAAGACTTCCCAGCACTTAACAAAAAAATCTTAATGCATGTTTTCATGTTTCGTTTTTATCTACCTAGTGCATTATCATTTCATCGTGTATTTTTAACCTATATTTTACATCATTTCAGTATTTTTTATCTATATTTTTCTCTCACTCAAAATTCTTAAAATTCAGTATGTACCACACTCACGTGACACCTCAATCCCCATTAACAACTCAATGACCAATGGCGACACTCAGTTTGTATAGAACTAGACTAGCCTCTGGGCACACAGGAAAAAGTATTGATTGTATAGGGCCAAAGCTGAGAAAAACAAAACCTGAAAACTGGGAGAAAGAAAACCAGGGGATGCTGGAAAAGTTATGTGTCCGTCATGGTCTCTCTTCCACCTGTGTGTGCCCATCAAAATCTGTTCAAGTGAAGACCCATGGATAGATGCAGTTCGTTGTACAGGAGTTTTACACTAGCATGCTTATTTTATGAAAATTGTCAGACAGTGGCAATGGTAAGATGGTAGTCATCCCAGCTTAGCATGGTTCACAGTCCGCTCAGAGTACCTTTCTCCCATTCTTCTAACAGCATCTTCATTTTTAATTTATCTTCCTAGTTTGGAAGCTCTTAAGTGGACTTTCTTATCCTGATTTACAAAATATTAAAGAACGGGCTTTTTATGTTGAACTAACATTTGCGTCTTCCCAAGTCACGTCAAGTTTTGTTCTGATAGCTATATTATAGTAAATGTTTGGATGGAAGGAAGGAAGGAGGAAGGTGGGACGAAGAAAGGGAATTTTTGCTTTTTTTTTTTTTAAACTGGAAAGGCTCTTTGCTTTTTACTGGAAATGCCCACAATAAGAATTTATCAATCGTGATTTTAACAGATATTAACAGTGTTTTAATGGTGCTTAACATCTTCCCAATATCCCAAGAGCAGTGGAGCTCCTTCATTTGTCCTACTAATCCCACCTCCCTCAATATCTCAAACATGTTTCAGAAAGTGTGACATGTTTGTCATCTGCTCAGCTACTGTACACAGATTTCGACACTCTCCTGGCTGGTTTGTTTGTATTATACCCATTGCTCCACATCGTTCTCATTTCAGCAAACTGAAACCTCCGCTCTCACTAAACGACCACCTGAACATTCTTGAAGAGAATATTCGGAGGCTGCTGCCCCTTCCACCTCTGGCAAAACTCAAAAGTGAGGGCGAAACAGACAAGGACAAGGAACACATTAAAGTACGTGACTGGGACCTGAGAAGAAAGAAAAACTCCCGTGGGAATTTTCCACTGCAGCCTGAGACTAACAGTCACTCTTGATTTCAGTTTCTCTACGAACGATCTATGGATGCTCTAGGGAAACTTCTAAGGTCCATGATATGGGATGACATTGATGCACAGAACTGTGAAGAAATGTTTAACGTGAGTCGGGGCACCACTCACATTGACTGCCCAACTCCCCGACCTGTCTGCAGGTTAGACACAGTAACGAGAACCACCCACGCAGCATGCTCTGTTTACCCCACCTCGTAGTTTCCTTAGTTTAGGTGCAGGTGGACACCCAGATATAGAAGAAGCAGAGAAGGGGTGGAAATTGAGGGAGATGGGAAGAAAAATCAAATGCAAATGAATACTAAGCAAAGACATTCCTTCTTTGTCCAACAGCTTCTTCGGATGTGGCTTGTTTCCCAGAAAGAGTGGGAGAGAGAGAGAGCGTTCCAAGTCACCTCGAAAATCCTAACGAAAGATGTTGAGGCAAGTACTCCTTTAAGCAGAGAGGGCATTGCTAGTGAACCGTAGGGTGGGGACGTCTGAGACTCTTGTCTGGCGGATCTCAGGTCCCAGATTGAAGGGGTATGGCAAAGGCATGGGTGGCGTCTCGCAACTCCAGAGCTGAGCAAGCGCTGTGGCTACTTTGGGCAAATGCTCACTCAGTCTTCCGCAGTCCCTAAGAAATCAGGTACCTTTTACGTGTTCGAGATTGAATTTTATCCGAAGAGTCTGCAGAGGGAAAAGAATGGACTTAACCCTGTTGTACCTTCAAAGTCACCCCTCACCAGGGTGCCTCCTTTATTCTCCAGGCACCACAGAATTTCAGAATCGGGTCAATCCTTGGGCTTCTGGCTCCGCACTCCTGTGACACCCTGGCCACCATCCGGCAGGCAGCTACTAGCTCCATCATTGGTCTGCTCTGTGCAAAAGGTGAGGGAAAGGTACAGAACACACAAGGAAAGAAAACACTTTGTTCCTTAGCTTGTACTCCTTCTGGAACGAATCATTCTTTCAGGAATTACCTCCTGCCTGTCCAGACTCATAGGCACACATCTCATACACACATAAACACACACTCGTACACACACAGAAACATACACACACAGACACAGATACAGAAACCTCATACACACATTCTCATACACACAGACACAGATAGACACACAGACACACAGATACACACAAAAGCAAAGAAAAAGATAGGAAGTAAGGGAGGGAAGGAGGGAGGAAGGGAGGGAGGGAAGGAGGGAAGGAGGGAGAGAGGGAGGGAAGGAAGGGGAGGAAGGGATGGAGGGGGGAGGGAGGGAGGGAGGAAGCTAGACAGTCATGTCAGATAGGCACATGTTCAAATTCAGACAGCAATATCATTAGTAATTAATTAACATCACCATTTTGCTTTATCTAGCAACATAGAGGCAGGAAAAAGCATGTGTACTATTAAATATCAGCCAGGTACAAGTAACTAGTGTAACAATTAAGTGCCCATGAATACCCAATACATTTTAAGACAGGAAATTAGATATTGAGAAATAGATCAGTACTTACACCACTAAAAATCATAAAGTAGGGTTTTGTGATTAGGTGTATTTGATTCTTTGTGGATTTTTTTCATGAAAAGGAAAGGAAAAACAAAAATGAACGATGTCTCGCCACAGTGTAGCCTCGCCTGTATTGTAATTTACTCACTTTGGAGATCAGACTGACCTGGAACTCACAGTGTTCCATGTGCCTCCCCCTTTGGGCGGTGGGATTAAGGGTATGCGCCACCATGGCTTTAATCCAACTGATTCTAAGTCCATGTCTGTTCCATGGGGCTAGGCTGTCTCCCATAAAACGACCCAAAGTTCAGTTTCTACAGTTAATATGCATTCACATGACAAGCAAGAAGTCATTACTGTTCAGGTCTATTAATAAAGTCTTACCAATAACGAATTATACAGCCTCAGATGGATTTTATATTAAAATTGTTTCTCTTTAACTTTCCTCAAGGTAACTAACTCACCACAAAATGAAACTTCAATAAGAACAGTAATAATAGAAGTTATTTAGGCCCTGGCATTGGTGGCAGACAAACACGGGTTCAAAGTCAGGCAACCCTATCTTTAGTAACTGTGTGACCTCAGGCAAATGACTTCACACCTCTCTGTCAGAGCTGTGAAAAACAGAAAACCTGCAAAAACAGAAACAGGGTCTGAGAACATAGCTCTGATAACCTCTATGGGTAGACATTGAGATCATCAGGTGCTGAGTAGCACAGAGCTACCTGTGGAAACTTTTCCTTTACCGTCGGTCAGTAGCTCACCAGGCAGCCTTTTCCATTTTTAGTGAAAAAGCATCCAAGAGTCAAATCACTGTCACCTCAAAAGATAGCCAGACTTTTCAACTCCATTTGGATTTTTAAAACCCTGTCTTTCTCCCGTTGCTAACCATAGGCATTTGCCAGGAGGCAGACAGACTACAAGGCTTGCAGGAAGGGCTGGACTCTCAGGATGAACAGGTCCAGATCAGGATATCCTCCAAAATCGCTAAGGTAATAATTGTGAAAGACTGGCCCCATAAATGACAGAAATCAGCCATTTCTGCCTTAATTTCCAAATGAGTAAGATGGGCCGCCCTGGTATGAAGACAGCAAGGCAGTGATTTAGCTGTTCAAACAAGCCTTTTGGAGAGACCTTCTGTTCTGTCCATTACTAAGTTGACTAACTTTGAGGACATGTTCCAAGTCCTTGGCTGTGATTAACGAGGCCATATGGGAAACATTCTGAAGCAAGTGGCCTCCGAAAGGGGGGGGCCTGTAGTAGAACAGACAGAGAAAGTGTTTTCCAGCCAATCAGATGCACCCTCTGTACACTGCCTAAAGTATTCTCGTCTTCTTCTTCAGGCAATGAAAGATTGCAGCTTATTTCTTAGTTACTGTGAGGATTGATCGTTCAATTCTTTTATTCAATCCTGGCTTCATTCACTTACCATCTCCTGAACGCACAGCATTTGTGAAGATCAACTCTAGGCTCTAATTAAAGAAAAATCAAAGTTATATTTGCATCCTAATCAAGGAAGTCTGAAAAATAAATAAAACATCAACTAATAATAATCGAATAATTGAACAAAAGAAAACCAAGTAAGGGAATAAGGAATAGATTAGAGATGACTGCCTAGAGGGAAAGAGAGTCCAGTAAAGTCACAAGGCACAACAGCATGTGCACAGAGTGGAGGAGAGTGTCCCGACAGGGTGCATTTGTAGTGGAGGGTCTAAAAGATCTGAAGGGTTGGTGGCCCCTATCGAGAGAGAGGGGTATGTGGGAAAGTAAGAACCAAATTACCAAAGTCACTTTGAAAGAAACTACAAGAATCCAGCTGTTAGGAGAGATAACTTGGACCAAGGTGGCGACAGTGGCAGAGAGAAGAAGAAACTGATGTAGATGGGGAAGAGGTGTTAGCCAAGGGCATATCACAGACGCCTGAGCAGTTTCTTTTGGAACTGTACAACTCACAAACTGGCCTTCATTAGCAACTATTCATGAAAAAAAACAGTTCATTATCTTCTCAATGAAACATCATTAGACCACTCAACATGGAGGGGGGAGATGGTTGTGTGTAGGAATGTTGTCATGTCAATAAAGTACACACAACTCAAGATAGTTAAAGGCCCAAGAGGATGTCTCTGGGAACTCATTTAACCTGCAAACTTCCACCTGGCTGCCTACCCTCAGTTATGAGCTTTATATTCAGACATGAATGTTCACATCCACACACTGCTATCAATCAACAATCTGAACTCTCATACCTAGACACCAAAATTGCAGTTTTTATTTCCTTGACCTTATTGACTGATCTTAATATAATGAAGAATGGGATTACTGCCAGCCACTTGGTTATTCATCATGGTTCTCAATATATGTGACAACTTCAGCTGCACTTGAAACATATATTTTATATATATATATATATATATATATATATATATATTCATCTGTTTTCCCTTCTGCAATATGCTATAACTTTAGATTTGGATTTAGAGAAGAAATTGCCACAGCAGGCTTGAGAATCAATATGTATAAAATGATAAAAGAGGCCAGGTAGCGTTTGCTTAGAGACAGAGAGTCAAGTGAGGTCTTATTTTCTCAGGTCTCTGTGGTTTCAGTCATATGCTGACCATTTAGAAAACACAGTCAGTGGTTTTCTGTTCTCCTAAAACATACCCCAGTCACAGGTTTAGGTATTTAGATCTAGGGTAAGGTATATGTGATAATGTATTTGTGGCTATATCCTCAGATTGTCTGCAAATTCATCCCCAATGAAGACATTCAGGCATTCTTGGAGGAAACACTGGATGGCCTAGAAACTCTCAACCCCATGTGCACAAGGGCTTGTGGCATATGGATGATAGCGGCCCTGAAGGAGCATGGCGCTTTGCTGGAAGATCAGGTGAACTGACAACCAGTCATGTAACAGAGCAGGATTGTAGCACCTCTGAAATGCCGAGTCATTTCCATTCTGTTCCCCCTCTAATCATAGAGTCTAATGGGAAGCAGGCAAGAGCACTGGGGGGAGGCTGAGGGGGGACTCAACAGATTTCCAACCTGTACATAAACATGGTTGGATGGTCTAGCTAAATCTTGGATTACACTTTCAAAACACAATAATGCTTGGGAGATGAAGACAGAAGATTCAGAAGTTCAAGGCCATCATTAGCTACATATGAACACACACACACATACACATACGAACACACACACACATATGAACACACACACACATACACATACGAACACACACACACACATACAAACACACACACACATACGAACACACACACACATACGAACACACACACATATGAACACACACAATGAACACACACACACATACGAACACACATACGAACACACACACATATACACACACACACATACGAACACACACACACATATGAACACACACACACATACGAACACACACACACATACACACACACATACGAACACACACACACATACACACACACATACGAACACACACACACACGAACACATACACATACGAACACACACACACACACACACACACACACACACACACACACACACTTGAAATAGGCCCTACTCTATCTGGAAAAAGAGAAAAGCTCTATCCTTGAGAAATTAGATTAATAGATTCGGGTTGAGAATGGATAGGTGGATACGTCTAAGATTGTCACCAAGCCCTGGGAGGGTCTCCATTCACTGCTGTTCCTCATATTGCTCTTTTCACACCTCATGAGAGTGTATTATCTAGTAAGCAAGACTGTCAGTGGGTTGAGGAAAGTGTTCTGTCCTGTGTCACAGCGGGGAACTTAAGCAAAAGAACAGAATTTAAATGCGGGAGCCCCTGCTAAGTGCCCCAAATGGAAACACTCTATCCTGACTCCTCAAGTCAAACACAGAACACACACTACTCCAAGATTAAGAGCAAGAAAACTGAACCGAATGGGAGCATCTCAGAAGGAAAGAGGTTCTAATTCCCATACCCCTTTGTCAAAATTCCCAACTACACAGCTCTGAGTAAGGTTTACTAGAAACTATTCCTGTCCAACTTATAATCCAGTAATTTTTTTCAAAAAACATGGCAAACTATGTGTTAGGCATGAGGCTAAATTATGGTTGATAAATATATGATAGTTATGTGTTCATGTGTGATTGGCATAAGTGTTTGGTTCACAGAATGTGGTAAATATTTTGAAAAGGATAGTAAACCCTCCCCAATTATCATTAAACTGGGACTTTGAGATAATCATTGTAAGGGATACTTGTAATACTTTCTGAATAATTGAGAAACTGTTATGCTTATGACAAGCATTATGCTTATAATAAAATTTAATTTAAATATCTATACAAAACAAGAAAGGGAAACTGTAGAGGCAAAATATCTTTGCATATTTACATGCCCTTGCCTATATTGAAAATCTGAATACATATACAGTGGAGAAAGAGAGAGAGAGAGAGAGAGAGAGAGAGAGAGAGAGAGAGAGAGAGAGAGATCTCCCTGGTCAGCATTCAAATTTAGGAAAGCGGCTGGCTTTCCATGCCCTCTGGAGTTGGCTTATCTCTTCCGTGAGGTCTTCTCCTTTTATCACCCCTGTCCTCATGCTTCTCACTTTTACATTTGTACTGTGTCCTTTCTGACCAGGATGCCCCTGCTCTACCATCTCTGTGAGATTGCTGCAACCCTTTAAGACCAGACTCTTCCAAAATGTTCCAGTTGCTTCTAGACTACCATTTGCCTACACCACCTGGAACCCACTCCTTCGGGTAGATGACTGAAGTCCTTTATTAGACCCCTCCCTTCTGTCACAAAAGGGCTGCATCTTTTTTCAATATATTCCCCAACAGGAGATTCCAGTGCCCAGCATAGTGTGCCCTTTCTCTAGTGTTCACAAAGGTTCACCAGCAATACTGAGTGAGAAATGAGTCGTGCGGACAAAACCATCACCGCATTTGAAGTTATTGGCAATTTGTCAACCGCCCACCGCAGTGTGGGTGGTACCTTCCTTGTGCTGTTCACGTGGAGAGAGATGATGACAGCTTCATGGTTTTTTTTTTCTTAGCTTCTGGAGATTCTGAGCACCATTTATCATCACATGCCTGTCCTCAGACAGAAAGAGGAAAGTTTCCAGTTTATGCTAGAAGCTATCTCTCAGATCGCCAGCTTTCACATGGATGCGGTCGTTAACAGCCTGCTACAGAAGCCTCTGCCCTTTGACAGGTAGAGTCTTCACACATCCCTTCTCCCAGAAAAGACCATCTAACAAGGCGCCAACTTTATTTGAAAGATGGCGAAGGTTGAAAACATTCCACCCGAATGACAATTTTAAAATTGATATTCGAACCACATGTGATATTTTTCTAGACCTTTTATTGAATAAGAAAGAACTCTCGTATTAAAAGAGAAATAAATGCATCACGTTTGTAATAAGAATAAGTAAATGTTGAAAGTGAATATTCCTACTTTTTCTGGTCCTGTAGAGTGTACCAGTGTGGGTGAGAAGTTTCCATCGTTGTACATTTACATGCCTATCCGAGGCCAAGATGCTGGGCTATTAACCAAGCCATCATTACTGCCTCTTGATGTATCTGTTTGCCTTTGCATATGTGATTATCATCGTTAATGTGGTTTTAAGTAGGTCGGATAGAAAAGCTCACCATCCAGAGAATTGTGCCTTACCTGTCGACTTCCTGGCTTGTCACCATAGGGACACAAAGACGTTGTGGAAGGCATTGGCTGAAAACCCAGCCTCCAGCAGCAAACTCATGAGAGCCCTGATCAGGAAACTGGAAGCCCGGTTAGAGGATGATATAGCTGGGACAGATGCGATCTCGGTAAGTTAGACTTTTGATCACTTGCCTCTGTCTTGGATCTACTCTGTGACCTGCTCCCACCTGCTCCCAGCTAACGGAGCATTTACCACACTTCTAAAGCACCCTAATTTTAATTATTGTCTAGTTCATGTTGAACAAACATGGCGGCAGTGTAGTCTGTGGTTTCATCATTTTTGGAGGCAAATTCTCTTCAGCCCCAAAGAAAATATATTTCCAAATTAGTCTTCAAATATTTCAACAGGAGCATTGTTGTTAATTTTGTTTGTTTGTTGAAAAATCTCCTATGCTGGGGAACATGTCATACTCTACAGCGTGTCTACCCTAAGTCATGACGCCAGTATGATAGTCCTAAGAAACGTACCCTGTTGAGTAGTTTAGAGACCAGTTTATGTTCCTTTTTGTGTTTGTTTTTACCATGGGCATGCTTAAATTAGAAAACAGTTCCTAAGAGAAAGTCTGTAGCTTTCTGTACAAGCTTCTGTAGCAACCTAGTGGGGTGAAAATGGCCTCGGAGGAAAGAAGAGTGCTTAACGGAGAGGTCCCTTGTCCTTCAGGTGGCCTGCGCTATGTATGAAGTGATCTTAACGGGGGCTCGCATCACTCACTTGTATCCAGAGCTGTTCACCCTCCTCCTGAAGCTGGTCAGCTGCTCCCTGGGCCAAAAAATGCCAACGTCTACCCTCAGTCAAAGGCGGCGAGTGATGCAACTTGGGGAAAGGCAGCAGTTCCCAGACCCTTGCAGGTAAGTGGCCCCTCAGGAAAAGATCGCGGTTCTGATCCCAGACTCACAAAGAGGGGCTGTGGAACTCAGACTCTGTGCCTTCTGCCCTGGTATCAAACCCGCAGGGAACAAAAACCAACGGAACAAACAAGGCTTCAGCATCCTTTACCCGTGACTTGAGTTCAGTGGCTCATTTTCCTGAACCAATGTCCAAGGTCACATTAGAAGCAAGGGCTGTGCTTTCTTTCTGAAAGGGAAAACACTGTTACCCTTGTGGGGATCTTTCTAGGAAAACAGTATTCCATCTAATCTAAGACTTTAGCAATTGAAAAAAAAGCAATATTCATCTGTATAAAGTAAAACTTTGGTGGTTTCTTTTCTTTCATTTAAAAATCACTTTATTTAAAAAATTTTAATATATGTTTACCATGATTCTCTTCTTCCAACTTCTCCCAGACCCAGACCCTCCCAACCTCCCTACCCACCAACCTTATTCTCTCTCTCTCTCTCTCTCTCTCTCTCTCTCTCTCTCTCTCTCTCTCTCTCACACACACACACACACACACACACACACACACACACACACACACACACACACACTCTGACCAAAAATGAAAAGAAAAACAAAAACTTAAACCAAAAGGAAAAAAAAAGATAATGGGTTGGGGATTTAGCTCAGTGGTAGAGCGCTTGCCTAGCAAGCGCGAGGCCCTGGGTTCGGTCCCCAGCGCTGGAAAAAAAAATTCAAAAAAAAAATATAAAATAAAACAAAAAAATCCACAAAAAACATGGAGTTCATTACTTTGGAGTTTCAAGACAGGGTTTTTCTATGTAGCTCTGGCTGTCCTGAAACTTACTCTCTAGACCAGGCTGTCCTGGAACTCAGAAATCCACCTACCTCTTCCTCCTGAGTGATGGAATTAAGGCTGTGTGTGGGCTACTACAACAAACTTATATTTCCTTTATTTTTAAATGTCTGATTTGCGTTCATCAAGAATATAAATTATATTAAATTCAAATATATGTAATTGAATATAAATAATTTGAATATAAATAATTGAATCTGAATATGAATAAATTGAATTGAATGAGAATGGTAGGTTACGAATTCTTACTTTCTTTCATGCTGCTCTGTTCCCAGACTTTCTGCATAGCTTTTCATTCCAATGTCAAATCATAATGCAAACTTATTTTTCTCCATCTTTATTAACGTGGGTATTTCTTGTTTACATTTCAATTGTTATTCCCTTTCCCGGTTTCCAGGCCAACATCCCCCAACCCCTCCCCCTCCCCTTCTATATGGGTGTTCCCCTTCCCATCCTCCCCCCAAAACCGCAATCTCCCCAAAAATCATGTTCACTGGGGATTCAGCCTTGGCAGGACCAAGGGCTTCCACTTCCATTTGTGCTCTTACTAGGCTATTCACTGCTACCTATGCAGTTGAAGCCCAGGGTCAGTCCATGTATAGTCTTTAGGTAGTGGCTTAGTCCCTGGAAGCTATCGTTGCTTGGCATTGTTGTTCATATGGGGTCTCAAGCCCCTCAAGCTCTTCCAGTTCTTTCTCTGATTCCTTCAACGGGGATCTCGTTCTCAGTTCATTGGATTGCTGCTGGCATTCGCCTGTGTATTTGCCATATTCTGGCTGTGTCTCTCAGGAGAGATCTACATCCGGTTCCTGTCGGCCTTCACTTCTTTGCTTCATCCATATAATCAATCTAGTTTGGTGGCTGTATATGAATGGGCCACATGTGGGGCAGGCACTGAATGGGTGTTCCTTCTGCCTCTATTCTAAACATTGCCTCCCTATTCCCTCCCAAGGGTATTCTTGTTACTCTTTTAAAGAAGGAGGGAAATATTTGCATTTTGGTCATCCTTCTTGAGTTTCATGTGTTCTGTGCATCTAGCGTAATTCAAGCATTTGGGCTAATAGCCACTTATCAATGAGTGCATACCATGTGTGTTTTTCTGTGATTGGATTACCTCACTCAGGATGATATTTTTCAGTTCCATCCATTTGCCTATGAATCTCATGAAGTCATTATTTATGATAGCTGACTAGTACTCCATTGTGTAGATGTACCACATTTTCTATATCCATTCCTCTGTTGAAGGGCATCTGGGTTCTTTCCAGCTTCTGGCTATTATAAATAAGGCTGCTATGAACATAGTGGAGCACGTGTCTTTGTTATATGTTGGGGGATCTTTTGGGTATATGCTCAAGAGAGGTATGACTGGGTCCTCAGGGAGTTCAATGTCCAATTTTCTGAGTAATCTCCAGACTGATCTCCAGAATGGTTGTACCAGTCTGCAATCCTACCAACAATGGAGAAGTGTTCCTCTTTCTCCACATCCTCGCCAGCATTTGCTGTCACCTGAGTTTTTGATCTTAGCCATTCTGACTTGTGTGAGGTGGAATCACAGGGTTGTTTTGATTTGCATTTCCCTTATGACTAAAGATGTTGAACATTTCTTTAGGTGTTTCTCAGCCATTCGGCATTCCTCAGCTGTTAATTCTTTGTTTACCTCTGAACCACATTTTTTAATAGGGTTATTTGTCTCCCTGCGGTCTAACTTCTTGGGTTCTTTGTCTATTTTGGATATAAGCCCTCTATCTGTTGTAGGATTGGTAAAGATCTTTTCCCAATCTGTTAGTTGCTGTTTTGTCCTAACCACAGTATCCTTTGCCTTACAGAAGCTTTGCAGTTTTGTGAGATCCCATTTGTCGATTCTTGATCTTAGAGCATAAGCCATTGGTGTTTTGTTCAGGAAATTTTCTCCAGTGCCCATGTGTTCGAGATGCTTCCCCACTTTTTCTTCTATTACTTTGAGTGTATCTGGTTTGATGTGGATGTCCTTGATCCACTTGGACTTAAGCTTTGTACAGGGTGATAAGCATGGATCGATCTGCATTCTTCTACATGTTGACCTCCAGTTGAACCAGCACCATTTGCTGAAAATGCTATCTTTTTTCCATTGGATGGTTTTGGCTCCTTTGTCAAAAATCAAGTGCCCATAGGTGTGTGGGTTCATTTCTGGGTCTTCAATTCTGTTCCATTGGTCTATCTGTCTGTCTCTGTACCAATACCATGCAGTTTTTATCACTATTGCTCTGTAATACTGCTTGAGTTCAGGGATAGTGATTCCCCCAGAAGTCCTTTTATTGTTGAGGATAGTTATAGCTATCCTGGGTTTTTTGTTATTCCAGATGAATTTGCAAATTGTTCTGTCTAACTCTCTGAAGAATTGGGTTGGAAATTTGATGAGGATTGCATTGAATCTGTAGATTGCTTTTGGTCAAATGGCTATTTGTACTATAATAATCCTGCCAATCCATGAGCTTGGGAGATCTTTCCATCTTCTGAAGTCTTCTTCAATTTCTTTCTTCAGAGGCTTGAAGTTCTTATTGTACAGATCTTTTACTTGCTTAGTTAAAGTCACACCGAGGTATTTTATATTATTTGGGACTACTATGAAGGGTGTCATTTCCCTAATTTCTTTCTCAGCTTGCTTCTCTTTTGTGTAGAGGAAGGCTACTGATTTATTTGAGTTAATTTTATACCCAGCCACTTTGCTGAAGGTGTTTATCAGGTTTAGTAGTTCTCTGGTGGAACTTTTGGGATCACTTAAGTATACAATCATATCATCTGCAAATAGTGATATTTTGACTTCTTCCTTTCCAATCTGTATCCCTTTGATCTCCTTTTGTTGTCTGATTGCTCTGGCTAAGACTTTGAGAACTATATTGAATAAGTAGGGAGAGAGTGGGCAGCCTTGTCTAGTGGTCCTGATTTTAGTGGGATTGCTTCAAGTTTCTCTCAATTTAGTTTAATGTTAGCTACTGGTTTGCTGTATATGGCTTTTGCTATGTTTAAGTATGGACCTTGAATTCCTGTTCTTTCCAGGAGTTTTATCATGAAGGGGTGTTGAATTTTGTCAAATGCTTTCTCAGCATCTAATGAAATGATCATGTGGTTTTGTTCTTTCAGTTTGTTTATATAATGGAACACGTTGATGGTTTTCCGTATATTAAACCATCCCTGCATGCCTGGGATGAAGCCTACTTGATCATGGTGGATGATTGTTTTGATGTGCTCTTGGATTCGGTTTGCCAGAATTTTATTGAGTATTTTTGCGTCGATATTCATAAGGGAAATTGGTCTGAAGTTCTCTTTCTTTGTTGGGTCTTTGTGTGGTTTAGGTATAAGAGTAATTGTGGCTTCATAGAAGGAATTCGGGAGTGATCCATCTGTTTCAATTTTGTGGAATAGTTTGGATAATATTGGTATGAGGTCTTCTAGGAAGGTCTGATAGAATTCTGCACTAAACCCGTCTGGACCTGGGCTCTTTTTGGTTGGGAGATCTTTAATGACTGCTTCTATTTCGTTAGGAGTTATGGGGTTGTTTAAATGTTTTATCTGTTTCTGATTTAACTTCGGTACCTGGTATCTGTCTAGGAAATTGTCCATTTCCTGCAGATTTTCAAGTTTTGTTGAATATAGGCTTTTGTAGTAGGACCTGATGATTTTTTGAATTTCCTCTGAATCTGTTGTTATGTCTCCCTTTTCATTTCTGATTTTGTTAATTTGGATACACTCTCTGTGTCCTCTCGTTAGTCTGGCTAAGGGTTTATCTATCTTGTTGATTTTCTCAAAGAACCAACTTTTGGTTCTGTTGATTCTTTCTATGGTCCTTTTTGTTTCTACTTGGTTGATTTCAGCTCTGAGTTTGATTATTTCCTGCCTTCTACTCCTCCTGGGTGTATTTGCTTCTCTTTGTTCTAGAGCTTTTAGGTGTGCTGTCAAGCTGCTGACATATGCTCTTTCCTGTTTCTTTCTGCAGGCACTCAGCGCTATGACTTTTCCTCTTAGCACAGCTTTCATTGTGTCCCATAAGTTTGGATATGTTGTACCTTCATTTTCATTAAATTCTAAAAAGTCTTTAATTTCTTTCTTTATTTCTTCCTTGACCAGGTTATCATTGAGTAGAGCATTGTTCAACTTCCATGTATATGTGGGCATTCTTCCCTTATTGTTATTGAAGACCAGCTTTAGCCCGTGGTGGTCTCATAGGACACATGGGATTATTTCTATCTTTCTGTATCTGTTGAGGCCTGTCTTATGACCAATTATATGGTCAATTTTGGAGAAAGTACCTTGAGGTGGTGAGAAGAAGGTATATCCTTTTGTTTTAGGATAGAATGTTCTATAAACGTCTGTTAAATCCATTTGGTTCATGACTTCTCTTAGTCTGTCTATGTCTCTGTTTAATTTCTGTTTCCATGGTCTGTCCATTGATGAGAGTGGGGTGTTGAAATAATGCAACCTTTTAAAGGACATTTTGAACACTGTTTAGACTCCACATATGCTGTAATACGAGTAACTTCACCAAACCGACAGTAGTATACTAGACTTAAATGCATATTTAAATGCTCTACATGAATGCAAGCATGTGTGTGTGAATGCACCGACAACAGCAGCTATACCATGGCAATTGATGAGTTCAGAGTTCAAGTAAATTGCACTTATTTGTTTGATTTTACTCATGGGCAGTTCACTAGGCTTTATATTCTTATCTATTGGCTCACCACATCCCCTGTTGTCGCCTTTGACGGCAAGACTGAAGAGTGAGAATAGGGCTGTCTTATTTTTGTCTTGAACCACATCCACTAGTCTGCAGCTGAGAGAGGCTTACAAGAAGTAGGAAGAGTCCACATCTCTTGGAGGGTAGTTTACTTCTACGTCTTCTGCTGTCTCTTCTAGACTCTCAACTGCGACTCTGAAATGCCTGCAAACACAAGCCATGAAAGAAGGCCTTGCAAAAGAATCTGATGAAGGAGACAATTTATGGACCCTCCTTAGCAATCCTGATACCCATCACATAGGCGTGTGTGCACTGGCCAGGTAATGTGCAGGTGATCTAGAATGGATGAAGAGAGAACACATATAGAATGAAGACACAGCACACACTTGGTAATCAGGTCATTGCAAAGGGAGAAAGATTCCCCTTGGGGAAAGAGGGGAGCAATGTGGTAGTTTTGGCTCCAAACTTAATAACACTTCTCACCAAAAATAAAATGAAAGTAAATCAAGTGAATTAACTTAAATAAACTAAATTAAATTCACCACTTGGATGTGTCATCTTAAAATGTAAGGCTCGGCAGTCTTTCATCTAATATTTCTTTCTGTTGAGATGAAAGTACTGACTTGAAAAACCTGTAAATACACTATGGCTTATTCCAATATTTAGGGCAGTGGCTCTCAACCCTCCAAATGCAGCCACCCTTTACTACAGTCTCTCATGCTGTGGTGACCCTAACCATAAAATTATTTTTGTTGCTTCTTCATAACTGTAATTCCAATACTGTTACAAATCATAATGTAAAATGTTTTTCAGGGATAGTGGTTCATCAAAGGAGTTGCAATCCACAGTTAAGAACTTCTGATGCAGTGGGAAATTAAGCCCCTTTTAACATTTGTGTTTTCCAGGAGCATGGCAGTCTGGCAACATGGTGTCATACTGGATATCATGGAACACCTACTCTCATCTCTCACCTCCTCCTCTGAGAACTACCGGATAACAGGCATGGCATTCTTCTCTGAGGCAAGGAAAAATACTCAACAGAGCATGTTCACTAGTCCCTTACATTTCTCATGTAGGACATGTAGCTTAGGGCTATGTGGAACCACAGAAGGAGCCCTTTAAAGGGAGTTGCAGTACCAAAGGGACACATTTCAAAGGTGCACAAGCAGGCAGTGAAAGAGAAAGGAAAACCCTCTCACAACCATCTCCTGCCTCTTCTGTGGAAACCAACCTTCCAGCTCATAGAAGGGATGATAATAAATGTGAGGGGAACAAAATGCAAAGTCAGCATGTCATTAGCCCTTTCCCTGGCTTAAGAGCTCGTCAACCTAAAGAAGGAACAGGATCAGTAACTTCTATCTTTGCTGCTACTTGAGTAAATCCTCCTATCTAGATAGTTCATTCTCCATTACCTTAGACCATTACCTATGGGTAGCTCACATCCAGAACTCAGCCACCACAAGATTTGCTGGTTCACTTAAAGGCTCCCTTCCTCCACTCCACAGCAGTAAGGAGCCATCTTTAATTGTAGCTAGATGCCTTTAGCCATCCCCTCAAGGGAAGGGACTCCCTTAAATAAAGGAGAGGGGTTTGTTGGTTTCAGCTTATGAAGGAGCCAATCCTTTGGAAGCATGGAAATCTTCGAGATGTACTGATTTTTATGGATCAGAATACCAGGGATTCCAATGCTATTCTGAGGCAAATGGCTATCCGAGGCCTGGGCAACACAGCATGTGGGGCTCCTCACAAGGTAAGAGGCATGCTTGGGGGGAAAGGATTTGTTTAAGTAGAGTTTCAAGGTTATAATCTAGCCATCTGGAAGCCTCATGGAAACCAGGTGAATTAATTAAATTAACAGCTTTGGGTTGAAGTACATGTGCTCATAACCCAAATTTTAGCCACCATTCCCACCCGGGAGTTGCTACCCTATTCAAGAGACACACGATCATTTTATAGATCAAGAGACCTTGTTTTCATTACAGGTGAGGAAGCATAAGCAGATAATGTTAGAATGTATCATCAGAGGCCTGTACCACCTGGCTCGCACGGAAGTCGTCTGTGAAAGCTTGAAAGCTCTGAAAAAGATCCTAGAGCTGCTCACAGAAAGAGACATCAGCCTCTACTTCAAGGAAATAGTGCTACAAACAAGAACGTTCTTTGAAGACGTAAGTGATCCTATTCGGGAATCTCCCTTCCCTGGAAGAAGTGAGTGAACAGTGGCCCGTTCTGGTAGTGCTTAGAGAAGATTGTGGGTGTCCCACCAGCACTTTGTGGCCATTCCAGAGAGCCTCCACAAGTGGTTCCCATACAGGCTGCTGACTCCCAATGTCCCTCTACCCAAGCACACTCCCTAGCCCTGAAAACGCAACTGATCTAAGAGAGCGGGATAGAATTGTTACAGAGGAATCTAGCCCTGGGAAGAAACTTGAACAAATTCCTCAGAGTCCTCACTTTACAAAAGGTTTGAGTACCACTTGCCTGTGAGGGCAGGACACCCACAAATGCTCCTTTCTTTCCTCAATTCCCTTTCTGATTCTCACTCCCTATGTTTGTCTCCTGTGTTTATCTCCCAAATAAACTGCTCACAACTCATTTGCTTTAGGGAATACAGAAATCGGGACAATTCCTAGTTCCTCCAACACGATCTGTTCCACTTCCCGAATTCAAAGACTCTTTTCAACTCATGAACCAAATCCAGCTCACATTCGGCATTTGTCAATAGAGTTTTATAGGAATACAGCCACACTCGCTGATAGCATATTGCCCATAGCGGCTTTCACAATCTCCCTGCAGAGCTGATAACTGATGAAGGGGCCCTGAGGCTTATAAATTGTAATTTATTTGACTGATTACCAAAGATCACTAAGCAATCTTAGATGAAAAAGACTCATTTCTTTTCTGTATTCTACAAACTTGTATCTTAGTATTCATGTTTTGTTTAGTCACTGCTGTGGATGTAAAAATCTGTTTCACAACAACTTCTTCAAACTAATATTTTTATAATCTATAAATTCTCCTCATGTCCTGTTACCTGAGGAGCTGGGGAACTGCTAGCTTCCCTCTCTAGTGTTGCCTTCATAAACATTAAGCCTCATTAAATTACTTATTTATCTTCTGGTCTCCAGACTGAAAACATATATTCCCTCCACTGTTCATCACAAACCTAATCTTTCTATTCATTATATATTTTATAGAAAACTGAGTTAAATCTCCTATTGAGGCCTGAGGAGTATCAAATAGAATTTAAAGAAAAACTTCCTTTCAAGTACAACATTGCCCTATTTATTTACTGCAGAATCTTAATAATTCCCTTCCTTTCTGAAACTTTGGTGGCTTGTTAGCTTTAGGTTTTAATTGCATAAAATTTTAATTTATTGTTTTAATTTTTATGTGTAATTCCCAAGTGTTGTATTTTAACATCCCATTCTTCGTTTATATTCTAGCGTGACCTGGCATGGGAAAACAGCTCTCTGCCTATTTTTTCCCAACCATTTTCCTTATTTAACATCAGCTTAATTCCCAAGTTATCCTCAAAAATGCTTACTGATCTCCCACCCAATGTAGAATTTTCTGGAAAAAAAAGTTCCCCTTTTCACTCCACAGATAATTGATGTCAATCTTTAGCAATGGAATAACTGAAATCTGACTTTCAGGCCCAATCTGTTAGCGTTCCTGGGTTCTTGCTGAAATAATAATATTTCTCTTGGCTCTGAGCCCCAAGACAAGACGTCTTAACAATTTCAAAGCAATGTCGCCCCGTACTATTATAAAAGAAAAAATATGCAAATACTTCCTGGAGATTAGATGAGGCACTTTTCACTTCCAGTAAGGATTAATTCCACCACATATGAATAAAAATTTCACAGAACCTAGACGTTAATATACACATGCAAATTTCCCTCAAGCAGCGCTGCTTCCTGCAATGTGGGTAACTCGGTTAATACTTTGCCCTCTGTATTTTGCTCTAGGTTAAGCATAAGTTCTGTCATCAGTCAACTTTCTTCTCTTTCCCCTCAGTGTGCAAGTGTTTTCCTGTAATTGTCAGAACACTGATGCTTCAGTAAAGGGCAGGAGTGAAACAAGTGGCTTTGCCACCATCGAGACTATGCCACGCCCACCCTGGCTGCGTTATACCACTTCCGTCCCCTTCTTGCTACACTGCCACCACCAGCAATCAGTTCACTCAGTGTTGATCCATTTCTCTCAACTGAAAACTAAGGACACTGAACTTGACAGATGTTCCCTAATTTTCAAGCTAGTTTTGTTGGCCTACCCAGAAAACTCATCTGTGCTTCTTTCTCTTGTAACTTTGAACACCATCAGCAAAGTACACATGTGAGTTAACATGCTCTTCCTGTCATATCACAAGTTGCTCCTTGAAATCATTTCCAACTATGCTGGACCAAAAAAGAATAATAATAATAAAATAAAAATTTCCCATAACTTCACATGTTCACAGGAGGGCCAAGCAGTGTAGAGGTTAGGTCTTGTTCTTCCTCCCAGCCCCATACTCCAAGAAATAAGACTCAGAATCAAAATATATTTACAGATACCTTGGCCATATAGCTAGGCTCTTCTAGATCATAACGTAAAATATCCCAATCATTCGAATCCACATTCTGCCACATGGCTGGTTACCCCTCCTCAGGTACCACGCACCTGTCTCATCACATCTTCCCAGGTGAATCTCCTGCGTCTCGTGCTGTCCCAGAATCCTTTCTGCCTTCTGTATGTCCTACCTTCTATTTCCTGCCTCAGCCAGGAGGAAATTCAAATTCATTATCAGCAGGAACCATATCCAAACAGACAAAAGATAGTCTTTCTACAAGTCAAGTTTTTATTTGACCTGAGACTCAATGCCAAGATTCCTGTGTAGCTTTTCATCCCCTTACAAAAGACACTTGGCATCTTAGAGATGAGCGCCGGACCCTGTGCAGCTTAGATGAGACACCCACAGCTTTAGGTTTAATGATGCAACCGGCACATTTTATGAAAGTGTATAACAAATGGGAATCACCCCGGCTTCCTGCTGCCAACTCTCCTGTTTGTCATCCTGCAATCATATCTCCCCACAAAGGCAGCAATCAAGTCTTCAGTTCTATAACAAAACCGAGTCTAGAGGATTTCTTTTTTCAAGCTGTGTACGTGTTTATGAAGAGTCCATGGAATACAGAGAGACAATGACAAGAATACACCAATGCTCAGAGACTGGCCTGCCTTCCTTTGCTCGAAGTGTGGCAAGGTCGGGTTGGGTACCAAATGGGTGCCAGTGGGCAATAGCCTGTGAGAAGATCCATTTGTCACCGCAGGAGCAAGACGATGTGAGACTGACATCCATCTTCCTATTTGAGGACTTAGCCTCCCTAACAGGAAGAAAGTGGAAGATATTTTTTGCTGAGGAAGTGAAAAAGAGCATGATCTCATTCCTCCTCCACCTCTGGGATCCTAACCCCAAAATTGGCGCTGTGAGTAGGCCTGCAGACACCTTCACCTCCTCTCTCTCTCTCTCTCTCTCTCTCTCTCTCTCTCTCTCTCTCTCTCTCTCTCTCTCCCCCTCTCTCTCTCTCTCTCCCCCCCCAGGGCTGAGGTGCACAAGTAACCCTTCTCTCTCTGAACCAGAAACTAGGCCAGAAGTCATTCTTCAGAACTGAACACAAAAGCCACTCCTCCCATTTAGAATTCCGTTTTGGCATCTCTTTCCACCTTTTCCTTTCTATCAAGGCACAGGCTTTTACTGTTGCTTTCACTGTATCAGTGAGCAATTGCTCCCTTATGACCCCAGTGTCACAGACTATGATAGAAAAGCTCTGTTTTCTAGGCTTGCCGCGATGTCTTGGTCATCTGTATCCCTTTCCTGGGCCTTCAGGAGCTCTATGGGATATTAGACCACCTCCTAGAACCAGACCTGCCACGGGCCAGGGACTTCTATAGGCAATTCTGCATGAAACTGGTAAGTGTATAGCAGATGGTGCTGCCAAAATAGCAAGACAGGAGTCTAGACAAACTTCAGAAGGATGTGTACAATTGGTACCAATCTCTAGCAAGAAGCTGACTGAAGTCTCCTCTTCAGATCACATCTGTTATATTTTTTGTGTTTTGTTGAGATAATAACAACAGGGTCAGGCTAGCCTCACTGGGATGGCAGCGATCCCTAGTGTTCTCACACACTGTCCTCCTCGTCAAATCCATTAAACATCCCTTCTTCTCTGGTCCTGGAACCAAGTCTGTTAACTGGTTCCTTGACCTCCAGGGCCTTCCTGATTAAATCTTTGTTGAAATGGCCACAAGATAACTTTCAATCAATCAATACATGGCTATGAATGTTAGTTAGCTTTTAACGTTTTCTTCTGAGACATACGGAATGAAAGATGTCAAAAGGGTCACTTTCCACTGGAAAGAGGAGAGAGAGAGAGAGAGAGAGAGAGAGAGAGAGAGAGAGAGAGAGAGAGAGAGAGAGAGAGACTGTCTTTGAAATCATTCACATTTCTTCCAGGCCAAGAAGAATCAGGAAATTCTGTGGATCCTCCACACACATTCATTCACCTTCTTCACCAGCAACTGGGAGATGATCAGGAGTGCAGCTGTCAAGCTCACAGGTGAACTTCCCTTCCGGGTCCCAACACACGCGAGTCTGTTCTTTACCATTTAGTTTTCACTCTGACTGAACTCTCCCTGAAACAGTATGAAAATGATAGGCAGGAAAAGATTGGAGTCGGGGAAGTGGGAAGAAATGTGTGATGTGTGTTGTGATATCATCTTTTCTTTCACAAATGAAAATGTACAGCCTCTTCTAATCACCTTCACTTGACTGCTCTCCTCTCAAGTCTTCCAAGATCCACTGCTCCAAGTCTTTGCTCTTTATTTTCCCAGCCTGGTACTGCAGAATAAATATGTTACCTCTTTCTCTCTTGTGACCCACATTCTGTGTTCTTAACATGATCACATGAACAGCAAAATGATCTAAGTGACGAGCACATTGATAGAGGGGCCCTTGATTCTGCTGTGTGACATGGGATGTGTCTCCCCCCTGTGTCACCTCCATGCCAAGTCTATGGCACGGAAAATAAGTGAGTCTCTAAAGACTCTTCTCCTATAAAATGTTAAGTGCTCTCTGTAAGGCTGCTCTAAGGAACCCACCCCATAGTAAGCAGGTCCAGTCCATTAGTGTGATCAAGTTAACTCCACTTATTATTGGATCATACATGTCATTGCCTTAATTGCACTATAAATTTGACAAATTCAGAAACCCTACCTCATGCAGGTTTGAAACCTGATGATAACTTCTCCCCACCCCAAGAAGGTCAGACTGTGAATTTCTAAATGAACTGGACGTGCAAACACTTTTCATACACGTTGCTCAACACCCAGTAGAAGCTCTCCTCACATCATTCTCAGAGGCATATGGGGACTTATATAATCTGTCCAGTCACCAGTCAGCCCATTTGCCTTTTGACTATGTACAATCAGATCAACTTTTTCCTGATAGTGGAAGCAGTAACCTTTTCTTTTGCTGACTTTAGATGCCATTATTCTCCATTTGACCAATCGATATGTGGAGTTATTAGACAGAGAGCAACTCACCATGCGTAAGTATCACCCCTATGGTGTGCACGAACTTTTGTTTCATTCTTAGAGAAAGAGAGATTAACTGTTCCAAGCTCCAGATCAGCCCGGAAATAGAGAAATTTAGCATCCAGTTATCTTCTGGAGCTGCCTAGACCCTAGAATTGCTATGAATTGATCACAGCCTCCAGCTCCACCCCTTTGCTGACATTATTACTAATGATGTCCTGATATCTAAACCTGTTGATCACAGTCATGACCTCTTCTTCCTCCTCCTTTTCCTCCTCCTCTTCCTTTTCCTCTTTTCCCTCTTCTCCCTCCTCTTCCTCCTCTTTTTCCTCCTCTTCTTCCTTCTCCTCTCTGCACTTCCTCTTCTGGAGATTGAAGCTTATAATTTCAAACTACACACACTACCACCGAGCTCCATCCCCAGCCATTCATCCCTTTTCATCTTTTAGAGCAAAAGGTGAACACTGACTTGAGACCACACAGATTGACCTGTACAGCACTGCAGGGCTGTATACACCAGGCTTTGGCTTGGGTGGCTTTTCCTACTAAGCACTGACCCTCCCTGTTCATCTGTTTCCATATCAGGACTCCAGGCACTCCGGCAGGACCCCTGTATCAGTGTCCAGAGAGCTGCTGAAGCTACCTTACAGACCCTCCTGAGAAGGTGTAAAGAGATCAGCATCCCACTGTAAACCATCAAGAAATAAACTGCTAGGCTTTTTCTAAAACTAACTCCTGTCTTTGTCCTATGAACTCACAAACTTACATCTTCTTAAAGGCAGATGGGGCAGCTAGGATAAGAAGATTCAAGTATATTCCTTACACTGCATAGTCTTCCAGGCAGTTTCCATTGGTAGGAAATTCATAAATTCACTTCAGAGATGGCCTGTTATTTGGTTAGTGGCAGCCACATGGCTTTGATTAGCCCTTTCTCTTGAGAAATGTGCACCCAAGCAGATGCAGATACCAAAGAGTGGTACACACTGTACAATTACACAACAGGTAAGAAGAGGGCTATCACTATCTTTTACACACAGGCTTTTAATATTGCTGTCAGACTTTGAATCACTACCCACAACCAAATATCATTACATGGTAAACTAGAACCTGTCTCTTGTCTCCAAGGTTAAAATTTATGCATCAAAATTATGCTAGGTGTTGTTCTACAAAAGACCATTTTTGACATTCTGCTAAAAAGTAAAATTTCTATTTTTCAGCTGCAGCAATAAAGTATACATTTTATGCACACTCATTGTGTGTGAATATATGCATCTGTACATAAATATAGATATATTCTTCATATACCTGGATCACAATTGTTTACCCTTTTCAAAAGTACACACTGAAAGTTTATATATATGATATATGTATATCATATATATATAATTTAACAATCATTTAACAACAAACACTATGAAACATACTCATGTATTAGCAATGATATCAATCTATCCCTCTAGACAGACTATCCATGATGATTCCTACTAGTTACATTCTCTTTTCCTCACTCTCAAACTCTCCGAGGAAAAGTCTGTTGATCCTACAAAACTAGAGATTGAAGTAGTCTTTTGAGTTGAAGAATATGAACCTACAGTCCTTTATTCATTCACTTAGACATTCATTGTGTATCTACAATTTTTACATCATTGTCACAGCCACTTGGAACATAACAGTGAGAAAAAATAATCTCTCCTCATGATGCTAATGTTCCATGAAATCGTTCTATGTTCTAGTTGATGGAGCCAATCTCCAGTACGGTTTCCAAAGATCCTGGATCCTAATGTAGTTTCCTCCACCAGTAAACAGGACTGAAGTACAATCAATAAAATGTTGCAGAAATGATGGTTTTATATTGTTTTAAAGACAGTGTATCCTATGGGCCAGGTTGACCTTAGATGTTCTATTAAGGCTTCCACTATACATTCTGAAGTTACTCAGCACACTGTTAAAATGACAAACTCTACTTGGAAGCCTGAGTCAAGGGCTTCTTTGTTTAGTCAATAATCCAATTTATTTCGTCTTTGCTGCATATAAGATACCAGGCCCATTTTTGGAGGGGAAATTTTATACAAAGCATTTTAATGATATTCACACACATCCATACAAACTCATCCTATATCTACTCCCACATCACTGCTCCTCCCAACTTCATGTCTCTTTTTTAACATTGAGTCTAATTTGTTCTGCCCATATACTCCCGAAGAGTATGACAATCCGGTGAGTGTGGTTAACCTACCAGGAACCACATTCTTAAAGAAAATGACTCCCTCCCTCATCCTGAAGCCATAATTGTCCAGAGAACCTCAGGAGTGGGATCTCATGAACCCCTTCTCCCTCTACATCAGAATGGCAATTGGCTTGTTATTGTGCCGATCTTGTGCAGGTGACCACAGCTACTGTGAACTCTCGAGTGTAGTGGCCAAGACAGGTTCTTAAAAGATACCACGTTCTAAACTGCTCACTCCACAGAAGCAGTGCACTCCAACAAGATTTCTAAGCCAGAATCAAGCTAAGCTATTCCCAAACTCCTGAGCCACAAAACTAAAACCATAAATCTTTGCATTTTAAACCACTCAATTTCGAAGGTAATTCATTATGCACCTGTAGGAAACCATTGCCCAGAGGGTCCATGATCCCACCAAAATGATTTGCAAACTTCTATGTCTAATCAAATAAATTATCTGAGTAATGGCCTTTATTAAATTCCTAATAGAATAACAAACTATTCCCAATCATAACATATGAAAGGGAGCAATAAAAATAATAAGGAATGTGGGTTTAATTGATCTCCTTTGGCAGGTTATTTGAAATCAAATGACTTTTCAAAATAGCACTATCCAATGAAACTTTCTTCACTGATTAAATAATTTCATCTTTCTACACTAACCAATGTGATAGCCACTAGCCATGTGAACCTTGAAAAATGTTGTATACATTTGAAAAACTAAAATTTTAATTTTATTTAGTCTCAATTAATTTTAAGTATGTATCCAAGTATCGTTTTCCATTTTAACACTGTGCTGAGTAACTTCAGAATGTATAGCAAAAACCTTAATAGAAAGTGGCTTGAACTGGGAATGGTGACAGGTGCCTTCAGTTCCAACACTCAGCAGGTAGAGGCAAGATGATCGAGTAGTCAAGGTTTTCTATAACTTCCCATCACATCCAAGGTCAACCTGGCCTATAGGAGAATGTCTTCAAATCAAAATAAAACAAAAAACATATAAATAGGTTTGAGACACACTGGAATCCTAATCTTCAACAGTAGTACAAATTTTGACTTAGCACTTTTTTCCAATAATTATATATGTGTGTGTGTGTGTTTTATATTTATATATATAAAACACCTGGATTGATTGACCCACAGAATAAATCAAATAAATAAATAGTCTTTGTGGCAGAAGAAACTTAGATCTTTTCCTCATAATAGGCTTTTTATTAATCTCTCCCACTCACTATAATTGTCTCATAGTCACCAAGAATATTCCTGCTCAGTCCTCCAAGAGCATTTTGTGCTTCTTCCCAAGGGTTTTTAGCATGAGGAAAAGTGTCCTGTGGCTCTCAGAGAATTAGCAACACAGAAGAAATATGTGTTGACTTTCTATGGGAGACAGTACAGATCCCTGTTAGTGTGGCTCCTGTTGATTGTCTCACTTTTACTGCCATATGCAATCACTTTTCTGTATGCAAGCTCGTGTTTGCTGTAAGGTAGATTCTGCAGTGTTCACAGACTGCCCAAAAGGTCCAGCAACTGATGCAGAAGGCTAAGATCATATTTCTTTTTGCAATTCTGTGTACTTCCCTTGAACCCAACAATGAGAGCCAGTGTTCTGCTGGTAAATAAGGGATGTTTTGTTCTGCTGACCCTTAGACGAGGACAGTGTTACTGGAATAGAGAACAGAGATTACAGATGGGAAGAAACAAACAGGATTCCAAAAGAATCGTTTATGAGGAATGGTCTCTGCGCTGCCAGAGTTTCAAAGGATAAAATTCAGAATGAAGCATTTCATCTGGAGCCCTCAATGATTCTGAAATTAAGCAAATAGCTCCTAATAGTAGTTTTTATTGCTTGATCCTAAACAATTATCTTTTAAATCACCTTCGTACAGGAATTAGAGAAAGCACAGTTAATCATGTATGTTAGTAGCCTGGGAACTAGCCAGAAACCACTGGCAGGCAGAGCACAGCTTTCTGACGTCAACACAGTTTTAGTTTCTTCGTAATTCTCTCTCACTAACTTTCTTGCAGATGTCTCTTATACTAGGACACTAGAAATCATGATGAGATCAAGAGAAGCACTAGAAAGGGATTGTGGGATTCTTTACCAAAGTAAAACTCTGTGTGTGTGTGTGTGTGTGTGTGTGTGTGTGTGTGTGTGTGTGTGTGTGTCTGTGTCTGTGTCTGTGTGTGTGTCTGTGTCTGTGTGTGTGTGTGCGTGCGCGCGCATGTATGTGTGATCTGTGTGCGTATATGCATAGAAAGAAGTCATGACCTAAAATAATGGTGTTTATTCCTGCCTCTACTTGTCAAACTTTATGCAACAAACGTTCTTACTTACAATCATTCACCCTGGATAAAGTGTCCTAGATTTTATTTATCAAATTACATAGCTATTCTAAAGGCAAGATAAATTTGGAGAATATGATTTTTTCAAATACATGTAACACGCTTCTTTTTCAACTTGAGAGCCATTGAAAAACACAAGAAATCTTTCCTATGTATTGTCTTCCACTTCCTCCAAATATTCTCAAAGGCAAAACCTACGGATGAATCAGTTCACTAAATCCATTCTTAACTGCAAAGGGATCACAATTTGCCTCTACTTTAGAAACAGACAACTTGGGGAACTGTTTTGCCAGCAGGACAGGTTTACCAGAACTTTTTCAGTTCTGCAGAGACGTAGGGAGACATTTGAATTGATCTTTCCCTGCTTCCAATAGAATCATGAGAAAACTATAGTTTCACATTCTTTTCAGAGCCTGTAATTGGGTTTGGGAGGCTGTGCCACACCTACAGACAGAGTATATTGGCCTGTGGGAAGGGCTGGTCTATTATTTTCCAGTCTGTTACTTCTTAGATTGAAGTCCCATCTGGACAGCAGAAAGGTTTCACTAAGGGTGATTCAGGGGAAATGCACGTCAAAACCACAGTGAGCTATTACCTCAAGACCAATGGCTATTAGGGGAAAAAAAACTAACAATGACAGTGCTGATGTGGATATGGAGAAAATAGAGTCCTTGTACACGTTGAGAGATGGAAACAAAAATGGCATGGAGACACCTCTCAACAGACTAAAAATATGTCTCATATAAAACTAAAACTAGCCACTGACTATATATTCAAAGGACCTGAAATCAGCATGCTAAAGTGACACTTAGACTCCTACATTTAATTCAGCACTATACACAATAGCCAAAAAATGGAAACAAATGTACATCAACACATGAACACGTAATGACAATGTGGTACACATACACCGGAATATCTTTCCAGCTATAAAAAAAGATAAAATTCTGACACATGTGACAAAAATAAAGGGAATGGGCAGACACCATGGTAATTGAAGTCCACCAGGCACAGAAAGGCAAGTGCCACATGGTCTCACCCATATGTACTCTCTAAAACACAATAGTATAGAAGCTGAGAAGGAAATGATCGTTACCAGGATCCAGAAAGAGCAGATACTATGGAGGAATAAGGGAAGAATGACCAATAGGTAATATTTACAGTCATGTGGGAGCAAGAAAAATTTATGAATTTCTGCACAGTAGAGTAGCTACCCATAATGATAATGCACTCTATGTCCCCCAAAGCTAAGATTTTCTTCAAAGTGTCACCAAAATAATGATAAGTATTTAAGTAGATAAATATATTTGGTGTCAGTTTCAGAATTTTGTACAAATCAGTATGCATGGCATGAATTAGTATGTACGATTTTAATGCTTTCATGTATAACAGAGAAAAAGCAAGTGAGGGGAAAATAAAAAATTAATGTTTATTTTATAAAGACAGTAAAAGTTGCCATTGTATCTCTCAATGAGCAGTAATGTCCTTTAACAGCGCTCTTGAAGTACCGGGACATAGAAAATATAAACAACCATCTTCCATTCCAAAACAATGGATTATTCCAGAAATTGCAAAGACTTTGTGGTGGTTTGTGTTGACTTAACTGACTAGATCTAGACAAATCTATAAAAGAAGCCTTAACATGCTTAGCTTAACATGGGAAGAATTTTGTGGATCAGGTCAACTGAAGTAGGAAGACACACCCTACACATGGGACACACCATTTCCTGGGTGGGATCTTGGGTACAAAGAAGAACAAGAGTTAGGCAGCATCCATCTATCGCTCTCTTTTTGCTAACCTCAGATGCCATTAGTCAACTGCTTCAAGCTCCTACCACCTCAACCTCCCCACTATGAAACATGGTAACTCAAACTATAAGGCAAAATAAACCCTTGCTCTCTTTACTTGCCATAAAGGTATTTTTGTCATATCAACAATACAAGAAGCTAGATTCCCTTCTTTGAGGCAGTTGCTACACAAGGGCATGTTGATTCTCCCTTTGACCCACCCCTAGATGCACCTTTGCTTCTAACTCTGTAATTAAGTTCAAGACCAAATATGTCATCTTAAAGGGGACATACAAATTACAGTCCAAAAGAAAGTATGTTACACATCAAAGGAGCAAGCTGAGCATTCCCATTTTACTGAGACTGGAGTGTGAGAATGGAAACTGTGTGGGGGATTTGGATGCTGATGAAAAAAGGTTTGTTCTGACCAATTTGTTGATAGGGTTTTACTGAGCAGACCTCAAAATGTTCAGGAGAGAAGAAAGAGTTCAACATTTCAGCTGGTTAACTAAACATGGTTGACTCTACCTTCCTAATGCTATAACACTTTAATGCAGTTCCTCAGGCTGTAGTGACCCCCCAGCTGTAAAATTATTTTTGTTGCTACTTCATAACTGTAGTTTTTGCTACTGTTATAAATTGTAAACATCTGTGTTTTCCAATGGCCTTGGGTGACTGCTGTGAAAAGGTTGTTCGACCTCCAAAAGGGATTGCTACCCACAAGTTGAGAACTTCTGTGCCATACCAATGAGAGGTGCCGTTTATTACAACCCTCCTCTATTACCTAGTCTGTGTCCTTGTGGGATTAAAATGTGGACCACAGTGAATGAATCAGAAATGCCTGGTTTACCTTGTTTTAATGTAGAATTCAAAGGTTTAGAAAGATTGGAATGTTAGCGTGGATTTGTCATCCTAGATCTAATCATCCAGACTGGTAAGGCCCCTGCATCACTGGAAAGGAGCCAAGGTCACTTGTCTTTGCAAAGATCTCCCATTGGAAAGAAAAGCCACTGATTTAAGACCATAATGTAGTAGAAGTTATCAGACACAGAGGAAGCAGATGTCAGATATGGGCAGCACTGAAGGTGTGTGTTATCATGCTGGGCAGCAAGGTCAAAGTAACCATCGCTGGCTGATCAGTGTTCCTAATGAAGAAGATAAAATTGATCAGATGCTTGTTTCATTCTTGAATTATATGAGCAGAAAAGTTCCAGGTCAACTGACTAAAACTCAAACCCAAGAAATCAAAGCAGAATCGCATCTCCTTCAATTCCCAAACTTAGCTGACAGACCTACAATCTCCAATGAAAGAGAGGTTAGATCCCAATTCACTACTGATTGAAGAAACTGACTCTTCCCTGGATTCCTGTATCCTTTTACCAGGGAGACAATGAACTTTGGAAAGAAAACAAGAGGTCATTTCTGAGACTGCTACACTCTGGCTGTACACTGACACCAAGTACAGGAGACACAAAACATCACTTAGGTCCTCCAGGCCAGACAGTTGTGAAAGCCAAGCAATCAATGGAATTTTGACCCACATCCATTTACAGTGGGCCTGAATGTGCCCTGTGATTATCTTGCCAGTCCAGAATGTGTAATACAGTACATACCATCAACAGCTGGCAAAAGTTCTATATTGCTTCTCAGGCTTGGAAACTCAAATCTATTATGGTTAGAAAATCCAAGCAGAAAGTAATAGAACTGCTTCAATCTAGTAAAATATTAATCCCAAAACAGTATTGAGATTCTAGAGGGATTGCTGAAATCAAGGACTTCAATGATGAGGGTTCTGACTAACTCCAAGTCTCCATTTAATTAATCTATTTTGCCTATACAGAAGAGAGATGGATCTTAGAGAACAGCAATAGAGCACCAATAGCTCAACCAAGTGATGACTCCAACAGCAGCTGGCTGCTGTACCAGATGTGACTTCATTGTTTGAACAAATTAACAAACCCTCTGGCATCTAGCATGCAGCTGTTGATCTAACAAATGCTTTTCTCTCTGGACCTATTAGTAAAGACCATGCAAAGCAATTTCCCTTCATCTAAAAAGAGCAGCAAAACACTTTCGCTACCATACCTCAGAGGATATCAGTCATAAATCAGACTGCAAAGGTCTATAAAAGATTGCTGTAATATAGGACATTGTGACTGATTCTGATTATCCAGGGCAAAACAGACTGTTGTTCAGCCCAGGGGTGGTTTGCCAAGAATATTATTGTCTGGAATATGGGAGATATCTTAGGATGTCTCTTAATGTTAACACACCCTGTGATTGAGGTCATTGAGAGGCTTTAGCCTAATATGGAAGTGATTACTAATGGCCAAATTTCTTCAATAAATGAAGGCGCGTTCACCCTCAGTCTATAAAGAAAGAACCACTACCAGTGTACATGTTTGCTGAAGACAAAGGGATGCAGACTGGGTAGTGGACGAGAGTAGTAATAAATGGCACCTCTCGTTGGTATAGCACAGAAGTTCTCAACCTTTGGGGGTTGAACAACCATTTTACAGGGGTCACTCAAGATCATCAGAAAACACTGATAATTACATTATGATTCATAACAGTAGACAAACTACATGAAATTTTATGGTTGGCAGTCCCCAAACATAAGGGTTTATTAAAAGGGTTGCAGCATTAGGAAGGCTGAGAACCACTGCTATAGCTCCTTCAGGCCTCTTGAGTAGAACCCAGTATTCAAGCTAAGACCTGGCTACTGAAATGAAACTCTATGTAGATGAAGACATAGTGATGGGATTAGTGCCCATGAAAAGAGGCATCCGAGCTCTCTCTTTCTCTGTGTGCAGATACTATAAGAAGGCAGCCCTGTGCAAAACAGGAAGTGGTCTTCCACAGACACCAGGTCATCTTGATCTTGGTTCTCTAGCTTTCTGAACAGGATAGATGATGGCTGGTTGTTGAAGCTACAGAATCTTAGGAACTCCATTTAGATTTGGGTAACCACATGTGGCAGTCCTGAAAAATCTGGCAAGAACAAAATGCGTAATGGCCAAAAATCAAACATGTGACCAATCCAGGGTGTTCCTGGCAGCTCTTAGCTCTGAACATCCAGTATCCATAGTATGTAGTTCACATGACAGTGATGCCGGCTAAAACACCTCAGTTCAAATTCAAGACTCTATTTTGTGTTATTTATTGGACCATTTTACCATGCGCACAAAGTCACTGCTCTTATAGAAATATAATGGTTTAATTCCAGAAAGCAAAACATGCATTATTTTCCTACTGACATTTGGCAGCTTGTACCAAATTAGTATATCTTCAGATTTAATTGTGTTAGAATATTTGATTCTTTTAATTGCTGCTTGAGTTGTTGACTTGGGTTTCATATTTTAAAAATCATTAGTGAGTTGGGGTTCAAGATAAAGACAAAATTTCAAATAATTTATGAAATGATAAGCACACTTCTCTCATTTTTGATATATATATATTTATATATATATATGGCAACATCCTCAGCTTGACCATTATAAAATCAAAGTATTGATTAAATTTGAAAATCGTTGGAGATGCCTTATGTCCTGAAGTATTAAATCAGTCAATATTGATTCTGTATATAAAAATAAACACACATATCCATTGCGTTGGTATGGCATTTTACTTTTGTCTTTTTCAGGGGAGTGTATACACATGCTTGTAGAGATCAGAGGTCAACCTTGGGTTCTGTTCCTCCAGGACTGCCTTTTTTTTTTTTTATACAAAGTCTCTCATGAGGATGTGGGACTCAACCATGCTAGGCTTGCTGACCAATGAACCCCAGGGATCTGTATGTCTTTGTTTTCTAAATATTCCTGCCTTTGCTTCTGCACTGCTGGGATTACAAGTGCACATCACCACGCCATGCCTTTTACTTAGGAACTGAGGATCATCTCAGATCCTCATACTTTTACAAATATGTCCCCAACCAACCTGTTTTCCCACCCCCCTCCTTTCATTTTTAACAAGTGGGAATCGTGTTTGTATACCCAAAACTTATTTTAAAACACATTCCTTTGTGATGGATCCCCAGTCAAGAAAAAGGGAAAAACAGAAGAGAAAACAGGAAAGGGGGAGGAAAATTAGGAGCGAAATGCTTCCCACAGAGAAAAGTGAAAGATGCACTGTCTTCTTTAGGGTTTTATTGCTGTGAAGAGACATCATAACCAAGGTAACCCTTACAAAAGAAAGCATTTCATTGGGGCTGGCTTACCGTTTTAAAGACCTAGTGCATTATCATCATGGCGGGAAGCATGGCAGTGTGCAGGCAGACATGGTGCTGGAGGAGCTGGGAGTTGTACATCTTGATCTGCAGGCAACAGAAGGGGACTGTGTACCACACTGGGCACAGCTTGAGCATAGGAGACTCAAAGTCCACCATCACAGTGACACACTTCCTCCAACAAATCCACACCTACTCCAAGACATCACACCTCCTAAAAAGCACCACTCTCTGTGGGCCAAGCATTCAAACACATAAGTCTATGGGTGCCATTCCTATTCACACCACCACACATAGTCACTTCAGTCTATGCTACGGCTTCAGAGTAACAACACCACAGCAAGAAGCAACCCCTACTCTTTAAGGGACCAACAATATGGTGGAACAGAATGGGAGGCACGAGAGCCAATTCTAGACTTAAGCACACAGCCTTCTACTGACTAGCTGTTAAAACTAGGACAGTTTTGCAAAGTAGATATTTTATCGAACATATGCCTTTGCTGTACTCAGCTTTGGAAACACCTTAGCCAGGCTGGAGAGGATTGAGGCCTTCATCTCCTCAAAGACGCATTTCTCTGTTACTTCAGTGACTCTGTATACCATGCTCATTAAATCATTAAGCTCTCTGGGGTGTCTTCCAAGGTTCATTATCATCCTGTCTAAGCTTTAAACTTATGTAGCCACAAAAGTCAGGTTGGTGGATCTAGCATGGATCTATATCATTCCTGGCAGGAGTTGTTCTTGGTGCCATGTATTTAGAGAAGACTCAGAGCTCTGGTGAGTGGGCTCAATAGTGGCCACCTATGAAACATTGTCACAGTGCACTTTGGTTGTGCTTGGTGTCACAACACTAATTCTGAGCCTTTTATGTTAGTCACTTTCTCATGAGACTCTCAGGCCAAATTTTTCTTTCATGGGAAAATTCTATTTTACTATTGACAATAATGTCCCTTCCTCTTTGCCTTCCCAGGTCCCAGAGCTGACTTGTTACTAGGTATGGACCTACAAATGCATATTATATCATGTATATTTTTGCAGGAAACTCTCCTCTTTCTTAATAATCATGGCCCGAATTGTGCCTAAGGCCCTCCCTCTGAAATTCATCCCAAGTGTGTCCTCACCAAGAAGCACGGAAATCACAATGATGACAGAGCAAAGCAGGGGACTGTCCTCCACCCGTGACTGGAACCCTCTGTCTGCCCACACCCTTGCCTCCAGCACACCCCCCTCAGAAACAACAGCAGCCTCTCAATCTGGCCCCCTCAACCCGGGGCTAAAGAAACAAGTATTTCAATGCAACTGATGTTTTTGAGTATAAAATCTGGAGCTTTGCCTCCACAGCCTGACAGGAACAAATAAGAAGACAAATTGTAGGTCTGTGGCTGTCACAGCAGGGACTCCTATCATGCCATCAGCTTTCATGTTCCCAAATGTGCAAACTGCCTGAAAGACCAGGGTAATTGAAAGGCAGACATAAACCTCTCTGGTTTCTCGGTATTAACCGAAATTGCCTCCTACTGAACTTGCTTTCTGCTTTAGTATTCTGAAAGAAATACAGGCCATTCTGTCTCCAACACAGATATCAAATACTTCGAACCAGCTCATTGTGAAGGAAGGTCTCTGTGGACTGGTAGGTGGCAGGGCTAACCTAGTGCCATAGTACTAATCCTGTTCTTAATAGTGTTCTCTCTCTCAATCTCTCTCTCTCTCTCTCTCTCTCTCTCTCTCTCTCTCTCTCTCTCTCTCTCTCTCTCTCTCTCCCCCTCCCTCCGTCCCCTGTCCCTTCTTCTCTCACTCCCCCCTCTCCCTTTCCTTCCTCCCTTTCTTCTTCCCTCCTCTTGTGTCTTCTTTTTCTTCTCCTCTTTGTTTCTTCTTGTCCATTTACTCTTATATCAAAAGAGATTAATAGTGATCAAGCCTGGAACACACACTTCATCATTCATGAGAGGTTACAGTGTTTTTATCTCACCTTCATGTTTATCATGCTATCTTCTAGCTGTGACCCTGGCCCTACAAAATGTCTACGTAGATGCTATGGTGTGGCTGTTTCCATGAAGTGATGCTATTGGTAATGGGAACCTGATAGAAAGCCAATGAATATATCCTCACAGAAAAATGGAAAATTCTGCTTTCTTCCTCTTTTTTTGTTTGTTTTTGCATTGTGACTCCTGGTTTTGCTCTCCCACGTGCTCCTGCAGTAATGTGACAGCTTCACCTGAAGCTCAAATCCATGTAGTCAGTCCATTTGGCATTGGAACCTCCATAACCATCATAAACATTTTTCTTTTTTAATAAACCACAATAATTCTTTTTTACATACTTGATAATTAGGATGTAATGGATTCCAACTTGTAAAACATAAAAATACCCTGCCCCAGAGTCATTGCAGATGTGGCTGCTGTGTCACATGTGCATCAGTAAGTGGCAGAGAGGAGAGAGGATGTGTCTACACTCAGTATTCTGCCTGTGAACATCTGAATGATTAGAAGCCTAACATCCCATGAGAAAAGCAAACTGAGATGCCCACCAGTTTAAACAGGGAGCTAGTCTGAGACTTTCACCAGTACGGTGCCAGGTAGGGCCACATGGACTTCCAGGATGAGTAGCAAACCAGAAACTAGAAGAACTGCACCTGGGACTATGGGCAGGTAAGAGTGAATCTGACCCTCTCAAGGGGCCATTCCTTGCCAGATGGGGAGCAAACATGAGGCAACCACCAGACTGGTGCCATGAGGCCCAGACAGGGAACTGATGAGATGACCACTAGTCAAGCACCATACAGCCCTTTGGATGCAGACCATGTCTAAAATGACCCCTGTGCAGCTCCATAATGGATGGGTGGGGCATAGCACTCCTGAGACCACTCTTGAGATGACCCCAGACACTTAGAGACACTGATCACCTCTAAGAGGAGCAAGTAAGTGGTGGAGAAATGGAAGAGAAAGAGAAGCAGAAGGATGTGGGCACTAGAACTGGAAACTAAAAGCAGAAGTGGAGACTAGAAGATAGTGAGGAATAGCCTGATATAACTAGCCATGACTACAGCAGCAGGGATCAGTTACCACAAATGGCCATGGGAAAGGTCTGGGCCACCACCTAGGACATGTTGGTGCCTGAGGACAGTGTAGAACTGTCCTCACCCCTCACCTGGGCATCCTGGAAGAGCTGACCCTGTAGGCATGAGAGCAAGTGAACTCTGACCCCATCCCTAGCCAGCTTCAGTACTCAGGTGCCACCCCCATATACACACACATTGCCAGAGTTGTGGGTAACCTGGCCCTGAGGATTTGATTGTGGAAGAGCAAGTCTTACCATTCATCTCCCACATGGTGGTGTAGACAAGAAAGAGATACTCTCTTCCTTCCTTACCCCCCATCACCTGCAGCAGGCAAAAGACCTGGTCCTGGGGTTATGAGAACAGGAGGACTAGTTCTGCCCCTCAGCAGCACTCAAGAGAGCAGGCACCTCACCTAGGCAGCACGGTAGAGCTGACCCTGGAGCAGGGGTGCAGGGGAGCTAGCAAGAGCATGGTAGAACTGTTCCACCAAGCTTCCTGCTTTGTGGTGACATGGGCAAGGGAGGGATGCTCCTCCACCACACCCCTTGCCGGCCTACAAAGCAGACAGGAGAGCTGTCCCCAAGGTCATCAGAGCAGGAGAGCTATCCCTGCCCCTCACCTGCTGCATCCCTCAGGGGTGTAGGCCCTATACCTCACCTGGACAATACAGTAGAGCTAATGCTGGATACGGTGGTTGTGGGTGAGCCAGCCCCGAAGGAGTGAGTGCAGGAGAGCTGCCCCTGCCTCTGGTCTGCTGGACAGTAGCATAGACAAGGAAAAGATGCTCTCCCCCCTCCCTTGCCCCTTGTCATGTAGGACAGATGGGTGAGCTGGCCCTGAAGTCGTGAGAGTGGGAGAAGTGGCCATATATCTCACCAACTGCAATACTCTCAGTAAGACTGCACCTCGTCTGGGCAGAGCTGGCTCTGGTTTCTGGTAAACCAACCCCAAAGTCATGAGACTGGGAGAGCTGGGTGCTGACCAGCTCAGATACCTCTTAACCCTAGATCCAGGGCTTTGAATTGGTCCATTCCAACATCTATTCCATCGATGAACTGCTACAGTACATGAAGTGGCTAGCCCTACATATTCAAAATTACAAGATCTCCATGACAAAGGGCAACAACAGGATATCTGAGAGGACTCCTAATGAGGTTCCAGGATTGATGGTGTGGCAGAAGCCAGAGACCTCATACCAGACCAAGGAGTCATTGAAATGAACATTTGCAAACAAAGAAGTGTGGACAAAGTGTACACTGTGGGACACATTGTGACACGCTACAGATTCCATAATAAAATTTTGTGTATACTGTGGGACACAGTAGAACACACTACAGATTCCACAGGAGATTTTTTTTGTCTGTTTGGGGGAACAGAGTTGGAAGGGTAGAAGGTGAGTGTGAGGGGAGAAGAAAATGAGTAAAATTAAGATACATGATGTGAAGTTCACAAAGAACCAATAAAGCTACACACACACACACACACACACACACACACACACACACACAATTAATGAGGGGCTAAAGGGTCGATCAGTAGTAAAAATGACTAGCTACTCTTCAAGAGGACCCAAGTTTGATTACCACTACCTACAGGCCAGCTCACAACCATCTATAACTACAGTTCCAGGGATCAGATGCCTTCTTCTGGTCTCCTTTGGCACTGCATGGATGTAACACAGACACATTCATGTAAGCAAAACACCCCCATGCAAACAAAATACACAAATAATAAATTTTTAAAAGAAAATACTTACAAATCAAATATTAATAAGGAGCCCATCAGAATATTAGAAGAACCTTTAAAATCATTAGAGAAAAGACAGCAGAATTTAAAATGGATAAGGATCTCAATCTCCATGCCACCAACAAACATGGAGAAGTGGAGCTGATGAGTCTGTGGTAACTTTACTTAATGTTTGAGACACTTCAGGTTGATTCATAAAGTGGCTGTGCCTGTTTCTAGTTCCATTAGCAATTTTGATGATTCCCAGCTTTTTAAAACTCTTCCCTGTATTTGAAAGGGTGCTACTACTTTTATGTATCCTTGTTGATATGAGAACACGAAAAAAATGCTGCACTGTTATGAAACAAGCCTGAGCATCTATCAGAAGCTTAGTACAAACACACCAGAGAGTCTTACTCAGTGTGGTGGTCTGAATGAAAGTGGCTTGCACAGACTCATATATTTGAATAATTCACCTCCAATTGGTGAAACTATCTGTGGAGGGCAAGAAGGTGCAGCCTTATGGGGGATGTGTAATTGTAGATGGGTTCTGAGGCTTCAAATGACTTCCACTATTCCCAGTGTTCTCTCTCTGCCCCCTACCCTTAGATCAAGATGTGATTTCTCAGGTGTTCCTGCTGCCATGCCTTTGTTCTGCCATCATGGATTAACCCTCTGAAGCCATAACCTCAAATAAACATTCTTTTACAAAAAACAAAACAAAAAAAACATAAAATTATGCAGAACTTTCCCAATCAATAGTGAAAATAATCAACTTAAGTTTTTAGAAACAATTGATGGCTTTTCATTTGTCCTGGCATTTATAGGTTGGAAATTAATGTTTTTATTTTTTGTTGGATATATTTCTTTATTTACATTTCAAATGTTATTCCCTTTCCCAGTTTCCTGTCCATAAGCTCCCTATCCCCTCCCCCTTCTCCATAATGGTATCCCCCCATCCACCCTCCCTTACAACCCCCCAACATTCCCCTGCACTGGGTGTCCAACCTTGGCTGGACCAAGAACTTCTCCTCCCATTGGTGCCCAGCAAGGCCATCCTCTGCTACATATGCAGTTGGAGCCCTGGGTCAGTCCATTGGGTAGTTGTTTAGTCCCTGGAAACTCTGGTTGGTTGGCATTGTTGTTCTTATGGGGTTGCAAGTCCCTTTTCAGCTTTTTCAATCCTTTCTCTAATTTCTCCAACAGGGGTCCCATTCTCAGTTCGGTGGTTTGCTGCTAGCAATCGCCCCTGTATTTGACATGCTCTGATTGTGTCTCTCAGGAGAGATCTATATCCAGTTCCTGTTGGCATGCATTTCTTAGCTTCATCAATCTTATTTAGTTTGGTGGCTGTATATATATGGGCCACATGTGGGGTAGATTCTGAATGGCCATTCCTTCAGTCTCTGCTATAAACTTTGCCTCCCTATCCCCTCCTGTGGATACTTTAGTTACCCCTTTTAAGAAGGAGTGAAGCATCTGCATTTTGGTCATCCTTCTTCTTGAGCTTTATGTGCTCTGTGGATTGCATTTTGGGTAACTCGAGCTTTGGGGCTAATATCCACTTATCAATGAGTGCATACCAAGTGTGTTTTTCTGTGATTGGATTATCTCACTCAGGATGATAAACATTTTTCTAATAAACTGATTGTACTGAGTATTTTGTTTTAATAATGGGAAGATGGCTAATATAGAAAGCTGATATATGTGAGTATAGTGTTGGGTTGAAATAGCAAAATATATATATAGAATGATAGGCAATAGAATCCAAATATCTGAACCTAATGGAAAAGTAGTAATGATTTCTGTGTAGACATATCTAACGCCATTTCAGGGAGTATTGGGTAAAACAGGTGTTCAGTACCTACAACTCTAACCATATTATCCACAATTTGATAAGTTTATATTTTATATGAAGATGAGGTCAGCTATCAGCTGCCCAGGTGAGAGGAGAGATTGTAATCTGTGTAGTTACAAGAACACCCAGAGTTGTAGAGTCCTTCAGCAGACATACTCACCATTCTCTACCCTATCATACCTCATGTGACTAGTCACACTCTTCCCTCAGACTAGAAGAACAGCAAGACTCCTGGAGAGATGTGGGGTGGAGAGGCTACACTTGGAGCAGTTTCGATTGGTTTGGGAAAACACAGGACACTGATAGCAGCACTTCTGTTCATCAGTTAACAGGAACTGTGTGAGATCACAGGAATGCAGCTCATAACACTGCAAAGACATCTTCCGAGGCTGCCTCTATCAATAACTTGCGATGTCTGTGCAAATGGTGGGTGAAACTCTGTTTCCCTCATGGCTTCCTAGACGTAGTGAGAGTAAAGGACCCATTTCCTTCCCCTGGTTCCAAACAACCTTGATTCCACCCTTTTAGGCCATACTCTCCCCTCGATTGTGTAATGTTGGTCTGAGACAGGGAAAGAAGACACGAAGGATTTGTTCTCTTTGCCTTTTATTTATTTAATAAACAAACAATTCCTTCTTGCTTTTCTCACAGACTTCTGCTTACAGAGCTTATTTTTAAATTTTCAAAACATCTTCAATGAGTCATTATCAAAAATAAGTTTCCTCTTGACTTGTTACAATTCTGGTTCTTTGTAGGTAACTGTGAATGTCCCTGTATGACTAGAGGAAAGGTCAATAGACATAAAAATGGTTTGGGGGGAGGGGGGAGTGTTGTGTAGGACACAAATAGAGTGTCTCAAAATACCTATCAACAGCCACCTTCCCTCCTCCCATCCTTCATGTGACTCATCTGTCCTTTGTGTCTCCTCCAGGAATGCTGTTGAAACCTCTGTCTCAAATACCTTGGCTGTTAAATGGCTCATCCAAAATGTTTTGACCAGAAAAGTTTGCAATATCAGATATTTTTAGACTTTAGAATATCTGCACATGCATGGTGAGATATTTAGGAGAATGGGATCCAAATCTAGAGACAGAATTCATTTATATGTCACATAAACCTGGAAGTCAATTTACATGCCTTGGATTGTGCCCTGCTGCGATGAGATCAGAGGTGGAGAATTCTTAACTCGTGGAAGTTTTGTCACGTCATCCATCAGTTTTAAATTTTGAAAATATTGAAGAAAGTGGATTTTCAAATTAGAAGTGCTCACAAGGAGTGGGAATTTAACTCCAGGCTAAACAAGTAAATAATAGAAAGAACTGAAGAATGTTGAGATCAGTTCTCCTAAGTGATTCCTTACCTGCTTCCTCCGATGGGGGTCGACAGCCAACCCTGTCATTTTTCAAATCAATCCCTATGCTCAGGGAAGATGTGGAATCCATAGTATCCTCTAAATCAGTTAATATGTACAGTTAATATGCTTAAGCGTGAATGTATTCAGTAAATGAAACCCACAACTGTGCAACATCCATATATTACATCTGCATCAAACCACAAAGGAAATTGTTATGGAAAGCTAAATCTAGAGCAGTGATATCTGGCACTCTACACTTCAAAAACATCTAAAAGAAAATAGGATCTGGAATGCACTTTCTACTCCTTAGCAACTTAAAGTTTGTTTGAAATATATCTAACAGCCTCGGGAGGAAAAAAACAAAAGAAAGAGTGTTTGTTCATACTTTAAGCTCTATTTCAGCCCACACACTTCACCTTCCACAGCTGGATTTCTTGCTATTGTTATGTTTAATGAAAGATGAATAAGAAATAAAGCAAATTCCAATGTCTCAAATTGTGTGCTTCTGGAAAAAAAAATCTAAGGGTGTGACCACATTAGGGAAGATTCTTCTCAAATATGCATCTCTCAATAGCTCTAGCATAAACTGACACTTCTCTCAAAAGCAGAGTGATTTTCAGGTTTATATTTGACACACACTGAAGAAAGCCCTCAAGAGACTGAATTATATTTGTTCTCAGACAAGAAGGCAGACGGTGCCCTGTGACCATAGCATGATGAATTCTGCTCTGACATTTAAGTAGTTTGATCTTCTGACAAGAAGAAAGATCCTACACGTGGGGATGGCTGAGTAGGGCGAAGCGTGACATTACCCCTCGAGATGAAAATAATTACATCTGTCTGTTTCTCCCAATGTGTGTGCATGTGTTTGCGTTTGATTTCACTGAGGAAAGTCAAGCTCTCTAATCAGGAAATTATGTTCTTTCTGTTTTCCTAATCAACACAGACCCATGGACTGGGTCAATCATATTCAACAGAATCATAGGGATGAATGAATGGATAACATGTGTCTCTAGTCTCATCCTGTAAGTTTACAGACAAAAAAAAAAAAAGGTAAAGCCCAATGCATTTTTCCAAAAACCTCACAAATAGCTCAGCATGCCATGGTTCATAAGGGTTCTTCGTACTGCCCCTTGTAAAGGAAGGAAATCTGGACTGGGATTTGAGAAAACAAAAGGGTTGTTTGCACAGGTGGCTGAACACAGAAGGGAGAAGTAAATATTGATGAGAAAGCAGAAAGGATCATGCCTTCCTGCTAGGAAAGTGGTCTAAGGACCAGTTATAGATGTTTTAACCCAGTATCCATTGCCCATTAGCTTCTGATGAAGAGGATGAAGCCCCACCGCCTCCAGGTCCTACTGGACTTCTTGGGCACAGGGCTTTATGGCTGTGATGGAGATGCTCTGCCCTCTGCACCTTAAGATGCCAGCCTCGCACTCGGACATTGTCTCCTCTTTGCCATTCACTTCCACGCAGATTCTGTACCCTGCTTTCTGGCACTCCGACGCTTCTCTGCAGACACATTTGCTGTTCTGAGCTGGAAAGAACAAGTGAGGGAGACTTAATGGCTGTGGGAGAGTGGAAGCACATTACCTCCAAAGTAATGGTGTGGTGATTAGAGAGCTCCTGCCCTGAGCAATACAATAAACTATCTGCTGAAAGAGCAGTAAGACCAGGAAATGGGGCCATTTTTCTTCACTCAGAATAAATGGGATTGGAAAATTCGTGCCAGGCTTTCTACTGGCTGGACACACAGGAGGCGGGTCTATCCAAGTCAGGAGCTCTCCACCTCGTTCCTCATGGAGACTGTCATCTTTGTGAGCCAGGAATCGAGTATTTGCTCTCCAGACCAACTAAGAAGGTTTCAGGAGAGACTGGAGTGTCAAAGCTCAGAGACACAGAAAGGAAAGAATAAAAAGTTATTCAAAGAAGGAAGTGTAGCGTTCGGAAGGTGCTTGTCTCATAAAACAGCAACAAGGAGAAAGCATGGAAAACACCACGGTGGGAATACATCGCCCAGGTCCTCCAGGGTGAGAGTACCAAAGTCAACCAGAGAACAGTAAAGAAAAAAAAGCCAGATGGGGCCAGAACTACGTATGTCTCCTTCCTATTGCAACTGATGCGGGACTGAGGGACAGGTCCCCAGGAGGTACTCAAGACAAAGAAGGAGAGATTTGGAAGATGTATGCACCACACCGTCCAGTTTCCACATTTACAAGAAACCGGGGACAGAAGCTTGGTTCCTGCAGCACCTCAGCCTTTTCCTGTTCACTATGTGCCCCAAACACGGGCAGTGTTGAAGACCTTTGCTAAGTTCTCTTCAGTCACATCCTAGTTGATTAGTAGATCACAGTCTGAGAACGTAAGTCCCTCGTCTATTCCCTTCAGAGTCTCTAGATTATTTCAAGAAGTGTCAGTTTGGCACTCGAATCTTTAATGCCTCTCTAATACTTCTTAAACTCCCTTACAACAGGAAGTTGTCCTTAATCTCAGAGTAGCATCTGACTCTTCAAGTTTATTTTGTTCCATTATTTGTGTCTGGGTATGTATGTGCATGCACACCTGTGTGTATGTATGTGCACACACACACGTGTGTGAGTGCACTTATTTTTATGTAACTCTTCTTTTTCTCCTTTAATTTTTATATTTTTATTTTATCTGCATGGGCGGCTTTGCCTGTACGCACGCCTATGTACCACGGAGGTAGAATGAGAATTAGTGAGGCTTGGAAGAAGGTAAGAGGACGTTTACTGTCAAGACAATCTGATATATTTGACATCTCCTTACAGCTGCTGGTGCACTAGAAACTACACTACTTAAAACTGTTAGCACCACTGCCTCAGCGTTCTTACAGTTACAATCTGGAAGGCTCCTTACCATCACATTTGCTCCATATTGGGCATGCACCACACGCTTTCTCAGTCGAGGCAGGCAGAGTACAGCTGTTCTTGCCAACGAGAGCATAATTTCTTCCCTGACACTGGAGAACATGCATCTTGCAGATGGTCAAAGGCAGTATCCTGTTGCTTCGCTCATCTCGGGCACACACATCCAAGGAGGATCTGAAAGGGGTATTTTTAATTACATTATTTTCAAGATTTATTTTCTTCAAAGCTAAGAAAGATAAGTGAAAGCAAGACTTCTGTGCTTACAACCCTACATGTAGTCAATCCAATGGCAATCACAAAAACCGTGTCTGCTTTTTTTTTTTTTTTTTTTTTTTTTTTTTTTTGGTGTTCAAAGTTTTTATGAAACCAGATTTCTAGTGCTGGTTTATTTGCTTCTCAGACAGACCAAACGCAGCAAGTTGGATGAGAAGATGAAATCTGCTAGCAACTGCAGATGGATTGATACCAAAGGAAACAGAAAAGTAGCAAAGACCAAATACCCCCAAAAGATCATGTGAAATCACTGACCTCCCAGCTCAACAGCCCTCGGAGTCTGTAACTCAGCATTACTCACTAAACTCCTTAAGGAAGCAGGGGAATAGAAAAGTTTCTCAATGTTATTTTTGTTTATTTTATTATGTTTAATTCTGTATGTGTTTGTGTGTGTGTGAGTGTGTGTGTATGTGTGTGTGTGAGTGTGTGTGAGTGTGTGTGTGTGGTATGTGTGTATGGGAATGTGTGTATGTGTGTGTGAGTGTGTGTGAGTGTGTGTGAGTGTGTGTGTGGTATGTGTGTATGTGAATGTGTGTATGTGTGTGTGAGTGTGTGTGAGTGTGTGTGAGTGTGTGTGGATGGTATGTGTGTATGTGTGTGTGTGAGTTTGTGTGAGTGTGTGTGTGGTATGTGTGTATGTGTATATGTGTATGTGTGTGTGCGTGAGTGTGTGTGTGAGTGTGTGTGTGTTTGTGTGTTTGAGTGTGTGTGTATGTGTGTATGTGTTTGTGTGTGTGAGTGTGTGTGTATGTGTGTGTGTGAGTGTGTGTGAGTGTGTGTGTGGTATGTGTGTATGTGAATGTGTGTATGTGTGTGTGAGTGTGTGTGAGTGTGTGTGAGTGTGTGTGTGTGTGGTATGTGTGTATGTGAATGTGTGTATGTGTGTGTGAGTGTGTGTGAGTGTGTGTGAGTGTGTGTGTGGTATGTGTGTATGTGTGTATGTGTGTGTGTGAGTTTGTGTGAGTGTGTGTGTGGTATGTGTGTATGTGTATATGTGTATGTGTGTGTGCGTGAGTGTGTGAGTGTGTGTGTGAGTGTGTGTGTGTTTGTGTGTTTGAGTGTGTGTGTATGTGTGTATGTGTTTGTGTGTTTGTGTGTGAGTGTGTGTGTATGTGTGTGTGAATGTGTGAGTGTGTGTGTGAATGTGTGTGTGTTTGTGTGTTTGAGTGTGTGTGTAGTATGTGTGTATGTGTTTGTGTGTTTGTGTGTGAGTGTGTGTGTGGTATGTGTGTATGTGTGTGTATGTGTGTGTGTGAGTGTGTGTGAGTGTGTGTGTGGTATGTGTGTATGTGTATATGTGTATGTGTGTAGGTGTTTGTGTGTTTGTGTGTGAGTGTGTGTTTGAGTGTGTGTGTAGTATGTGTGTATGTGTTTGTGTGTTTGTGTGTGAGTGTGTGTGTATGTGTGTGAGTGTGTGAGTGTGTGTGTGTGTGTTTGAGTGTGTGTGTAGTATGTGTGTATGTGTTTGTGTGTTTGTGTGTGAGTGTGTGTGTGGTATGTGTGTATGTGTGTGTGTATGTGTGTGTGTGAGTGTAGGGAGCGGCTAAAGATGGCGCCGACATCCGGTGGTCGTTTGTGGTAAACACCTACAGCGCATGTGTTGGCAGACCCCCAGCACCTACAAGGCCAGGGTGATATTCATGCTAAATAGGTATTTCATGCTCCGCCAATCCCCAGTGGACAAATTTACAGCCACAGCCTGTCTTGTATTTAAGGCGAGTGCCTTTGTTCCCCGGGGTCCCCGTACTATCAATGAGGTGTTCCTGCAATAAAGGCTGATTGAGAAGGATCCAACGGTGTTGCGTCTTCCTTGCCGGTCGAGGTGGGCGAGACATGTGAGTATGTGTGAGTGTGTGTGTGTGGTATGTGTGTATGTGTATATGTGTATGTGTGTAGGTGTTTGTGTGTTTGTGTGTGAGTGTGTGTCTGAGTGTGTGTGTGTGTTTGTGTGTTTGAGTGTGTGTGTGTAGTATGTGTGTAGGTGTTTGTGTGTTTGTGTGTGAGTGCGTGTGTGTGAGTGTGTATGTGGTATGTGTGTATGTGTGTGTGTGTATGTGTGTGTATGCTTATGTACACAGGGGTGCAGGTGCCTGCAGAGGCTTGAAGAGTGAGATCTCCTGGAGCTAGAGGTACAGACAGCTTTGAAATGCCTGATGTGTGTGTTGGGAACCAAACTCAGGTCCTCTGGAAGAGCAAGAGCTCTAAACTACTGAGTTATCCCTCCAGCCCCTTCAATGTTATTTTTAAAAATATGTGTGTAGCCAATGAGATGATTCAATGAATAAGAGCTCTTGCCACCAGATCAAATGATGTGAGTTTGAGTCCCCAGAACCAACATGGTGGAAAAAGAGAGTCAATGCCAGCAAATTGTCCTCAAACTTGTGGTATAGCATGATACCCTCCACACCACCAACAAAAGTGCCTGTGCTTACAAAGGACTTAGAAATATTTTCATTAAACATCTTATTGTTTTTCCTCTTAACTACTGTTGCTAAAAATGGTACAATATGGAAGGGGGAGGGAGAAATGGCACAATTAGCTATTCGGAAATATAATTTTAAAAGTAAATATTTCCTAAACCGGGCACAGGCCCACAGTGGCACACATAATCTCAGAACGTGAAAGATGAAAGCAGAGGGAGATGTTTAATGCCCCATCTCAGCTACACAGTGAGTTCAAAGCCAGCCTGGATATGCATGACCTATCCCAGACCCCTTCCCAACTCCCAGACTCACCCTCCCTGGAAAGATTCTGAAGAGTAATGAGTATGAAAAGTATTTCTATGGTAAGTATTGGTAAAAGTCTTAGACAGCAGCTTTTTTTTTTTTTTTTTTTTTTTTTTTTTGGTTTGAGACAGAGCTTCTCACAGTGCTTATCTGTGGATCTGTGGCTGTCCTGGAAGTCACTCTGTAGACCAGGCTGGCCTTGAACTCACAGAGATCCATCCTACCTCTGCCTCCTGAGTGTGGGATCAAAGGCAGGCACCATCACTGCTGGGCTCAAGGCATATTTTTATACACCGGACAGAAAGATTTTATATTCACATACTTTATTTAGTTTTAATTTTTTTCTTCTTTGACCTAGACATAAATACTCTGTGTGTGTGTGTGTGTGTGTGTGTGTGTGTGTGTGTGTGTGTGTCATAATTTTTCTGTTTATTTAAAGTTTGGCTAGAACTACTTAAAGTAGTTTAAAAGGCAGAAACTTTGCAAAGCTATGTTGATACTGCATCCAATACTGTGAAATTATACTAAGCATTATGGTATGCCTACACAAGACAGAATGAGGTCTCACAGGGGTGGGGGGCACATTGTTGGGAATTTGAAAGAGAAAGAATTCGATTTGAATAAATAACGGCTCTAAGGCAGTGAGTGACCACAGAGTTGAGATCCTCGAAGGATGTATCTGGACGGGCCACAGCTGTCACCTGAACTGTTCACTGATTTTCTGCATATTCAGAGTCATGAGATGTAGTCACCATCATCCCCTGTTCATTCAAGAAGTAGATATGGGTTTAATGTGCATGGCAGCTACAAAGTACTCGGTAAATTGCTATTTTGATTCTTAAAGATGAACCAACTTAAGTCCTTAATCTTAAAACTGAGAATCCTCCAGAGACCTAATGTCTCCATGTCCTCCCAAACCCTCTCCATTCCTCCTCATCTTCTTGGAAGTCTGGCATAGAAAGACCTCTAGCTTCGGGTAGGCTCCATCACCGAAGAGCACTGGTGAAGAGGTTTAAGCATGGAAGAGGGTGGAGGAAGTGTTTATAACTCTTCATAATACCTGTGGTACCTCTCAAGTCCCTAAAGGGAGTCTGCTCCTCCTTAGAGGTTGTCTCCTCGGGGCCCTCTCTGTCTTCATGTTTCATAGTCTTTCTCCCTCTTTCGGGCCTGGGTGTGGATAAACGCATGCTCTATTATACGCTTCTAGCATCAGAAAGGCGGCTGCTCTATTATCTATTAGTATTGCTTTTTAAAAGTTGATGCCTCTAGGGAATTTCAGCCTAATCCTCTAAAGCTCTCAATCTTCAGGTGACAGTTCTGTCATTTTTGCTTCACGTTATATATAGAACAAGCGGTGCTCAAGCGGACCTTCGGTGTCTCGCTCCTTCAGATTATCATCCTGCTTAATACGGTGGCGTGGCTGTCCGCCTATGACCTGTAACGGGCAGCAGTGGACCTGATTAAGACGCAAAGACACTTAGCTCTCCGGAAGCCATGCCTTCAATTCAACAAGCTCTGCGAGGTCCTCCCGTTTACCCTGGATAAAATCAAATAGAAAACTGAGCGGCAAAGGCAGAGCTTACCCGCACTCATAGGGCATTTTGCAGACGCATTTTGAGTTCTTCAGTTTCTCCCAGGGCTGACATGCAGGAGCTGCTGGTGTTAGAGTGCTGGTGACTAGAAGAGACATTTAAGAGCAACGAGATCGTTAGGGTATAAGCCTTGCTGTACGTTAGAATTGGTGGATCAAAATCTGTGGGATGCTTGACGGTAAAGATTTCCTATAGTTAAAAGAAAGGATGTGGATTTGGGTGGATGAGATGGTGGGGAGATCTAGGAGGAGTTGGAGAAGGAAACCTATAATCATATGAAAAAAATCTGCTTTCAGTTTAAAAATTAAAGAAAAGGAAGTTCTCATCCCTAACCAAACAACTATCTCCAGTTGACATCTGCTTCCGAAGGAAAGATAGTTTTCTCCAATGGCATCTCACTGGATGTATTAAGCACACTTAAGTATGGGCCCCATGCCCAGCAGTGGAGGCCAACACAAAATGAGCTCAATAGTATTTTCGTAGACTCTTGACTCATATTGTTTGCTAGAGCATTTTTTGCTCTACTGATCTTTTACTTATACATCATATTCTCCAGTTGAGGGTTTTTATGGTGTGTGTGTGTGTGTGTGTGTGTGTGTGTGTGTGTTTCTTTTTTTTAATTCTGGTTTGTTTGGTTTTGTTGTTGTTTACCTGTTTGTTTTCTAAAGACAAAGAGAAAGAAAGGGCATGGAGTTGTGGCTAAGGAGTATGGATGATCTCAGAGTAGTTGGGGATGAGAAACCATAATTAAATTATAGTGACATAAAACATTTTTTCAATAAAAATACAATAAAACTATGGGAATTTAACAAGTACTATTTACACATTTAGGAGAGAGAGAGAGAGAGAGAGAGAGAGAGAGCAATTAAAGAAATAAATGCCAAGAATTTGAGAGAAAGCAAAGGGTACACAGGAAAGGTTAGAATAAAGAAAGGGAAGGGAAGAAAAAGGAAATAAAAACTTTTTAAAACTGTATTATAGTGTGGCAGTGCTGGAGCACACCTTTAATCCCAGCACATGGGAGGCAGAGGCTGGTGGATCTCTGAGAGTTCAAGGCCAGACTCTTTCTACAGAGTGAGTTCCAGGACAGCCAGAGTCACAATAAAAATTTGTCTCAAAAAAAAAAAGAAAAAAGAAAAAGAAAAAGAAAAGAGAAAGAAAGAAAAGAAACAAATACATGTATACTTTAACGCTACAATTATGCAAATGTCCAAGTCATCTCCCCTTCAACACATCTGGAGCTGCTTACATTAAAAATATTATATCCATTGTTCTGAATCTGGAAACTTTTTTTTTAAGCAAACAGTTATTTGAATTTTCGTCAACACCTTGGTGTAGTTGACAGCACTGTAAATGGAAATCCTCCGCATGGGCTCTGGCAGATGTCAGTGTGAAGTTTAAAATGCTCGGCTTTCGACCCGCGGATCCCGGCCTACAGCAGCTCTCTGCTCCCAGACCCCGTGAGAGAGAGACCCAACCGCCTGGTCAGGTGGGCACTCCTGAGGCTGCAGAGCGGAAGAGACCACCAACAATGCCCACCCCTGCCCACATCCCTGGCCCAAGAGGAAACTGTATAAGGCCTCTGGGCTCCCGTGGGGGAGGGCCCAGGAGCGGCAGGACCCCTGCCTGAGACACCACCGGAACCTGAAGGAAACAGACCGGATAAACAGTTCTCTGCACCCAAATCCCGTGGTAGGGAGAGCTAAACCTTCAGAGAGGCAGACAAGCCTGGGAAACCAGAAGAGACAGCTCTCTGCACACACATCTCGGACGCCAGAGGAAAACACCAAAGGCCATCTGGAACCCTGGTGCGCTGAAGCTCCCGGAAGGGGCGGCGCATATCTTCCTGGTTGCTGCCCCTGCAGAGCGGCACCCCACGAGCGAACTTGAGCCTCAGGACCACAGGTAAGACCAACTTTTCTGCTGCAATAAAGCTGCCTGGTGACTCAAGACACAGGCCCACAGGAACAGCTAAAGACCTGTAGAGAGGAAAAACTACACGCCCGAAAGCAGAACACTCTGTCCCCATAACTGACTGAAAGAGAGGAAAACAGGTCTACAGCACTCCTGACACACAGGCTTATAGGACAGTCTAGCCACTGTCAGAAATAGCAGAACAAAGTAACACTAGAGATAATCTGATGGCGAGGGGTAAGCGCAGGAACCCAAGCAACAGAAACCAAGACTACATGGCATCATCGGAGCCCAATTCTCCCACCAAAACAAACATGGAATATCCAAACACACCAGAAAAGCAAGATCTAGTTTCAAAATCATATTTGATCATGATGCTGGAGGACTTCAAGAAAGACGGGAAGAACTCCCTTAGGGAAACACAGGAAAACATTAATAAACAAGTAGAAGCCTACAGAGAGGAATCGCAAAAATCCCTAAAAGAAGTCCAGGAAAACACAATCAAACAGTTGAAGGAATTAAAAATGGAAATAGAAGCAATCAAGAAAGAACACATGGAAACAACCCTGGATATAGAAAACCAAAAGAAGAGACAAGGAGCTGTAGATACAAGCTTCACCAAGAGAATACAAGAGATGGGAGAGAGAATCTCAGGAGCAGAATATTCCGTAGAAATCATTGACTCAACTGTCAAAGATAATGTAAAGCGGAAAAAGCTACTGGTCCAAAACATACAGGAAATCCAGGACTCAATGAGAAGATCAAACCTAAGGATAATAGGTATAGAAGAGAGTAAAGACTCCCAGTTCAAAGGACCAGTAAATATCTTCAACAAAATCATAGAAGAAAACTTCCCTAACCTAAACAAAGAGATACCCATAAGCATACAAGAAGCCTACAGAACTCCAAGTAGACTGGACCAGAAAAGAAACACCTCCCGTCACATAATTGTCAAAACACCAAACGCACAAAATAAAGAAAGAATATTAAAAGCAGTAAGGGGAAAAGGTCATGTAACATATAAAGGCAGACCTATCAGAATCACACCAGACTTCTCGCCAGAAACTATGAAGGCCAGAAGATCCTGGACAGATGTCATACAGACCCTAAGAGAACACAAATGCCAGCCCAGGTTACTGTATCCTGCAAAACTCTCAATTAACATAGATGAAGAAACCAAGATATTCCATGACAAAACCAAATTTACACAATATCTTTCTACAAATCCAGCACTACAAAGGATAATAAATGGTAAAGTCCAACATAAGGAGGCAAGCTATACCCTAGAAGAAGCAAGAAGCTAATCGTCTTGGCAACAAAACAAAGAGAATGAAAGCACACAAACATAACCTCACATCCAAATATGAATATAACGGGGAGCAATAATCACTATTCCATAATATCTCTCAACATCAATGGCCTCAACTCCCCAATAAAAAGAAATAGATTAACAAACTGGATACCCAACCAGGACCCTGCATTCTGCTGCCTACAGGAAACACACCTCAGAGACAAAGACAGACACTACCTCAGAGTGAAAGTCTGGAAAACAACTTTCCAAGCAAATGGTCAGAAGAAGCAAGCTGGAGTAGCCATTCTAATATCAAATAAAATCAATTTTCAACTAAAAGTCATCAAAAAAGATAAGGAAGGACACTTCATATTCATCAAAGGAAAAATCCACCAAGATGAACTCTCAATCCTAAATATCTATGCCCCAAATACAAGGGCACCTACATACGTAAAAGAAACCTTACTAAAGCTCAAAACACACATTGCACCTGACACAATAATAGTGGGAGATTTCAACACCCCACTCTCATCAATGGACAGATCATGGAAACAGAAATTAAACAGAGATGTCGACAGATTAAGAGAAGTCATGAGCCAAATGGACTTAACGGATATTTATAGAACATTCTATCCTAAAGCAAAAGGATATACCTTCTTCTCAGCTCCTCATGGTACTTTCTCCAAAATTGACCATATAATTGGTCAAAAAACGGGCCTCAACAGGTACAGAAAGATAGAAATAATCCCATGCGTGCTATCAGACCACCACGGCCTAAAACTGGTCTTCAATAACAATAAGGGAAGAATGCCCACATATACGTGGAAATTGAACAATGCTCTACTCAATGATAACCTGGTCAAGGAAGAAATAAAGAAAGAAATTAAAAACTTTTTAGAATTTAATGAAAATGAAGGTACAACACACCCAAACTTATGGGACACAATGAAAGCTGTGCTAAGAGGAAAACTCATAGCGCTGAGTGCCTGCAGAAAGAAACAGGAAAGAGCATATGTCAGCAGCTTGACAGCACACCTAAAAGCTCTAGAACAAAAAGAAGCAAATACACCCAGGAGGAGTAGAAGGCAGGAAATAATCAAACTCAGAGCTGAAATCAACCAAGTAGAAACAAAAAGGACCATAGAAAGAATCAACAGAACCAAAAGTTGGTTCTTTGAGAAAATCAACAAGATAGATAAACCCTTAGCCAGACTAACGAGAGGACAGAGAGAGTGCGTCCAAATTAACAAAATCAGAAATGAAAAGGGAGACATAACAACAGATTCAGAGGAAATTCAAAAAATCATCAGATCTTACTATAAAAACCTATATTCAACAAAACTTGAAAATCTACAGGAAATGGACAATTTCCTAGACAGATACCAGGTACCGAAGTTAAATCAGGAACAGATAAACCACTTAAACAACCCCATAACTCCTAAGAAATAGAAGCAGTAATTAAAGGTCTCCCAACCAAAAAGGGCCCAGGTCCAGACGGGTTTAGTGCAGAATTCTATCAGACCTTCATAGAAGACCTCATACCAATATTATCCAAACTATTCCACAAAATTGAAACAGATGGAGCACTACCGAATTCCTTCTATGAAGCCACAATTACTCTTATACCTAAACCACACAAAGACACAACAAAGAAAGAGAACTTCAGACCAATTTCCCTTATGAATATCGACGCAAAAATACTCAATAAAATTCTGGCAAACTGAATCCAAGAGCACATCAAAACAATCATCCACCATGATCAAGTAGGCTTCATCCCAGGCATGCAGGGATGGTTAAATATACGGAAAACCATCAACGTGATCCATTATATAAACAAACTGAAAGAACAGAACCACATGATCATTTCATTAGATGCTGAGAAAGCATTTGACAAAATTCAACACCCCTTCATGATAAAAGTCCTGGAAAGAATAGGAATTCAAGGCCCATACCTAAACATAGTAAAAGCCATATACAGCAAACCAGTTGCTAACATTAAACTAAATGGAGAGAAACTTGAAGCAATCCCACTAAAATCAGGGACTAGACAAGGCTGCCCACTCTCTCCCTACTTATTCAATATAGTTCTTGAAGTTCTAGCCAGAGCAATCAAACAACAAAAGGAGATCAAGGGGATACAGATTGGAAAAGAAGAGGTCAAAATATCACTATTTGCAGATGATATGATAGTATATTTAAGTGATCCCAAAAGTTCCACCAGAGAACTACTAAAGCTGATAAACAACTTCAGCAAAGTGGCTGGGTATAAAATTAACTCAAATAAATCAGTTGCCTTCCTCTATACAAAAGAGAAACAAGCCGAGAAAGAAATTAGGGAAACGACACCCTCATAATAGACCCAAATAATATAAAGTACCTCGGTGTTACTTTAACCAAGCAAGTAAAAGATCTGTACAATAAGAACTTCAAGACACTGAGGAAAGAAATTGAAGAAGACCTCAGAAGATGGAAAGATCTCCCATGCTCATGGATTGGCAGGATTAATATAGTAAAAATGGCCATTTTACCAAAAGCAATCTACAGATTCAATGCAATCCCCATCAAAATACCAATCCAATTCTTCAAAGAGTTAGACAGAACAATTTGCAAATTCATCTGGAATAACAAAAAACCCAGGATAGCTAAAGCTATCCTCAACAATAAAAGGACTTCAGGGGGAATCACTATCCCTGAACTCAAGCAGTATTACAGAGCAATAGTGATAAAAACTGCATGGTATTGGTACAGAGACAGACAGATAGACCAATGGAATAGAATTGAAGACCCAGAATTGAACCCACACACCTATGGTCACTTGATTTTTGACAAAGGAGCCAAAACCATCCAATGGAAAAAAGATAGCATTTTCAGCAAATGGTGCTGGTTCAACTGGAGGTCAACATGTAGAAGAATGCAGATCGATCCATCCTTATCACCCTGTACAAAGCTTAAGTCCAAGTGGATCAAGGACCTCCACATCAAACCCGACACACTCAAACTAATAGAAGAAAAACTAGGGAAGCATCTGGAACACATGGGCACTGGAAAAAATTTCC